>NC_088905.1:1252222-1565277 GCF_037157495.1 Lathamus discolor
GGATAGCAGGAGGGATAGCACCTGATCATGTGCAGCATGGAGAATGAAATCCAAGTGTTTGAGTCAGGGTTTGACTCTTCCATTGAACCCTATTGAGAAAAGTCTACTTGATAAAGGGTGTAGAGCTGAGGGCATCCCATCAGTAGCTTCTGCACTGAGAGAGTGGTGAAACTTCCCCCCAGACTATACATATGTTCAGTGAAGGCAGGAGGAGGGAAATCCAGGAGGAATAATAATGGAGTCAAGGATAAAGGGACAAAGTTAGTAAATCGTTATTCAGGGGTAATATTTCTTACTGTCCAAAGAGAATATTAAACTAGTGCCTAGGAAAAAAAAATCACTCAGCAGAAAAAAGTTATTAAGAAAAGATAATGGAGGGAAGGGAATATTATGCTGATTCTTTCAACAGTTCTGAATGAATATTGATAAAGTGTGTGATAAAGGCAACACATTTCCCCAGAGAGCATTGGAAAAAAACAGTCATTGCTGAACACTGATCTGTCTTTCAAACGGTGAGTACCAAAATAACCCACCTTTTCAGGCTGGCTGCTGCTAACTCCTAATCAGCATCTTTGAGTCATGAAAACATGAAGAGATTTCAATCCTGTCATGGAAGAGCAATAAATCAAAGAGATGGGACAAAGCCTCTTCAGGAGAAGGCCCTGAATCAGTCGTTTAGCACTTCAGAAAAGGGCAAGAGAAAAACCTGTCTTGTGTGTAGTGTTTATAATAGATCAAATGTTTCTATTTTCTAACAGTAATCAGCCAAATTGTGGAAGCGGCTCCTTTGCAAAAAGCTCTGGAATTAGAAAATCAAATGGTCTCTTAACACTGCAGTCTGTTTGCAGTGAGGCAATTGCCTGCATTACCAGAATGAATTTTAAAACCCAAAACAACCCTTCAAAACTATCAGTTTTCCTTTTGAAGTTCAACCTCCCCCCATTCCCCTTGAAGCTCAGGCACGTAGCATTTCACATCCAGTAGGCTGGTGTGCTTGCAACGGGTGAGAGCTGGGCTACAGCCCTGGAACCAAGTATAACCCCTTTGTGGTGGCAGGTACTAGAAAATAAGCCAACAGTGGGAGCAGTGCAGTCATCAGCTGCCCATTTGTGTTTGGGTTCTTCCTGTGGGTCCCACAGAGATTGATGTCCAGCAAAGCAGCCAGAGAGACACAAAGAGTTGATAACATCAGAAGTTCCGAAGAGGGAAGAGGGCTGTAAAGGACAGCAGTGATTTGGGAAAGGAAAAGGCTTCAAATGTGATAGATACTCTGGTCTGTGGCCTGCATCACACTGCCGTCCTCAGAATGCTTCCTGGTGCAAAATAAGGGTGAAGTTGATCCTCCCAGACATGCCACATAGCTCCTGGCTTCTTCCCAAGGAACAGCCTCAATTTCTGTGGAGGATGTGTGCATGGATGGGAGAAACATCATCATGTCATGAGGAGGGTCTTAGCTTCCAGTGGAAGGTGGGGAAAACCATTGCTCAAGTGCTGCTGAGGTTTGCTAGAACAAAGGAGAGAATAATTTGAGTCTCTTCACTGTATCTTTGTGATGAGGGAAGATTGGTTGCTGGCCTTTGTGTTTACATGGAAAGAAGGACTCTTCTAATAGCCCACCTCAGTTATTACCCCCTTCACTTTGAGATCTGACTGAAAACTGAAAGCTTTCTGGGTGTTTGTCACCTGTTTCTAGCAGATGAGCATTTTTGAAAGGCTTGAAAATAACTGATGGATGCAGAACTCTTGAGAAATCGGTGTCTGTGGATTAAATATGTGGCTTGTGCAGATACAATGTGTTAGTAAATGTGTTTGCTGCATACATACAGCTCCATAGCCACTAGGCTCGGGGAGGAAGCTTGTCTGCCTAGCTGCTATATAAAACTCTTCCAAAATAGCATTGTATTTTAGATGGGATCTGCTCCACTGTCACTCTGACATCTGGCTGAGATCAACCACTTCTTAATTTCAGTTTAGGATTAAACCTAAGCTATTTCTTACACCAGCGAGTGATAGGAATAAGTTATGCCTTTGCCCTAGGGCAGCACTGTAATGACTTAGACATGCAGAGTAACAGCAGCCTGCTCATCTGTTCTGCCCTGGGGGAATTCGGTGCCACTAAGAAGAAGGCACAGATGTGTCTGTAATCTCTTCTCCTGACCCTCTTGGACCAGCTGGGCAGCTAATTAGATGGTTCATAGGGTACAGCCCTCAACAGGGTGCAGGAACTGATATGAAGCTCTCCCCATCCCCCTGTATTCTCTGTATAGCTCGGAGTTACCACTTTCTTTCCTCTTGTTTTAGTCAGGCTATGTAAAAACTAGTAGTATCCTGTGGATGAAAACCTAATATAAGAGTCACCTTTTTTGTTCATTAGTATCATTCCATTGTAAAGCTCATGTTTTGATCTTTTTAAATTCATTCTTTCCTTTTAGCCTATGCTTCTTTACTGCTTAATTCTGAAACAAAGCAGGGATCTCTTTCCAAGATCCCAGCTCAAATGATGGCATTCCCACCGCTTCCCATTAAATGGAGTTGCACAGATTGCTTCCTCCAAGACCATTGGCAAATCTTAGGCTTCGAGGCCTCATGCCTTGTGTCCTGACTGACGGAAATGGGAGCGCACAGGGAAGGGTTAACTGGGGCCTGTTTAGCTCTTAGCCTGCTGAAAGGGTTGGAATGATTTACGGGAGATGTGCAGTTTTAACCTGGCACAACCCTCTCAGCCTGGTGTGTCAGCTCATCTCCAGTCTATCAGCAATGCAATCCTTGAGGCCAAATTTCCTCAGCTTCCAAACGGCACTGCTGTGGCCCAGCACAGCCTCTTCCCTTCTCCATTCTCTTTGATTTGTGTTGGCACGATAGCAAAAACCGTTCCGAGCGGCAGCAGTTTTGTATGTAAAACTTCCAACTTCTGACTTAAGTAGATGTGTCGTAGGCAGGATATATTCCTTACTTGCACAGCTTGATTGACGTGGTTTCCACTGCTACCACATCCGCAGCTCTCCTTCAGCAGAGCTATACCAGTAACTTGCAGTGACGTGTTGACAGAAGATTGGGACATGGTTCCCTAGTGCAGTTTCCTCTCAAGCTATTTTTACCTGCACTCCTTTCTGCCTTTCTAAAAACTCAAGCCGTATTAGTTTCCATGAAATAGAAAGTTGGTGGTTAAAGAAACAAGCAGGTCTTCATTGCAGTAAGAAGGAGGGTAGCTTGGTAGCTTAGGCTGGGTTTGATTTAACTGCTGGTTTTGCTTTAAATGAACATGTGCTGGGGATGGACATGCAGGAAAAGGATAAAATGATGGTATTTAAGAAGAAATGGCTTCAATTTTATCTAGACCCCAGTGCTGCCTGTTTGACACTATCTGTAGTAACTTGTGTTTCAAATGCCTCAAGGCTCAGAGGCAAAACATGGTGAGGTTTGTGTCAGACATCCTGCAATGTAGGAGTATCTTACAACTCAAATGTCTCTCCACATATTGATTAACCGCTATTGGGCTTGGTGTTTAATTAATGCTGTGCAAGCAGAAAGACACCTTGAAGCTCTGTTGATTTCCACGTGGCAGAAATTTGATGCTGAGGTTAGTAATGACCTTTTCCAGTATGCTGCACCTAAAGAAATATTAAAACATAATAAAGCAGATGCTTGGCTGTATAAACAGGGTCTAACTTAGCTTTAGTTGAGCCATCTGGCACATTTCCTCCCTGCAACCTGTTGAGAAGCAAACTTTAGGGAGCAATTTATGCTAATCCCTGATACCGTTTGCCATAGGCTTTTCTGGCCATTCTGTTGGCAAATAAGATATGCAGGGCAGTGAGAGGTAAAGCAGGGATCTTGGCTCCATCAGCTGGGATCAGAGTGATCAGAGATGACATTGATGTATGCTGGAAAATGAGCACTGGGCCACGATGTTCTCGGACCAGTGCGCAGCCGAATTACTCCAGTGCGGTCCTGGGCTCTGAGGTCTCCATTCTCATATCAGCTAAACAGTGATGACTGTCAGTGACCTCGGGTTTCACCCAGCCCTCTTCTGGGGCATCGTTTGTGACCATCGTCCCTCTTGCTTTCTGGATTTGTTGGTAAAGAAGCTTTGGACAGGATGGTATTGCAACCAAACCCAACGCACTCAGGGATGCGTCTTGATACTGAGTGTGTAAATGGTGATTTCATTCCACTGGTTATCTGGAAGATGCAGAGGGTTGTTATTGCTTTCAGGAATGAAGTAATCCTAAAGGTTAAGCCTGCGGGGTGTTCTCTACCCTGCAAGAATTAATATGGTGACATTTAACTGCTATTAAAAAATAAATCATTTTCTCCCCCCACCACCACCTTGCTTTTCCTTGGAACCCTGTGTGAGTGCTTTGCTCTGCATGCTGGGCTAGTAGTGGCTATTTGAACTGAAGCAACAGATCACACAGCTGTCATTTCGGAGACTAATGCAGAGACAGATTATGGTTATCTCTGCTCCCACAGCATGGCAAGAGTTGGCCCGTGCTGACCTTTTAATGGTCCCCATATTAACTCTTCTAAGTAAGGTCCTTCCCCTCCAATACAGAGAGGTGGGATCCTCAGCACATTCCCGCTGGCATAGCTCCACTGTGGATGGAGCATCTTTCCCTAATTTGGGATTTTCACAAGCTCCTGTCCCTTGCCAGGAAAGTCTGATCAATTCCTCAAACAAACTGGACCCTGCTGTTAGCTTCGTGTATAAAAGGCCCAGATGTGGTTTCATTGATTTATTGTGTTTCATAATGTACAGAAGGGAGGGGAAGAAAGGAATAGAATCAGTGGCTATTTTAGGGGAGGATCCATCCACAGGCATCATTTTCCTTTTCAAAACACTTCATTCAAGTGGGTTTTAAAGAAGTTTCCTGCCTTTTCTACCGTCCAGCTACTAATTCCATGCAGCAATGTTAGAAATGAGAGAATAACAGTGATTCTACAGCTTGGTCCATAGCCTTTTCCTGTTGGCTCTCCTGGGCTTTAGATCACGACTTTCCTCCTTTTTCTCCTCTTTTTTACATCCCTTTTTCTTTGCCTTTCCTCCAGAACAATTAAGTAATGTTAATATTAATGCTCTGTATACTTGCTATAAAAATAAGGCCATTCACTGGAATAAATAACCACTCTCTAAAATGATGATAACAAAAAATAGCTGAGTTAACACACATTTTTCCTACCATGTAAGTGGGTGACTGGTGTAGGACAGCATTAAACCAGATTAATAGGCTTTGTTTGCCATGGTTTTCTTCAGAACTCCAAAAGATTAATCTTTTTAATTAAATATTGGGATCATACAGCCATTTTGAACCCAAGTTATGAGATACTCGTGCAGTTTTCTAGCGCTAATAATTTTCCGTGATATTAAGAAAGGGTCTTTCTGTCATTTAAATGAATTGAAAACCGTTTCGGTCCTATCCAGTCATATGTGAAATACCAAAGCTATACAATACTTAAGGTAGAAATTTGGTGACATGATGCTGTTGCCTCATTTTGTGGACCTCCATGCAAAGCCATGCAGTTGACCTCTCTGGAAAGACCCAGTCCGGCAAAGTGCCTTGAACATCTGGCTGTATCTAAGCAGCCTTCTGGTATCTGAAGCGGGGCTTGTAGGGATGCTGGGGATGGACTCTTCATTAGGGACTGCAGTGACAGGACAAGGGGTAATGGGTTCAAACTGAAACGGGGGAAGTTTAGATTCGATCTAAGGAAGAAGTTCTTTACTGTAAGGGTGCTGAGGCACTGGAATGGGTTGCCCAGGGAGGTTGTGAATGCTCCATCCCTGGCACTGTTCAAGGCCAGGTTGGGCAGAATCTTGAGTGACGTGGTTTTGTGTGAGGTGTCCCTGCCCATGGCAGGGGGTTGGAACTGGATGATCTTGAGATCCTTTCCAACCCAAACCATTCTATGATTCTAACTAATACTACCACTGATTTCAGTTGGCCCACCAGCTATGCAAGGAGAATTAAGGTTTGAGAGGGATCACTACTGACAGTGGGGTACCAGAAGGAAAGTATTAGCACTGGCTTTGGCAGCTCCTTTTGGTGACTGCCTTGCTTTTGTACAGGGGTGGTTTTAAATTGTTATAGCTTATTTCATCGTATTATCTAAAGCAAGTCTTATCCCAGCTTTGATCCATTATGTTGTTTACTCTTGTTTCACAAGCCATTAGGGGTGCTCCGGGATGTAAACGAAGATATCCATCAGGCTAAATCTTAGGAGCCATTTCCTGCAGATGTAGTCCTGTCCTGATGACAGTGGCAGGGTTTCAGTGTTCTAATAAAGTCTTGTCTTGGGCTGATAGAGCTCCACTGCTGGGTATGGTTAGGACCAGTCGCTACTTCCATTACTGGGCGTGCTGTGCTCTGTGGTGTCTTGTCCAAACTCCACACTTCAGCTTCTCACTTCCACATATAGAGATGTCTGATTTCTGAAGCCCATGGAGAGAGCTGGATATAGACCCCGTGTAGCTACCAGGAGTGGGAATGTGTCCGTTGTCCCTCCGGAAGGCAGCCTTTTGCTGTTAACTGTTCTGTGTCCCTTATGACTTCCAATGGCACCCACTGGATCATCTTTTGAGTAAGAACCCAATTTGCTTTTGGTGCCTAAAAGCAACAGCTTCTTTAACAAAGCAATGGCCACAAAGCATAATCTAATTATCCAAATGTTGTGAATGACTAGGTATAAACTGGGCTTCTCCGGGTTGCTTTTGGACAGATACATCAGCCATAAAAAATGCCAATAATGGCTTGTGGCTACAGCATAAGCTGGATGGAAATACTTGACTTAGTTTGTAATAGCGATAGCTGCTGAATGTGTGTCTCTTTAAGCGGCTTTTTGACCAGAAGCTTTGCCTTATCCCACAAATGAGCAGACAGTAAAGCAGCGATGTGTCCCATCCCATTACACACACGCTGTTGTTTACTCTTGTTTAGCAAGCATTGAGCCAGGTTAAGAAATATGCAGGAATAAGTTTGTTAATCTTCAGATTTGGTGCATCTAAGTGGGTTCACTCTTCAGTTACCTTGGAATAAGTTGAAGGATTAGGGGCTGAAGGAGCTGCATCCTTTTGGATCCATGGAAGTCCAAGAGGAGCTGAAGTGCTCATCCTTGGCATAGGCAAAGAGGACTAGGAAGGAATTTTCTCTGCCAGGTATTTTTTGATGGTCGAGAAGCCTTCAGACACTGGCGCAGTGATCTCTTGCCCATGTCATTCCTGGCCTTGTGATGTGTAATGTCTCTTTGCTTTGCTCTCCTCTCTCAAAGCCCTACATGAGCACGCTCTTCCACCACAGCACTTTTGCCTATGGAACCTAAGTCCTGTGCCGTTCCTTTGAGCTTGGCCCAAGCTCTGCTTCAGGCTCTGGGCCTTGATTCCCCGCTGCTATGAAATCAGACAGTCCCTCTGATATACTGGGATAGGTCAGAGCTCCAAACTTGAGTTCTTACATGCAAGCTTATGCAAAATATACTAACAAATGGAAACTGCAACAATTGCACGTTTATGGGAGGGAGCATTATTTAAAGTGTAAGCCCCAAACCAATGTGTTTGGAGCAAGGGAAGGCCACAGGCTTTAGCTCTTGTGAGAATTTATAGAGAGCTCACTAAGCTCCCAAAGTCCTAAGCTGTTCCCCAGAACATTTGCAACCAAACTGCTCCCTGCAGCACTTGTGGATTCAGTGCCATAAATTGTTAGAAGTGCTATAATATAATTTGTAAATGATGTTGATTTACTCATTCCGAAGCCTTTTGAAGTAAAGAGATGGTGTTAATTTTCCCCAACGAGCTGTACATTCAGAATAACCACTGAAACACTCCATTTAAACATATACGCAATTAAACTAATGATGTTTTAGAGCATCCTAAACAACAACACATCCCAAGGACAGCTGTCCATAGCCTTCATTTAGGTTTGCATTCCACACTGTTACCCAGTTTGCTGCTTTATTTTTCTAGCCAATATTAGTGTAAATTATGGACTTTTCTGTCCCCAGCTCAAGACAGGCAATTCAAGGAGGAGGAGAAGATACTCAGGTGTAAGATTTTGGTGTAAAGCTTAATGCTATCAAGATGGTGTAATAGAGGCTCAGGGTAAGGAGAACTAGGGCCTGAAATATCCAGTGTAATTATGCAAATTGGCATTACCAAAAAGGCATTTAACTGGGGATGCTGAACAACATTATAGCAATGCCAGCTCATTAATCTCTGTGGAAGTCACAGCACTTACTATGGGCTAAGAAGAAGAAACATGCCAATAACTTTGCTGGAAGCATTTGCAGATCATAACCTGTTTCCTACCTAGGAGAGGACTTTCCCCACAGTTGTGTGAGTTTCCTTTCTCTGCTCTGAAGCCACGTTCTGATGAGTTTCTCAGTAAATAAACCTGAACTTCCAAGGTAATGATTTCTGGTGCGAAACCAGAGTGAACTCCACATCCCGTGCAGAAACTCCCCACACCATTGTCGCCGTCTGATTTTAGTAATTGCTCCTTGTGTTTGCCACTAAACCTTGTGAGGTTCTTCCAGTCAGTGTAGAAATGCACTAATGTGCAGCTGATGAGGATATGAGACCCCTCATTAACTCAGAGTATTAAATGAAACAGTTGAGTTAGTAACCAGATCGACAAAGCAGCAGCTGACTCTGTGATTAGGGACTTTGTCGTCTCGTTCATGGATTAATTATGCGGTCCATTATACTGAGATGTGGGTTTGATACCGAGACTAGTTTTGTTCTGGAGTTTCTGGACTCGCAGCTGCTTTAATGTTCGTTATCTTTCTGGGAACAAGCTCCAAATTACACATTTCTCATCTTGAAGGCTGAATTTGGAACCTAATTTTGAGTGTGTGTTATTTAAAAGGACTTCAAGGGTAAATGTAGAGAGAACAATGTTCACGGGGGTGAGTCTGGTGCAGCTCTGCTCTGCTGTGATACAGCCCTGCAAGCAAGCAAACGAGCACCCAGGGAAATTGGGTTTAATGCTGCAGACACTTCCTAGGAGCAGATGTTGTTCTGGGAGGAAAAGCTCTGGAGATAAAGCAGTGATGAACTCTTTTGTAACTGTTTGGGAAGTTAACCTGGGTATTGATCCCAGTCCCCGGTCATCCAAGTGATTTATATCTGTAATCTGAAACGAACTGGGTTGTAATTCTGGACATTTATTTCAATGTAGTTCACAGAATATTAATAGTAAGATCTAATTTCAAACCAATATCTTTACATGGGCATGATAGAAATGGGGTGAGAAACGGCCCCTTGGCGCAGGAACTCTATAATCAAAATGCATAAAAGAATCATAGAAATGTCTGTTTTACGGGGGGGGGGGGGGATATTCAGAATGCTCGATTAAATGTCTTGGAGATGAAATCAGGAGTTGCCAGCAGCTCGTGGTTGTAAAGCAGCAGGAAAGTGGAGCCCTGAGAGGTGAATTTCATTCCAAGAGCATGGATTGCAGATGGGAATGCCTGGTAGCCTGGTTTGCAGCTCCCTACACCACAGCAGTTTTGAAGAGCAGAATTAGGGGTGGCAGAGCTGAAGAATAAAAAGGCCAGTAAATGTTTTGATACAAAAAGGGAAATAGCAGGAAATTACTGGTTGCAAAGGCCCTGTTTTTACTGACAATTGATTTGGACTACAGGAAATGGGCAGCCCTGTAGAGGATGAAGTTTGCTGTGAATGAGGAAACCACTTGGAGCCTTTTTGTGTTGTCTCATTAATTGTCTTTGTGCCTCTTTCTGGAGAGGGTGGAAGAGTCAGCAGAGGGGAAAAGAGGTAAAATTCAATAGATTCGGAAAGGCTGCAGGAAAAGGAATTCATTGTGTAGCAGCAAGAGGGGTGGTTCAAGGCTTTTCTTCGTGCAGGTAGCAGCCAGCAGTGTTCTGGGCTGCAAGCCTCATTCAGCTTTGAATCCATGAAGTTAATGGCAGAACTCTTTGTCTTGAGATGAGAACAGAGTTCAGTAAGGGCAAATGCTAGAGATGGGATTGCTTGATCAGAAAGGCTAAGCCATGCAGCAGCTACTTTCCTTCAAGGTTCCTTCTGGGTTATAAACCATGTTTTAAAGGTATGAGTCTCTGGGATGTGTTAAGGAAATAAAAGACCCAAATAGAGCGAGTGTTTTATTCTCTTCTTAACTAGAACGGAATGTTCCTACTTCACTCTGCTGGCAGATGGAGGTCTGTGGACCCTCATATCTGTGTGTTTTCCTATTGTATTGCTCTTGATCTGACTTAAAGGCTATATTGACAGATAAGTTGTTGCAGCAGGAGCAGATCAGTAGGTTGGATTAGCTGGTGCTGAAGCTCCATAAGTGCGTTATGTGTGATCCAGAGGAAGGTCACCTCAGGTAGCACCTAGTCTGGTGTCTTGAGCCAAGCTTTTCACATCCAGCAGGATTTGAGGTGTGCTGCGAGTGAGGATATTGCTGGATGATGGAAGAACTGCCTGTGAGCCGACTTGGAAGGTCACAGCTCCACTAAATCACTGCGGAGTCTTGGGAGCAGAGCTTCCAGAGCTAAACTGGAAGAAGATTGTTCTGCTCATGCCAAAACTGCTCAGTGGACTGAACCAATGTGTTGTAAATGAAAACAGTTGGGAATTGCTTCAAACTCCATTCTGCTGCTCCAAACGCAACTGCTGATGTTGATACAGTCCGAAGCATTCCACAGCTTCAGGAAAGCAAAGCTTGGTTCGTTTGTTTGTGTAGGGGAGAAGAAAGCTGTAGCAGGTCCAGACCTGGAGGTGGGATCATGCCAGGATTATGTGTGTGGTTGTGTTTCCCCTCTCGGGAGTGCCGCAGCAGGACTTGACAGTGTGTCAGGCACAAACTAAGGCTCAAGGTAGAGCTGGACACTGTGCAGTGCTTTCCTGCCTGGTGGCAGGAAATTAATAGGAGCAGCCCTTGATTTGAGAGAGGGGATTTTCAGGCTGACATAACACTGATGTGTAAGTACCTTGATGAACTCGGCTGTGTGAAAACGCAGGTTGTGGTGAGGGTTGTGCCACTTCAAAGGCACAAGCACTTGAAAATGAGCTATGTGTTTATCTCCAGCAGCTGCCTAACTAAGGGAATGGGGAAATTAGATTTGTCCCATAATTATCTTTTGTGCAAACAGGCAGCGTCCCTCCAGCCAGGCAGCTTCTAAAGAGCCTATAATTATTGCATATAATAACTACCAGCATTAATCTTAGCTGTTGCTTGCACAAGAATTATAAATTACTGCACCAAATCCTATTACTGCAAACAGTCAAAGTTACCGGACGTTTATTTGAACCTTGATGGGTTTTTTCTTCCTTGTAACTTTGTGTTAATTTTCTCCATATTTCAAAACTCCGGCAATTGCTAGCATAGAAGTTTGAGGGATTAAAAATTCATTGCTCTGAGATTGGACTAATAGGAGGAAAGGAAAGGTCTTGAAGCCAAGGAGGATTGTGAATATTACTCGAGTTTGCCCAGTTCTTGTGTAGAGGATGCTTCCCAGTAGTTGTTAAGTCTTGCTGCTGAGTTGAGTACCTGTAGTATACAGCACTTACAGTAGTGTACATGAGCCCATAGAGCATCCCCTTCTTTCCTTTCACTACAGTACTGCCTGCTGTTCAGATAAGCGTGTGAAGCTGAGGGTAAATGCACTTCAGAGCTGTGCTGGAGCTGTACTGGAACACTGAATACTGGTGGGACTGGAGAGGAGACAGAATTATGCTTACTGTTATTTGGTCTTTTATAGATGCAATTTTCAAGGCTTCTATTCAAATCAGTGTGCTGGATCAAGGCTTAAATGGGCATTTCTCACTGATCCTGAGGTGCTTGTGGAGACTTGGACTTATATGTGAGAGGCCTCAGTTACTTCGTGGGGACCTCACAAAACCATCTTTTGCTTGCTTGCAAATTGAAGCCAGCACAGACAGCATAGGTAACAGTTGAACCAAGAATATTACACATTGAAGCTCATTTTCAGCTGTTGTGCTGACAACCAGGACGGAAGTTGGAGTATCCAGTCACTTCAGTCATTAAGTATTTAAAGTGTAAGACAGTGTTCTATTTTAGACTGTGCTGGAATAGAAAAGGGTATTTTTGAGCTTTTTCTCTAAGGTATTTGTAGTATTCTCTCTGTTCTCCCTAAATAATCTCCTCCTACCTTTCTTCTTCCTACCTCTCATTGTTTGAAGGCCTCTTTGGGTGGGTTTTTGATTATTTTTTCATTACTAGGTTCAAGCTTTACCTCTGCAGATGTCTCTGATATATCACGTTCAACACAGTGAGCCAACCATCTCCTGCATTCACAGTGGGACATGGATGGCCAATGATTGAAAGTACTTGATGGGCACACAAGGCACTTAAATGAACAGAAAGTGACAACAAAATGACCAGTTTGTGTGGGTATAAAAGTCAACTGCGCAGCAGCATCTTTTAAAATGGATTATCTTTGTGCAGAGAGGATGTACCCTTTTGTGTATCTGTATTTACTGTGGCGGTACAAAACCGGAACCTGAATCATAGAATAGTTAGGGTTGGAAAGGACCTTAAGATCACCTAGCTCCAACCCCCATGCCATGGGCAGGGACATCTCACACTAAACCATAATCATGTCACATCACTGTGAAGGGAATGGAAAGTGATGGTGTTGTCAATTCTATCCATACAGGTGTTTTCCTCATTCTCAAGGCTTTATATTGCTTTGTACTGTTGTCTCCAGCATCTCCTGTGCATAAGCAATCAGAATAGCTAAATGACCTCCGCAGAGCTTCTGGTGCCTTTCTGGTTTAGGGTGGAAACTGTTTTGGTTCATGTTCTGGGTAAGTGGCATTCATGTGCCAGCACTTCTGTGACAAGGGGGTGGGCTTCTCAATGAAGCTCAGCTCTGTGGTTTTTGTACAGGTAATGCCACTGTTTCTTGCATTTTCAGTGCGTGTTTGTTAGGGGAACATGGATTCTCAACTATTTTTATGCCTTGTTATGGAGGAAGAAGCCAGGATGTGATGCACTCAAGTAGCTGACTTAGGATCATGTGGCAGTGCTTGGGGACACCACTGTTGAGTCCTGACTCTTCTGGGTCATGGATTTTGTATACCCTACAACAAGAATGCTCTTCTTTAAAGGTTGGACTTGACGATCTTAAAGGTCTTTTCCAGTTTCCAGTGGATTCTATTATTCTGTAGCCTTACTCCCACTTGCATTAGCTACCGGCTGTTTTTGCAGCAGCTTTTTATAGCATTCAATCCAGTTTTGCCAATAGGGAGAGTATCAGGAGGGAATGTGTGCGTGTCTAAAGGCATTGCCAGGCGTGGAAGTGTCTGCCTATGCAGCAGACTCGGGGACAGGCTGCTGACAGTTGCCTTGTCTGCTGCTTTGGCTTCAGAGAGGCTTTTTCTCCCTGAAACCATGTTATGAGAATAAATGATTCCGAAATCTTTCTGAGCCAGTGGAAAGGCTGATTTTAAACCAGGAAGTGATGTTATTCCAGACAGCCCTATTCAGAACGCAGCAACAGCATCTTTCTATTCTCTGCAGCAACTTTTGTGTCCACCCTGGTTTTCCTTTTAGAAAGAATGATGATGGTTCAATATGGAGAGAGTTCCCTGTATCATCAGTCATTAGTTTATCACTCCATCAAGGCATAAGGGATTTCTGTCGGAGCTGAATCCCTCCTGTAACCGTGTCATGTCTGAGCTATTATGGCTAATTCTGTTCTTAAAATGGAATCATTCAGACTGCTTTAAAGGCACCAAGTATCTTCCTGTATTTAATAGTCATCATCTGCTTAAGGCAGACGTTTTTAGCCACTCCGCTTGGGTTTGAAGATGCTCTGTTCCACGCAGCACCAGATTCTGACCTTGCACAGCTCCACCGTTGATGGAACTGCTTATTTCAGTGTACTTCGCCAAGATTAGCTGCAATCACAGCTATCTGGCTAGCTGTTTCTGTAGCCCACGGCTCAGTGTGGTTGCAAACAGGATTCCCTGCCTGCCTCTGAAGATCTACAGAAATAGCCACTGAACCAGATAATGTGTGTAAGTGTGGAAGCAGAGTTATTTTGACAGGACAAGGGGATATTTCATGTCCCTAAAAAGCAGATACCCAGACCTCTCTTGGAAAGACGTTGTCTGCTTACTTCTGCGTGCTTTGTTTTGTTGCATCACGGTTTTCTGTGCTCTTGATTCAACCCAAAGAAATCAAGAGTCAAATTCCCTTCTCTTTATTGCATTCTTTGCTTTGCAAAGGACAATGATACTCCGGGGTGTCTCAGCCCCATGGCAGAATGGCATCTCTTGCTTCCCTGGAGTAACATTCATCTATAAGAACAAAAAGCCACCGTGCTGACTTGGTAGCATTTAGCACTCTCTGTGCCTTAACATAAATTACTCTGTAAAGTGCAGCAAAGAATGAGGGTCATAACCTTGCACTTTATTCAGAGCTGTAACTCTTTTCCTGCAGTTCTATATAACTTCACTAGTAAAGATAAGCCCCTGTTCTGGACGGAGGAGCTGTATCCATGTGCATGGTTCGTGCTGGGTTTTGCAGCTACTTTCCCGAATGTCTCACAAAACCCCCTCACCCAGAATATCCCGGTGAGGATAAATTCCTTTCGTTTCATGTGTGCATTTTTGAGCAACATTAGGAGACAGCTCTGGGCTTGATTTGCTTCAGGGCAGCAAAACCTAATGACTTGGGTTGACTAGGATCTCATTCATGTTTTATGGGCTCGGTTTGTCAGGCCACAGAAAGTGAAAGGTTGCAGTGTCCCATGAGATGTTGGAAGGGTTGTTCTTATTTTACTGCTGAAGCATCCTTTGGAAGGATGGGGTCTCACCCTCCCACATAAGCTCTTTTTCTTAACTGATACAAACCATGTGCATCTTTCAAACTCAATGATTTGAGGGGAGAAGCCCAACTACTGCTTGTTACTGGATGAAGATCTGCACCTATTGCTAAGGAAACATGTTCTAATACTGTACTTGTACTGACAGGACAAGGGGTAATGGGTTAAAACTTAAACAGGGGAAGTTTAAATTGGATCTAAGGAGGAAATTCTTTCCTGTTAGGGTGGTGAGGCACTGGAATGGGTTGCCCAGGGAGGTTGTGAATGCTCCATCCCTGGCAGTGTTCAAGGCCAGGTTGGATGAAGCCTTGTGTGGGATGGTTTAGTGTGAGGTGTCCCTGTCCATGGCAGGGGGGTTGGAACTGGATGATCTTGAGGTCCTTTCCAACCCTGACTGTTCTATGATTCTATGATTCTACTCATCATGATTCATTCTTGGGTAGTGTTTTGCCCATAGCTCCCTGCCTCCAAGTGTTCGAAGGGGGTGGATGGGAAGCTGGGAATCGTTCTGCCGTCTACGTACACAGCAGTCTTGTTCAGACCAAACTTAATCCCCTCTGAGTCAGACATAACCGTGTTGCCTTCCGTGTGGTTGCTTTCTTTTCTTCCTTCATCTCTAGTGTAGTCATTTAAGCCCTGTGCAAAGTCAGTGCAAAGTGAATGCAAAATGCAGCCAAATCACAGTAATAGCTCTTCAGCCACTTAGCTGTTACTTTGCACATACTTTACTATGTGTGGCTATAAGTAGGGGAAAATTGGGCCCATTAGGGTTAGTAAGTTATATTTCAAACTCCGGGAAGTTTAAGGAATGTCAGCCTTAAGGACTTCCGTGGGTGTAGGTTGAGGGTGTAGTCCATTTCCAGTTGTATATAGGGATATTTTGCCTGCTGGAAAGGCAAGCTGAGCTCTTCTTTCAGGTGTGATATGCACTGAAATCATACAGCATGTAACTTGGGCTGGGTTTGAAGCATACTTTTTGTGGGCATGTTGGCCAGAAATAGGCCTGTAACTCGTCTGCCATCTTTAAAAGTGCCATTTAATAGTGAGCAGCATTCATTTTACTCTCTGTGGAACTATCCCAGACCCTGTAGCTCTCATTCCTAAAGGTCATTTTGTTGCACTCTGCTTCTTCCTGCATTCAGATTGCATTTTGAAAGCAGAGAGGAAAGTTACTGTCAATGTTACCACCTTGCAAATACAGTGAGCCAGGCCTGTGACAAGTTGGAAGGGTACAGCTCTTGAAATGGGGGGAGTTCAGGTCAGCCAGAGATCCATGAACAATACACAGAGTTGGATGAATAAAGGATGGGTGTTATTAGGTAGGATAGTGGGAGTTATTGTACTAATATTTGCATTTCTGCAAAGCCTCAGGTAACTGTTTTATATGGAACTGGGAAGTGCATTCAGATTGATTTAGAAAGGGGGGTGGTATGAACCAAGGCGGGCTGCAGTACAGTAACATCTTACCTGACCTCTAGCAAAGATTTGGAAGAGGAATTGCTGTTTCCAAGGAGGCTGAATGGTACGGCCTTAACACGAGCCCCTGCACCGAGGGTTTTGTTGTCACCTTGGATCTATCTTGGAGCAGAATTCCAGCAAAAGATCTATAGATAGTTCTTATCCTGCAGCCAAACAGAGGAGCTGTTTATTTTGTTAATGGCATCAATTACACAGTGCAAGTATCATTTGTAACCGCGCCAGTGCTTGGACCAAGCGCCTACAATGGACCAAGGCACCTACAGCTATGTGGACATGGTAGACTGGAAGTGTGGTCCTGGATTTTTAGGTACCAGCTGAAAAAGACACGCTTGTTTTTCATCTTCAGGTGGTATCATCCAGTCCCTTCATTTCAGCAGGGTTTATTCCTCTCTGACACTTGTAGAGGGTGATGGATTGGACCAGTGTTTCTAAGGTTTAGCTGCAAAGTTTGAAGGTAATTGTGAAGGAGCAGGACAGCTCATTGTGGATCTTCAGGAGGAGGAAAATGTTTGGAGGACTGGAGAAACTTTCTTCTTGGGCACAAATGAGTGTTTATAGTTAGATACTGTCAAAACCACCCCTACTCCAAGGAGGGAGGGGGTGTGCAGCCTTACATGATGCAATTCCCAGTCTGATTCCCCTTAACCAGTAAGTGGCCACTGATTTTAAAACGATGATGATAATAATCTGTACTTAAAGCTTCTCCTGATGTTCCTGACATTCATGGACTGTTTCATCTTAATCCCAGCTTTCTTGTCCTGGTTTGTTTCTGAGCTGACTGGTTGCAGTCCATCATAAATAGTCTTTCTGCTCCATAAACCCAGTTGCTTGTCTAAATTCTCTTCCTGGAGCCCCAGTATCTGGTTAAAGACATTAATGTCTTTTAGGAGGCCTTCCAGTGGTTCTGTATTGAAACCACAAAGTGGTTGTTCCCATCTTACTTACTCAGCTGCATCTGTCCTACATTGATCTGCAATGTCTATATGCTGTCAGGGCTATTACTTCACTGTCTACCCTCCTGGCCACTGGAGCATTGCGAGTGCATTAGGCAATGTGATTAACCTTTGCTAGCCATGGCCTTTTCCTCCACAGTTGCTCTCCCCAGAGACTCTGTACAGTGCATTGGAGTTGTGTGTGTTGTTTAATTAAGTCAGATAGAGACGGCTGATGTGGCAATTTCTACCTTTGGTTGCCTAATAAAACCATCTGGTGAACGCTTTCTCAATTAGTTGAAGTAAGGTCAGGATTAAAGTCTCCCTTTAATGTTATTTCAAGCCTAACATTAGTACTATTTAGGTGCAGGAGCATCTTTTTAGTGTCTTTTAAAGCAGTATTTGGTTCAGTCTTTTAATTACCTGATGGAATTGCAGTGTCATCTCCAAGGCCAAATATTACATCGTAAAGGTTCCTGCATAATACATCCAAATGCTTTCTTCAGTGAGACCGAGTCTGTTCTCATCTTAACTTCATTGACTTTGGGATAATGGTGCTCTTATTCCTGGTTTATGCCAGTGTGAATGAGGTCCTTGTTCTCCTCCGTCAGCTTCTCTGTCGCTTTGGTAATGAGTGATGTTGATGGTACCTGAGTGCTGGCTTAGGATGTAGTTGTAACTGCTTAATAGTATGCTGGATGTCCTACATCTTTTCGCCCTGTACTGTCAGCTGAGGGGCTTTAATGGACCTTCTGTTGTTGCAGCATAGTCCCAAAGGTGCTCTCAGATCTATGCCCTCAGATGTTCCCTGCCTATTGCCAGCTTACTGCTTCTCCAAAGATGCAGTGGCTGGAGTAGATGCAAAACTATCTCACATGCTTCGTGCCCCAGAGCAGGGGCCTGGCTCATGCCCCAGCCCTTTTACACCTCCTCCTCATCCTCCTACTTGTGGAAAACGAATCAGTCCGTCATGGGAGCATGGTGCTGGCTGTTCCAGCAATTGATGTGAGGCTTTTGATCTGAGCCTGCCTGCCTTTATCCCTCGAGCCTTGTAGAAAAGCATTTTTCTTAGCTGAATGTGGCAGAACTGAGATACCTTGAAGGAAAAGTGAGTTATGCACATGGCATGTTTCCAGTACAGGGGACAGGGCTATTAAAGGGCTGTACCCTTTGGGAGATTAGCTCCTCATTTGAGTTAATATCAGCTTGTTTTACACTGCACAACGGCACACAGATTAATACTTATAACAGGTATGTAGATACAGTTAATATCCTCTTGGTTTGTTAATCCACTTAATACTAGGAGTAAATAATGAAGCAGCTTGGAGTCTGCTGTGCTCTTAATGCAGAACTGAGCCCGAGGGCATTTGTTATTGCAAAGGAAGGGAGGAATACCCAAAGCACAGGGATTTTCATCCAGTCTTTTTGCAGGAGCAGGCATGAGATGTTCTGGAGTGGTCTCAATTCCAGGGTTGAATCAGAAGAGGAGGATCCCTGGAAAGCAGAGGAGGAGGCACCATTTCTGTGATTGGTTTGGGTTTGGGATTGGGTTTGGATGGCAGTTCCATGTCTATTGTAACGAGCTCAGCTCTGGCTCCAAACACAAGCCAAGCAGCCTCCTGGTTGCAGGTGCAAGCGATAGCTGAGCAGCACTGGGTTATAAATGATAAAGCACTGATAAATGCCAACACCTTCCATGTGCTGACCTTACTCTGAGTCTAATGTGCAGCTGCATGTTGGTGCTCACAGATGACAATGAAGATAGCTGACGCTATTTCTCTCTCTAGCTGGATGGCACATTTTTCCTCCTGGATCTATCAGCTAATAAACACACTCATAATTTTGTTGAGGCTGCTGCTGCTGCAGGACCTGATAAAGAGGGAAATGTTCCGATACTGGATTGTGTTCCTGCCATTGTTTGGTGTGTTTCCAATTCTATTACTGACCTTAGGCTGGTCACTTGGCCAGTAATATTCTTAGAGTCTTCAGCACCTGCGTTTTGGGTTCTCTTCCTAACTCAGGGTGCAAAGGGAAGCACTGGGATACTGTTGGCTTCATGCACTTCTCATAGATTTCCAGTTAAAGTGGCTTGAACATTTTCCCAATGTTAGGAATCATTTTCAGACGCTTCCTGGTTTTTAGATTGTGAGAATATGTTTAAGACCTCCCAAAGAATATCTGATGAGCTTGTCAGGAATATTTTATTTCCATTGTTCATTTGGCAATTCACCCTCAGAATCTCCAGTTAAAACATCCTAAGGGCTTTTTCCAAGGAAAATCCATGTTACATTCCAGCTCTTGACAGGATCTGGAGCTTCTGTTATTCAGCAACATGAAGGACTGGCCCTTGACTAAAGAAATTTAGTGCAAGCATTTATTTTATTGCTAAGTAATAACTATCCACTGAGGATGTTCCATTTAAGCAAACAGAAGGGATCTGGTTTTATGTATCTTCATCCAGATGCCTGCTGAAAAATTAGCAGTACTTTGAGCTGAGAAGGATCATATATTTGGTTTTGCATCGATGCTCAG
This sequence comes from Lathamus discolor, assembly GCF_037157495.1. Taxonomy (NCBI): domain Eukaryota; kingdom Metazoa; phylum Chordata; class Aves; order Psittaciformes; family Psittacidae; genus Lathamus; species Lathamus discolor. The sequence continues at coordinate 1,271,980 of NC_088905.1, forward strand.
AGGTATTAAATCTATTGACAATGTACCTCTTGGAAACAAATTGCTATTGAGAGTTAGTCACTTTAATTTACTACTGAGATACTCCAGCAGTTGTCTACCTGTGGTTTGCAGGCAGTTTAACACTAAGCATTACATGGGAACGCTCTACAGAAGAGGAAGGACACAGGCAAGGCAGGCTCTCAGCTATAATACATCATGCAGGCGTTCTGAGCTTAGCAATTCCATCCAGGAGAGCAGTGGAGGTTCCCAAAGTGTGATTTAACGCCCTTCAAGCTCCTCCAAACAACAGACAAGTTTTATGCTGTTAGATTTAAGCCAACATAACCAAATACCAGGTTTTGTGCTCTTTGCATTCGCTTTCAGCTCTGTCAAACACAGCTGCCTCCGGTGCTGAGACTCCATTTACACCACTGAGACAGGAGATCATGGCCAATGAATCTGTCTAGGACTACACTGGGTAGTAAAAGTGTGTGGTTAAGACAATGACTTGAGAGGCTTGGGTTTAATCCTCTACACTGCCAATGTGTTTCCTCTATGGCTACAGGTACAGAACTTCCACAGATTCACCACATCTCATTTTAGGCACAAAAATTGCCCTGTGGTGCACCTGTGGCTGTTCCTGAAGCTGGTTCATTGCACTGGAATGGAACGATCCTCTGGGAATGCCTCTCCACCGGTTATCCAGACAGAATGTGGGCCAACTGCGTTTCTAACTAGGATGCCTCAGGCTGGCTGAGTTTCCCATTGGTGTCTCTGTTCTTGACTTCACTGTCTTGGAAATCAGTGCAAGAGCTATTCTTTATCTTCCTGCAGGCACTTGGGAAGAGATCTATGGTGATTATTCATTTGGCAGTGCACTTTCTGAATTGCTTCACTTGTTTAAAGGAAAACAAGGAAACAGAGAACTCATTAAATAGTTGTAAAGCTAAAAATTTGAGGCCAGAACTGACATTTAACAAGTACATCATGAGTGTTACAGGAGGACTCCATCTTTTATACAGTATCCGGGTTTGAGTGATAATGTAGTAGTAGCATTCAATTAGAAGTTACATTCCCTTCTTGCTCCTGCAGTGTGCTGCTCAGTTCTCTCTAATAAAGGTGTTCTCCACTAAGACTGCCCTCCCTTTCACAGAGGCTGAAATGGTTTCCCTGTCCCAAGGGAAAGGATGTAATTAAGCGTTTTGGTTGAGTTCGACTTCATATCAGGGCTGTACTTTCACAGGGAAATAATAAACAGATTAGGAACATTGCCAAGAAGAGATTTAAAAGTATCATCTCTGATGGAGCTTCTCAACAACAGCGGAGAGAGAGGGCAAAGATGTAGAAAAAGCAGAGGGAGGAAGAAATGATACGGTTTGGTTCAGCTGCTTCTGTCACAGGGAGGTCTGCATGGAGGCCTCAGAGCAGCTTCCAGTGGCTGAAGAGGGCTACAAGGATGCTGGAGAGGGGCTCTTCATCAGGGACTGTAGGGATAGGACAAGGGGTGATGGGTTCAAACTGAAACAGGGCAAGTTCAGGTTGGAGATAGAGATCTTCCCTGTGAGGGTGCTGAGGGGCTGGCACAGGGTGCCCAGAGAAGCTGCGGCTGCCCCATCCCTGGCAGTGCTCAAGGCCAGGTTGGCCCCAGGGGCTTGGAGCAAGCTTGCTCCAGTAGAAGGTGTCCCTGCCTGTGGCAGGGGGTTGGAACTGGATGAGTTTTAGGCTCCCTTCCAACCCAAACCTTTCCATGATTCTGTGACTGTTAAAGGCAGTGTTGCAGAAGAGGCCAAGGACTGAGGGTTAGGTCTCCTGGGGTTTATCCCTTGCTTTGCTACTGGGCTGTGTAAAGTCCCAATTCTTCTGTCTCCTATCTGAAAGTCTGGCAAATACAGATGATGATCTTGGTGGTTGTTCTTACAGCATCTCCTATAAGAGTCTTAGATACCCTCTCTAGGCAATACTGTGATACTGATACATCTACTAGACCTTGCTGGGTCCTGCAGAGTGAGCTCAAGACTCTCACTTGTTCTTGCTGACTTTGCTCCAGTTGTGCTTGAGGCTCTTCAGCATTCACATTAGGTCCCCTTCATCCCAAAGCAGAGGTTGAGTGCTCAGTGTTGCTTTCAGTAGAACTATGGCCGCGGTGTGCTTTGGTCCCTCTCTTGCACAAAACCACTATAAAACAAAGCAAAGCAGGTTCTTTCTCATGGGTTTGTGTTGTTCTGCTTCAGCTGCTCTTCCTGGGAGGGTTTTTCCCAGCAGTACTGGATATATGATCTCCAGGCAGGATTACTGCAATCAGCTCCCCTCCAGGCTCTCTTTAAAGATGACTTGGATGCTTTGGCTGGTGCTGCTGGATGCTTCCTGGCTACCTCTGAGTTTCCCCCTTTTTGTTGGACTACAGTGTGTCATTGCTTGGTGTCATGGGAAAGCCTGTCTGGTACCTAGGCACAGCTTTTGTTGAGACTCCTTCCATTCCATTCGAGGGCAGAAGATGCTCTAGAGGGTATTAACCTGTCTCATTTGCAAATAGCAGCAGAAATCCAGCTTCACGGCACCTGTACAAGTACAGGACTTGCAAAACAATCTCAGGGAAGAAGCTGGACCCATAGATGGATGGTTTAGGTCTCTATGGAAATCTGACCTGTCATCACGTTTTACTTATAGACTCTTCTATAAGATACATCCCATTAAGTGCAGAATTCTTCCACTCCTGCTTTGGGAGGTGCAACTCTACCTGCAGGTATTGTTTTGATTAGTTTGCTTAGTAGCAAATCTCAGTCCAGTTCCCAGCATTAAAGCGAGTCCAACAGTGGGTTGATACTATTATTACTGGAAGAAAAAGAAGCCCTGAGAGAAATACTCTGGCCTCTTTCTCCTCTAGCTCCCTGCCCTCTCATCTCGAAAGGAACTTCTTGCAGCTTCTCTCCAACACAGTTACAAACTTCGCTGAAAGGGGAGAAGAGCTTTCTTTTTGCCTTCTTTTGTCTGCTCCCCTGAGTGTTTCTGTTTTCAGTCATTGAGCCCGCTCTCTATTCAGCAGGGCCTCTTGGATGTTGGCTGCAGAGAAGGGAAAGAAACACTTTAAGTTACTTGCTGACTTTCTTTCCATTGCCTCAGAAAGTGTCCTTAATGGTGGGGGAGCATCAGGAGTTCAAGGTGCGTACGTGCAGCTCTGACTGTTCCTCTAGGCTTGAGATCGTGTTTGAAATCACACAGACTTGTCCACACAGCCCTGCTGTAGTAATTCCGAACCATTTGCTTCCAAAGGTGACTTCCCTCAAGGAAGACAGCAGCACCAAGCTTGGGCGGGAGGGTGGCTGTAACAGGCTTTTAAGTCTCTCCTTGCTAATGTGAGGATATAGGAAGCAGCATTAGAGGTCATTGGGCTGTATTGTTGTATACAGAGCTTGTTGCTACACCACGGTTGTGTATGGGGCTGGAGTGGTAATCATAGATAAAACCTGTTCCTTCCCCAAGGATATCCCTTTGATATGGGCCTAGCATTGCCTGGGGAATAGCAGGGAAGAATCAAGTCAATCGTATTGGTTTCTCAAGAGAATATACTTTATTGTAATCTTTTTTTCCCCTCCCATCTCCATTTCTTTCTCCAAGACTCCTCACTTCCAGAACACTTTCACGTTGCCTTCCTCAGTCTCTTCTCTTTCCATTCTACAAAGCAGCAGGGGTGGCACAGCCGGGATCAAAATGTCAGGCACAGTGCTTTGACTGGGTTTAAAATCAAACAGAAAGCTATTTCTGACATCTCAGCCCTCTCAAAAGACGCACATTAGGTGTCAGTGCCTTCAAGAGTATAAACTAATAAACCTCTGTGGCCTATATCAGTTTATTCCAGCTGAGAATGCAACCCTGAGATAGTGCATTCCCAGCCTTTAGGATCTATGACGTACTGGCACATTCAAGGTTTGATGTTCCAGGGTGGATACAGGCAGAAGTGAACATCGGGTCAGTGCAATGCTCTAACCTGTTGGGGTGTTTGATGTGTTCCATGCTTTAATGGAATGAAGAAGCGTGTGTATGAATAACAAAATAGCATTGGAACAGTTGAGATCACCTCAGCAGAGAATAACTTATAGACTATATGAGGTAATAACCCAACATACTCTGCTGCTCCTGGGACTGTGTAATTGAAGACAGTCTGCTTTTATATGTGCCTGCAGTTTGTTCTTCCAGGCAAGTTTGTAAGCCAGACAGTAAGGAAATGCAAGTGTTGTCTGTGGACTTCCCAGCAGCCTGGCCCTGTAAAGCTGATTATCCTCAGCTCCACTTGTCCTACCTCAGATTTGGCACATTCCAGGCCAGATGTCTGAGAAAGCAGAGTTTTTCCCTGGCTTCCTGACAGATGCTGAGGTAAGGAGAGAGAAATGAGCAATGACCTAATGTGGCAGCATCGCCGTTCTTGTGTCTTTAGAATCTTAAGTCACGAGCTCGTAGAAGGTGTCAGATTAGACCTTTGCACATCAATTCAGCCAGCTTCCTCCTCACCATAGAGCTAGACTGGCTTGTCAAAGGTCTCCTCTTGTTCTGAACATCTCCTTCAAGGAGGCAGATGCAGTAACTTCAGTGCAGAACCAACTCAAATGGTAAAGATCATAGAGTAGTTAGGGTTGGAAAGGACCTCAAGATCATCCAGTTCCAACCCCCCTGCCATGGGCAGGGACACCTCACACTAAACCATCCCACCCAAGGCTTCATCCAACCTGGCCTTGAACACTGCCAGGGATGGAGCACTCACAGCCTCCCTGGGCAACCCATTCCAGTGCCTCAGCACCCTAACAGGAAAGAATTTCCTCATATCCTATCTAAACTTCCCCTGTTTCAGTTTTAACCCATTGTATTTTCTTTGGGAATTCAGGCTGCACCCAGCACACACAAACACAGGGAAAAAAACCCACCACAAACATTGCTTTTAGGTTCTGACTGCTTTAATGGCTGATTGCACAATACTAGCTGTATATTTGAAATGACTTTTCCTGGGATACCTATTGCAATTGAAATGTTTTTTCATAAATAAAAGATCAACTGGTTCACTTGAACTTTTGCACGAATTAGTGAGATGGACGGTGAAATGGTCACTATTTCAGTGTGTGCATTAGGAAGCCATTTGAATTAAACCCTGTTAGAGACTGTTCCATTAACTCAAAGTAGCACATGCGTGTTTTCTCAGGAGATCAGATGGTTTCTATATGATGGGTCTGGGCTCAGGGCCCTAACGTAGGCAAAGCCCACGTGGACCCGTGTGAGAGCGTTTCTCATGAAGGCTCTGGGGATGCCCTTCTGATCTCTAGAACTGGTTACAGAAACGTGTGCTCCAAGCTGTTGTGAGTCCCACTCTGCCCAAAGTTAAGACCCTCGTAGTCCTGGTGACTCCCGTATCGTGTAAGAGACTCATGTACGCGTTTAAGTTTCAAAGCGGGGAGAGATGTCAAGTTCTGCCTGTGCGATAATCTCTATGGCAGAAGATGCGGATTATTGTGAAGGTTTCGTGTCCTGGTTTGGTTTGGGGTTTTTATTGGCACGAGTTTGGGATGACTGCATTATGCACAAATGGTAAATCTTACGCCCTGACTAAGAAATAAAGACCTTTCTGACGGTTTTCATGACTGTCCATGCAGAATACGTGTACAATTTCATAACAAACTCTAGCAGTTGTTCTGCAGAACATGCTGTGGCAGTTACTGATGCCAGCCACGGAGGCTCCAGTCATGCCTTTCAAACAGAAATGCATCGCTGGGTAGGTGAGGTCATTCTATCTGCAAAAAACCAACACCTTGAAGCCTTAAAATGAGTTGGGTACAAAGTCTGTTTATTTTAAATGGGCGACGTTAAAAGCAACAGTGCAACTGCGGTGGTAGACCAATTTTATAACAAGAAGAGTAAAGCAGCAGAATAACAACGACAAAAACTCCAAGAGAACAACGATAAACAGCAATAAACAACAAGAGAACAACTGTGAAACAGCAAAACAGAACAACTTCAGAACAAGAAACTCTTAAATAAATGTCAGGAGCGCCGACGTTTCGCTGCTGGGGGCTGGAATGGCCACTCGGCATCGCGGTGGTCCTCCTCCTTGCAGAAGAACAAAAAAGCAAACAGAACAGGTTTAGTCACATCCAGGAACATTTTAGAAGGCAGGAGGTGCTCTAACAGCTGCAATACGAAAATAAAGTGCTATTCCATTAAAGAACATTTCAATCGATGTAAATTTTTCCCCATTTCAGACTGCACCCAACACGCACAGGCACAAAGCTCGGGGAGTAAAAGACCTGGCAGCGAAGGCTTCCGGGCAGTGGTGGGGACCCCATGGGCGGGGGGGCAGCTCTCAGTTCCCCCTGTCCCAGCCCAGGCGCCGCCACCCAGCACGGCTTCTTGCCGGCAGCAGGGATGGAGCCCGGCCCCACCGCTCCGGTCCCACCTCGGGGCTGCTCTGGACAGGAGCTCCTGGGGGTGAGTTCCAGCAGCACTGGCCGTTACTGACTGCAGGAACGATGGATCCGCGCCTTGTGCCGCTCGCGGGCTCTGTCCCCGGATCCTGAGCGGGTGGAAGAGGCAGAGGTGGACGAGCCTGGAAGCACAAACGTTGATCAGATTACGCCGCTGCCACCCCTGCCTTTGGGGAGCACCATAGGTGCTTTGTTCAGCCCACCCACCTGTGCTCGAGCACGGAAAGGCTCCTCTGGCTGCCGTTGCCAAGGCACTTCTTTGACCTTCACCTTCCGCAAAGTGGGTGCTGCAGCAGCATGGGGAGCAGCTGCAGTCAGAGGGGACACATAGGGATGGGTCAAGCAGAGGGTGCTGGAAAGCAGCACCTGTGCCCTGGCCCAGGAATCAAACACAGGGAGGGCAGATGTGAACATAGTCTGTTCATTTGAAGTGGGGGACGTAAAACGGGGGACGAGGGTAAGGTGGTGGGGTGGGAATTTTACATTGACAGTAGAAACATGAGGAAATGACAGCAGAATTAGGGTAAAAAAGACTGGTTTACTGGAGTTATTAACAACAAAAGAACAGAGTAACAGCAAAAAGGCACAGTAAAACAGAACAGGTACAGAGTGAGAACAAAACAGCAACAGTAGAACAAGAATATTAGAACAAGTGTACAGTAAACACAGAACAATAAAAATCTTCAACAGGGCTCAAAATCGCCGACGCTTTGCCGTTGGTGGCGCAAAAGGCCACTTGGCGTCTCTACGATCCTCCTCCTTCAGGAACAAAAATAACCAAACAGCCCGGGTTAGTCACAGCCATGTACATCGCAATTTAGAAGGAAGGAGATGCTGCAACAGCTCAAATGTAAAACCAAAGCGGGATTTCAGTAAGGAACGTTTCAATGCTGGTGGCTTTTTCGGGAATTCAGACTGCACCCAGCACCCACAGTCACAGGGCTCAGAGTAAAAGATCGGGCAGCGAAGCCCTGCTGGGGGTGCTGGGGTCCCCCCGGGCAGGGGGGAGCAGCCCTCGGGGGACCTCTGGCTCCAGCAGCCTCTGCCCCGCTCCCACTGAATGGCACCAGTGGAGACGGCACCGCAGCTCCTGGGAGCTGGTAAAGCCCGAACGGGTGGGGATGAGCCACAAATGAGAAATAATTTGGATTTGGGAAGGGGGAGGGCCCCGTGCACTCTGGACTCCCCCAGTGGCTCCAGAGCAGCCTGACATGGGGAGGGGGCACCAGCAGAGAGGGGATAAGAAGGGACGGGAGAGACTGCCAGGGCTGCATCAGAAGTTTGCACCTTAGGACACGTGGCAAAATAAAGCCAGGGCGGAAACGCTGCCCAGACGCCCAGAGGTTCACCAGCCTTGGCTGGGGGACCCTTCCAGCAGGAAGAGTTCCCCCTGTCCCAGCCCAGGCGCCGCCACCCAGCACGGCTTCTTGCCGGCAGCAGGGATGGAGCCCGGCCCCACCACTCCGGTCCCACCTCGGGGCTGCTCTGGACCGGAGCCCCTGCGGGTGAGGGCCAGCAGCACCGGCCGTTACTTATTGCAGGAACGATGGATCCGTGCCTTGTGCCGCTTGCGGGCTCTGTCCCTGGTTCTTGAGCGGGTGGAAGAGGCAGCGGTGGACGAGCCTGGAAGCACAAATGTTGCTCAGGTCTCTGCAGCCGCGCCCTGAGCTGGCAGCGGGGCTACCACCATCCCTATCCCTGGGGGAATGGAAGGTTTTGCATCCCTGGAGCCCTGGAGCTACCACCCGAGCCGGCTCCTCCAGCACAGCCCGGCCCTTCCGCCATCCCCCAGCCCGAGGGGACAACGCCACCCATCAGCTCCTCAAGCGTGAAGCACCAGCCCCGTCCTCACCAGGGGAAGCAGCGTCTCCTGCAAGGCCTGAGGGGCCCTGGGCAGAGAAGGGCGCAGGAGTCCCTGGAAAGCAGCACAGCGCTGTGAGCCGGGGTCGGCAGAGGAGGAAGAGCCTGGCTCTAGGGAGCTGGCAGCACCCGCAGGAGCCGATGCGTCCAGCGCATCCAGAGGGGGCAAGGCGCCGCGTTTCAGATTGCCCTGCACCCCCCAGGGCTGGGCACTGGGGCAGCGAGTGAGGGAAGCACCTTCCCTGTGCACGGCAAGGCTCGGCACGGCCCCAGCCCCAGCCCCAGCCCCTTGGGGCTGCTGAGCCCGGGCAGCTCAGCCAGGCGGGGCAGGAAAGCTGCTGCCTGAACAAAGCCCTGCCCTTCGCCTCCTGCAGGAGCCCCGTCCCCGCCACTCACCTGGCAACACGGGCGCGCTCCCGCTTCTGGGCTGGCTGGTGCCAGCGAGGCCGGGGCCGGTGGAAGCGGCTTGCCCGGAAACGACCGATGCCGTGGCCGTGGACGCTGCCCCTGTGCGCCTGCTGCCTGAGGAGCTCTTGGTGGTGGCTGCTGGGAGGGAGCAAGAAAGCAGCACCCGCAGCTTGCATCGTGGGACTACCCCTTAGCAGAGCCTCCCGGCGCGGGCAGCTCGCAGCTCCGGGCATGGGGAGCGACCGCGGGGCACGAGGTCTGCGCCCGAGCCTGTGCGAGTCTCTAAGAGCATCAGAACCCAGGAGCGGGCAGCACTGGCCCAGGAGCTTCCTCAGCCTGCGCTACGCAGGCGCCCACTGCCCGGCCAGGCCAGGCCACGGCTTTCTCCTCCCTGCCGTGCCCTTCGCATTCCCAGTCTGCCCTTACCAGCCTTCGAGAGCTGTCGATAGCGCCGATACGCTGCCTCCTTCTCCTCCTTTAGGATCACCTCCGTGCCGGGGTAGCCAGGAATAAGCTCCGGGTACTGCCAAGAGAGAGCAGTAGCTTAGTTCCTCTCCGGGCAGGCGGCAGAGCCGCTCTGAGGGAGGTGTGGAAGCAGGCCTGTGCCCGAGCCATGAAGCCGTGGTTCTGCCACAGCCACTGCGGAGCTCCGGGCCCCATTCATTTTGGCACCGGCTTGGCGCTGAGGCCACGGCAGCCTTGCCCAGGCCAGCCCCTGCTCCGGCAGCGGGCAGCAGTCGCGCACAACCGCCACACGCTGGGGCAGGGGAGAGCATCAGCTCCCACCCAGCCAAGGACGAGAGCTCCTGCCCCAAGGCAGGCAGCTCAGCCTGCCCCAGCCCTGCAGGGATTGCACTGAGCACCTTCTGTCCCCAGAGCAGGGCAAAAGAGGCCGCGAGACAGCGACGTACCAGCACCATGGGGTGGGTCTCGCCGGGCACCAGCAGGCAGATGCTCCTCCTGCGTGGCCTTCCGTTCAACGGCGAGGGTGGTGGGCTCGGGGACTGCCGCCGCTCCTCCTCACGCCTCTCGACAGCTACAGGAGGAGGCAAGTCAGGAGCAGCTCCCAGCAGAGGCCTTTGGCCTGCACCAAGGGGTTGTCCCTTCTCCCTCCTCCCTGGATGCCCGTCCTGGAGGGCAGAGCCAGGGACGGGGCCTCAAGCCGAGGACAAGGCTGCGATGCCCTGGGGCAGCAGCTTGGCCACAGCAGATCCACGGGGAAGCCGTCGCAAGAGCCCGCTGGGGCTCCGCGGGCCAGCGGCCCCTTCCCTCCGCCACGGACGCCCCTTGCCCGCTGCCCGCCCGAGCCACAGACCACACGAGGAGCCACGCGTGGCCACATCTCGCACTGTGCACGGGGCCCTCTCCGCGGCGGGCACACGGGCTTTCCTCTCCTCTCTTTCCACCTGCGCTCACCTTCCTCCGTCTGCACGGCCTTGTTCGCTGTCCACGGGGCGCTCTCCTGCCATCGCCGCAGTTCCCGTTCCCTGTGCAAGTGGCAGAGAGCCACTCAGGGCCAGCGCCGGGCTGGGACAGGCCATGCCCGTGCCACACGGCACCGGCACCGCTGCAGCCGTCTGGGGCTCCACAATGAAGCCATGGAGCCGTCACCCTTCAAGCTCCAAGCCGGCCGGGCGAGGGGCAGGGCAGGGAGGGTGCCGGCCAGCGCTGCCGCCAGCACCGCAGCGGAACAAGGCAGCGGGGATGCTGGTGGCCACATCAAGAGGGCTTCGCCAGCACTGGGGGCCCCAGCAGCCATGACTCACGCGCCTGGAATATCCCAGCTCCGGTGGAGAGCAGGCCTTGGGCACCGGCTCAGCTGGCAACGCGGCTGCTTCCTTCCCGGCTGCCATTGCCAAGCAGGCACTGCCTGGCCGAGCGGTACGTTACCTTCCTGTCCGCGGTGGCACCTCCCGGTAGGATCCTGCGCCGGCCTCCGGGGTCTGCGTCCTGCACATCCTCTTCTGTTGGAGCGTGGAAAGAGACCAGGAGTAACCAAGTGGGCCCAGGGGAGCGCGGGCTCCCTTCCTCCTGCGCACCAGGAGACCCGCGCCCAAGTGGGGACCCAGGGCTCCCAGGCGTGCTGCTGCCCCCGGCTGCAAAGGGGCCAGCACGGCCCAGGGATTCGGTCCTTCCCTGTCCCCGGGCGCGTGCCCCGCAGAGCGGCCAGGGCAGAGCGGGGACAGGAGCAGAGCTCCGCGCTGGGCCGGGGGCTGCGGAGCGGGGCTGGGCGTGGGGCCCGTGGGGAGCCCCCGGCACCGCACTGTGCCAGCGTACCGGCGGGAGAACGGGCTCAGGGCTCCGGTGCTGCGGCAGCGGGTCCCGGCGGCGCACGCTCTGCGGCGGAGCTCTGCTGGGGCACAACGGTCACAGCGCTGTGAGTGGCAGGCAGACCCCATCCCATCCTCCCCCCGAGCTCACCAGAGGCCGCAGCGGCGGGACGGGCGCTCTCCGCACGGATGGCGCCTGCGCTTGGGCCACTGCAGGCGCCATTTTGCCGCGCGGGCGGCACGAAGACGGGAGCGATGCGGGCTGGCAGGGTCGCATCACACACCAGGAGCCCTGCTCCCAGCAGCCGTCCCTGCAGCACCGCGCAGGGCAGCGCCAAGGCCAGCAGCATGGGCCGGCCCCGCCATCGCTAGGCCACCCGTGTCCCGATCCCACCTCTTTCCGTGTCCCCATCCCACCTCTTTCCGTGTCCCGATCCCACCTCTTTCCATATCCCGATCCCACCTCTTTCCGTGTCCCCATCCCACCTCTTTCCGTGTCTCACCCGTGTCCCAATCCCACCTCTTTCCCTCTCCCACCCGTGTCCCAATCCCACCTCTTTCCATGTCCCCATCCCACCTCTTTCCATGTCCCGATCCCACCTCTTTCCGTGTCCCGATCCCACCTCTTTCCATGTCACGATCCCACCTTTTCCCGTGTCCCACCCATGTCCCGATCCCACCTCTTTCTGAGTCCCGATCCCACCTCTTTCCATGTCCTGATCCCACCTCTTTCCGTGTCCCGATCCCACCTCTCCATGTCCCGATCCCACCTCTTTCCGTGTCCCCATCCCACCTCTTTCTGTGTCCCCACCCCACCTCTTTCCGTGTCCCCATCCCACCTCTTTCCATGTCCCCATCCCTCCTCTTTCCGTGTCCCGATCCCACCTCTTTCCATGTCCCCATCCCACCTCTTTCCGTGTCCCCATCCCACCTCTTCCCGTGTCCCACCCATGTCCCAATCCCACCTCTTTCCGTGTCCCAATCCCACCTCTTTCCCTGTCCCACCCGTGTCCCATTCCCACCTCTTTCCCTGTCCCCATCCCACCTCTTTCCGTGTCCCCATCCCACCTCTTTCCATGTCCCCATCCCACCTCTTTCCGTGTCCCCATCCCACCTCTTTCCCTGTCCCCATCCCACCTCTTTCCATGTCCCGATCCCACCTCTTTCCGTGTCCCCATCCCACCTCTTTCCATGTCCCCATCCCACCTCTTTCCATGTCCCCATCCCACCTCTTTCCGTGTCTGGATCCCACCTCTTTCCGTGTCCCCATCCCACCTCTTTCCGTGTCCCCATCCCAGCTCTTTCCCTGTCCCCATCCCGCCTCTTTCCATGTCCCCATCCCACCTCTTTCCATGTCTTGATCCCACCTCTTTCCGTGTCCCCATCCCACCTCTTTCCGTGTCCCCATCCCACCTCTTTCCCTGTCCCCATCCCACCTCTTTCCCTGTCCCCATCCCACCTCTTTCCGCGTCCCCATCCCACCTCTTTCCGTGTCCCGATCCCACCTCTTTCCGTGTCCCGATCCCACCTCTTTCCGTGTCCCCATCCCACCTCTTTCCGTGTCCCCATCCCACCTCTTTCCGTGTCCCCATCCCACCTCTTTCCGTGTCCCCATCCCACCTCTTTCCCTGTCCCCATCCCACCTCTTTCCCTGTCCCGATCCCACCTCTTTCCGTGTCCCCATCCCAGCTCTTTCCCTGTCCCCATCCCGCCTCTTTCCCTGTCCCCATCCCACCTCTTTCCGTGTCTTGATCCCACCTCTTTCCATGTCCCCATCCCACCTCTTTCCCTGTCCCCATCCCACCTCTTTCCCTGTCCCCATCCCACCTCTTTCCGTGTCCCCATCCCACCTCTTTCCCTGTCCCCATCCCACCTCTTTCCGTGTCCCCATCCCACCTCTTTCCGTGTCCCGATCCCACCTCTTTCCATGTCCCCATCCCAGCTCTTTCCGTGTCCCCATCCCACCTCCTTCCGTGTCCCCATCCCACCTCTTTCCATGTCCCCATCCCACCTCTTTCCGTGTCCCCATCCCACCTCTTTCCGTGTCCCGATCCCACCTCTTTCCATGTCCCCATCCCACCTCTTTCCGTATCCCCATCCCACCTCTTTCCATGTCCCCATCCCACCTCTTTCCATGTCCCCATCCCACCTCTTTCCCTGTCCCCATCCCGCCTCTTTCTTCCCGTGTCCCTCCCGTGTCCCGGTCCCACCGCTCTCCCTCGCTCACCCCGGGCAGCCGCCGCGGCTCGGGGCGCTCACCCCTCGCCCGGTCGCGGTGGCCGCGCTGCCGTTAGCGCCGGCCCTTTCCGTGGGCAGGGGCCAAGGCGCCCGCTGCCCAGGGCTCGGGAAGCGGGCGGCCAGGCTGGGCCCGGGCCCGCGGGGCGGCAGCCGCAGCGGGGGAGAGCGCCCGGGGGGCAGGGGCCGTGCGGGAGAGCGCCGGGGCAGAGGGCGCCGGGCGGGCGGGCGGGCCCGCAGCGCCCCCCAGGCGCCCCCCGCGCCCAGCGCCGCTCCCCGCAGCGCCCCCTGCAGCAGGCCGGTGACCGCCGCCAGCAGCGCCGCCGGCAGCGCCGGCCGCCAGCGCCAGGGGCAGCGCCGCCCGCCCGGCAGCGCCATCGCTCTCGCTCGCCCTGCGGCAACGGGCGACGGGCAACGGCCCGGAACGCGCTGCGGGAGCCGCGCCCGGCCCCTCGGCAGCGGCCGCGCTCTCGAGCTCGCGGCCCTGCGCCACCGGCCCCGCCGTCCCGCCCGCCTGCTGCCGACGGCCCCGTGCCGCCCGCGGGCCCGGGCCACCGCTGCGCCGAGCCCAGCCTCGGCCCCGGGCCTGCAGCGTGCACAGCCCCGCTGTGTCCTGCCGGGAGCAGCTCCCGTATGGAGCCAGGCTGAGAACACTGGGGCTGCTCAGCCTGGAGAAGAGAAGCTGCGTGGGGACCTCAGAGCAGCTTCCAGTGTCTGAAGGGGGCCTGTAGGGATGCTGGGGAGGGACTCTTCATCAGGGACTGTAGTGGTGGGACAAGGGGTAACGGGTTCAAACTCAAACAGGGCAAGTTTAGATTGGATCTAAGGAGGAAATTCTTTCCTGTTAGGGTGCTGAGGCACTGGAATGGGTTGCCCAGGGAGGTTGTGAATGCTCCATCCCTGGCGGTGTTCAAGTCCAGGTTGGACAAAGCCTTGGGTGGGATGGTTTAGTGTGAGGTGTCCCTGCCCATGGCAGGGGGTTGGAACTGGATGATCTTGAGGTCCTTTCCAACCCGAACTATTCTATGATTCTATGATTCTATGACTTGTGCGCGTTCAGATTTTGAAGATGGTCTCGAACCAGATCCTCTCCTACAGTGGGCCCAAGATCTCCATTCTCACAGTCCCTGCGTCTTCCTTCTAAGACCTGGGTGGTGCAGTCAGAGCCTTTGCCAGTGAAGACCGAGGCGAAGAAGTCATTCAGAACCTCAGCCTTCTCCAAATCCTGTGTAGCCAGTTCTCGCAAGAGCTTCCTCAGGGGGGCTGTGTTGTCCCTAGTCTTTTTTGTTTGCTACGTACCTGTAGAATCCCTTCCTGTTATCCTTAACATCCCTGGCTAGGTTTAATTCTAACTGGGCCTTAGCCTTCCTAACCTGGTCCCTAGCTTCCCGGACAACATCCCTGTACTTTACCCAGGCCGCCTGTCCTTGCTTCCTTTTTTTATAAGCCTCTTTTTTCCTTTGAATTTTCCTCAGCAGCTCCTTATCCATCCAAGGAGGTCTCCTGGCCCTTCTGCCGCGCTTCCTTCTAGTTGGGATGCAGCACTCCTGAGCTTGTAGCAGGTGATCCTTGAATATCAACCAAGACTCTTGGGCCCCCCTGCCCTCCAGGGCTATATCCCATGGAACCTTACTAAGCAGGCTCCTGAAGAGGCCAAAGTCTGCTCTCTTGCAGTCCAGGGCAGTGAGCTTGCTGCACGCTCTTCTCACTGTCCTGGGGATCTCAAATTCGACCATCTCGTGATCGCTGCATCCAAGGCTGCCCTGGAGCACCACATTCTCAACAAGCCCTTCCCTGTTGGTGGGCACAAGGTCAAGCATGGCACCTCTCCTTGTCGGCTCCTCTATTATTTGCAGAAGGAAGTTGTCTTCCACACAATCAAGGAACCTCCTGGATTGCTTGTGCCGGGCAGTACCGTCGTTCCAACAGATGTAAAGATACCTTTGCAATTTGGACTGCGTTACCTGCGTGCCCTGTATGTGGGTGAATGTTATACCCAGTTTCACAAGATCGTGCCCCGAGAAACAGTAATAAAATCCATGGCTTTGCTATTTGCTTTTGGCTTGCACTGGTGTCTCTGGGGCAGCAATCTGTCCCACTGTTACAGGGAATCAGATGATGGGAAATGTTGTTTTCATTCCTCTCTTCCGTACTTGCTTGCTGATGTTGCCGTTTGGCTTCTGTCTTCCTTGGGGATATTCTGGTCTGAATCCCCTGTTTCTGTTGCTGGATTGGGGTCAGAAGGTGGTCTGAAGGAATGATGAACTCCAAAAGGTGCAGAGGCAGATAAACCCTCATAAAAACCACTTGTAAGCATGAAGCCAAGAATATACATTTAGAAATCCATTTAGGTCTCCCCACCTTGCTTAAAATGGAATTGGATGATAATACCTGGCTGGGCAATCCAGTTAATGAAAAGCACGGAATGTAAAAGTGAACAAATGTAAAAGTTGAATATTTTTATGTGAGCTTTGCTTTTCCAGGAAGCTTTTAAAGCCCTATTCTCATTTTAAGCAATCTGCTGATACATTTAACAAATGTCTAGATGAAATGCTTCAGCAGAGATCAAAAAGACTGAAGGTTTTATTGTACTACTCTTTACAGCACTGATAGCCTGTATTGAACTTTCATGCTAGGGATCAATAGCTGTAGTTGATCAAATATGGTGAACTATCAAAGACATCAGGCTCTGCCTAAAGGACACTTCAGATTGAGCTGTCTCCCTTGAGAGCACTCGAACCCTTGAATCTGTGCTTTGATATTTGCTTGCCTCCCTGCTTATTTTGGATTAGTTTTCAATTTCTCTTTTCCCAAGCTCTTTGTATTGTTGGATATTCAGGAGCAGTCTCCATGCCCTGCCATGCGGAGATCAAAGCCGCTGCTTGTGTTTGGGAGGCCAGGTCTGGTCCTCTCAAAGGGTTTGGGTTTCTCTCCGCGGTGTATTTTGAGCTGATCTCTTGAAACCGAAGCTCAGTGGTGTGTATTGGCCTCCACAATAAACGCTGAAGAGCTCTCAGCTGGTGAACTTGGAATAAACCCTCGGGTTTGTCAGCAGAGCTGCTGAAAGAGGAAAGTGGTGGGAGCGGGATGGAGGTGGCTGCGGGGGAGGAGGAGAGCAACAAGGACTGGGAGGATGCAGGGAAGGAGAACTCAAGACCAGAATTCAGCTTTCGGCCGTGCTTGAGGCCAGCTTGGCTACGGCAGCATTTTAGTGTGAATGGAAGGAATGGCAAAAGCTGGAGGAAGCTGAGATGGGGAGGGCTGTGTGGCAGCTACTGGGGGGTGAGAGGGGTTCTGTAAAGCCCTTTGACAATGTGCCCTCAGTCACATACCTCTCGTGGCAGCACCATGCTCTAGCTTCTCTGTGAAGCTGGCTGGCCTGCTGGTGCTGTGGAGCACTCATGTGTCTGGGTTTCATCCATGTGGGATGAAAAAGCAGGTGAGTAAACCACCTCTGTGAGGGTCAAACATCCCTATGTGTGGGTCAGAATAAACAGGCATCCCTGTGTTGAGAACCAAACTGTTAATAAAGAATAAATACTATAACATATGAGATTGAAAGTGAGGTTTTGCTCCAAGGGGGCAACTACAGCTGAGAAACAAGTGTAACATCCCTAAGAGTGATGCTACAGTGAGGAATGTGGCTTTTCTCCTTCCTCCTGGCCCTTCTTTGCTGCTTTTCTGATTGATTTCAGTTTAATGCTGTCAGGCAGGAGGTTGGGAGCATCATTGGCTGGACCAGAAGACTCTCCATTGTGGTAATAGTCTTGGGGGTCCAAAAGGGTGAAGATTTGAGGGAGTATTTCAGTATTGCATAAACTACTCTTTGATGAACCCACTTTTGTTTCACCCACTGCAGCAGAGTGTGTTCATTCCTGAAGCAAACAGAAACTGGCAACCAGATCAGTGCCAGCCAGACCTCATCAAAATGAAACCCTCTTGAAGTAGATGCTGTATAATGCAAGCAGTGCAGCTGTGGAGCAGTGGGTTTGTCCAGCGTTCCCAAACACCATCTCTCTACAGGCACTATGAAACGACTGCTGTTCCAAATACCATTTCTAAGCCATTCCTGCAGTGCTGTGAATGAGATGTTAATGTGCTTTTACAAACACGTGCAGAGCTAGATATTTCTGAGCTGTGGGTTCCAGCTGTGCTGTGCTCTTAGATCTGAGGAAGCTTGGGGCGCAGAGGTTAACCGCTTCATCTGAGCCACAGACCAGCTTCTTCTTCCTGGTTAAGTGATGCCGAGAACAAGGCAGAAGCCTGAAGCATGGAACCATCTTAAATCTTTTGTTTGTGATGCTGATTTCTGCCTTGGCCGGTTTCCTGCTGCAGTTTTGTACTGAAATACAGAAGGGGGGAATGCAACTGTGCTGATAGTTCTTAATTTGGGCAAGGATCAGTCTGCAGGTCTGTGAATGTCCTCTTAGTGGTCCTGTTACCAGAAAGCAGGAAGAGGAAAAGGGTTTTTCCTGCTTTCAGTGGAGGAAAATGCATTGCCAAGTTGGTTGTTGAGGATGTGACTATTGAAATTAGAAGATAAGTTAAGCCTGCTATTTCTCCCTCCCATTTTTACAACACAGCTGAGCATGAAACTTGGGTGGTTGGTCTGCAGTTCAAATGCCAATGGGCCAATATGCTGGCAAATGCACACTATATAATATAGTATGTAATAGTCTCTTCCCTTTGCTCTCATATGTGTAAAATCTCACTTTATTCTGCAAGGTACTCGTCTTGTTGCCTGAAGTGCAGTAAAGGGCATGAGAATGCTGCTAGAGGCTCTGAGACAAAGTCATCTTCAAGGTGATGAGGGTACCAATTCCTGAGGACACTGGACAAGTAGGATGCTGTTTGTTACCATATCATACCTGTGGGCCTCCAAGTTGGAAGTTAAAAAGGCTCTAACCTGGATTCCTGGTTCGGATAGAGAGGGCATAAGAAATGGATGGAAAAGCACTTCCTTTATAGCTCAGTGAAGCATTAGATTGCAAAAGGGAGTCTCCTATACACACATGAATAAACTCCATATTTATGAACAGATACAGTAAATTATAGAAAATCCTGTGAAGGGAGATGATTTCACAGGAAGGAAAGCTGTTTAGTTCTGGAATCTTCAAGTCCACCACTAAACCGTGTCATTGGGGACCTCATCTACACCCTTTTTGGAGGCTAGGAGGAATAGTATAGTTAAAGGGCTTGCTGTGAGGGTCTGAAATGTGACCTCTGCCACATGCTCCCTTCTCATTCTAGGCAAGTTATTCAGGCTTTCAGTCACTTAAGGACCAGTCTCTCTGACTGTCTTGGTTAAGGGTATGCAATTCTGAATGGAGCTTATATCTGCTTTGTGCATGTGTGGGGTCTTGCACAACAGGTCTGGCTTTTGGGGGATGTCACTGTGAGTGCAGAAATGACTGGATGCTGGATATAGCCCTTCTGATGACTTGGTAGTCTTGTGTGTCTTTGGTCTCATATGCTGAATCCTCATTGGATTGAGGAAGATAGAAAAGCACTTTTAGCACTTTTAGGTGCATTGTAACCTGTATAATTGCCTTCGCAGATGCAAATTGGTCTTACCAGTTTATATCCACTTGGAGGGCAAACAATTCAGTAGGTTACTGTTTTAATACACACTCAAAATAGCAGTTGTTTAAGAGCATTTTATATTGAGAAGCAACAGGAAACATGGCAATGTTGAATGGCAAATAGCATAATAGAGCGCGCAAGATGAAATTTACTGCCTTAAGTGTCATCCCGTGGCCTAGGTACCATTTAAAGCCTCAAAATGTGATCTAAATTGCTTATAGGAGCTTGTCTTGTATCTCTTTATAGGGAAAAACTTCATCTCACAGTAATGCCTGTACTGATTGAAATAAATTGCTTTGGGGAGCTGGTGTGCCTGGAAGCAAAGGTACTGGTTGGGGGATAACTAATATTGCAGAAGATTTCTCTCCTGCTGTCTGTAGTTTCCTTCATACGCTCACACCTATTACAGTAAAAACATTAGCAGTTTGCATATTCAAGCACAAAGTGCTGAGCAGTCAGAACTGTGCTTGAAAATGATGGAAACCCCTGAGCTGAGCATGTGTTACTGTCTACATCAGCTTCTAGGGCATTGGAAATTAAACACCTGAAGTTAGTGGTCTCCCCTGACCATAAAGGCATTCTTTCTCTCAGTTTGCTCTTTGTCATCTGGACATGATGTCTTTTATCTCTTAGAGATGCTAGGAAAAAGAAATCGTTTCTGAAAACCTCAAAAATAGAGTGCTGAGAGCAATAAAAAACCCAGTGAGGAGCTTAATTGTATCTTCAGGGAAGGTTTAGAGTAATATGCTGTAAATAAGGTATAGGACCTCTCACTGAACAATAAAAGACATGACAAAGTATACTGAATAGCTGTTGGTTAAGTGAGGAGAACCTGCTTTGTACATTATGGACCCTACGTCTGATGAGAGTACAAAAGAGATGAAAGAAGAGTATGACCATGAGAGATGGAACTGGTCCACATTAGAGCAATGAAGCTAACTTTGGGATGTATTAGGCAACAGTAAAGCTAATATTTCCCAGCTTTCAATTCTTTGTCTTCAAAATTGACTTTTTAAGGGTGTACTCTGTCACAACAACTGTACCTGACCTGACTGCATCTGTTCCTTAGGCAAAGATGAGGTTTTTGCTTGGAAACCTTGAGGTTTTTGCTATGGAAGTTCTGAATTCTGCTCCTTTCAAAGCATTGAATGTAAAGGGCATTCAGTGGTTGGCAGCAGTAGCAGGTCGTTATCCAGTAAGTCGAGCAGGCACTAGAGGGAGATACAGTATTCCTGAAGTATGGGTTGATATTGGCTGTGACAACCTGTCATTGGAACAGGTTGCCCAGAGAAGCTGTGGCTGCCCATCCCTGGCAGTGCTCAAGGCCAGGTTGGACACAGGGGCTTGGAGCAAGCTGCTCAAGTGGAAGGGGTCCCTGCCCATAGCAGGGGTTGGAGCTGGAGGAGCTTTAAGGTCCCTTCAGCCCAAAGCAGTCAGGGGTTCTGTGATCAAGCTTGACATTAGCTGACAAAGCCGCTTGATGTAATCTGGTGTGTACAGTCAGAGTGCAATCTATCAAGCAATAAGAGATAATGACATAAACTACACTGTGTGGGTAGCTGGGTGGCATGTGTTGCAAATGGAAGATGATGGTGTTTCTTTGAGAAGTGTTTCAAAGAGGAGAAGAAGTGCTGGAAGGTCCAAATGTTGCATCTGCCTTAAAACAACTGTACTGAGGCACTTCCTGACCAAAGGCTTTCTCCTCTGCAGCCAAATGTGTCAAAGTTGTGCTCAAAGATGACAAATAGATTTTGACCTGTGAAGACACTTTACTGCCTTTCCTGATGGTGTCATCCCCTTGTAAATAAGTGGGAATGTTTTAATGGGCTGCCAGTTGCAGCAACATACTGAATTTCATCTTGGGTCTCTGTTTGTCAGGAGCTGTGCGGCAAGATCAGCAAAGCAATTCTGATGTTTGTAGTTTCTGAAGTACCAGGAAGATGCAGTGCTGCTAAGTTGAGGCTGCTTCACACCATGATATGGACTTCTCTTACTCAAGCATAATTGCCTCTGTCTTGATAACAGAAGAGGAGATCACAGTAGGAATTTCTGCCCAGTTCGGTGTTGTCACTCTCTTTCAACCAAGCCTATGAAAAGGATCTGTCTTCCTGACTGATCTCTCACATCTTCATGCTTCTGGCCAGTTCTGTTAAGCTATGGAATGTAGAAGCCCTCAGTAGCCATGGAGATGTGTTGACTATTGTGGTACCTGCTCTGTTCCTAGCCAGTACCTTGACAACCAGCTCTTGAGGAAGCAGCCAGAGATGCATAAAGGCCAGCTTGCAGATTTCTCTTTCCAGTAGATAAACCTGATGGTTAGTTGGAAAATGCCTTTTCCCTATTTGTGAGAGGAAGCAGCCTCTATTGCACCAAAGGACACACTGCAGCCTGCAGGCATTATTTTCTTTCAGGAGGACCAGAATCAGTCTTCTGTCACCAGGTCAATCCAGTTGCTTTCAAAAAGCTCCTCATGCTTAGAAGGTGCTGAAGGCAACAGGAGCATCATTGCCTCAGTTGGAAGAGAAGCTGCAGAGACACCGTGAAGCTACAATAAGCAAGGACCTTGGTGGCTATAACTAGCATTGCCTCTCCATCTGACTTCCAGCCGTTGTCTGTGATCTCCAGTCCATGTCCTGAATGATTCCAAGCAAGCTGAGCTTACAAAGAAGTGCAAGTCATGGCAGTAAGTGTATGGCTTTACTTTTATTTGTGACTTTTTAGTTGGTTTTTCCTATGTGAAATGATGCCAGCATGGATGTGTCTCTTAAAGAGAGTAAGAAAGGGCTTAGCTAATGTTTCATGAATGAATGTCTGCAGACACTTTGAAGACTTAAAGGGTGATGGAAGTGCTCAGTGTTATGATAGAGTCCCATATGTCTTCAGGTCAAGAAGGTCCTGTAATGATCTCGGTGCTGTCTATTTAAATCCCAAAGTTTGCCCTGACTTAGCACATTTAAAGAGGCATTTAATGTGGACTGTGCAGTGTATGGAAACATCATTTTTATGTCCAATGCTTACTAAGATGAAATAGTAATATTTGGTGGAAAATTGATGGAAATAGCTGCTTGTCTGATCTTGTCCAGTTTTCAGCCTAACTGAATATTACATATAGAATCATTGAATTGTTGAGGTTGGAAGGGACCTGTGGAGGTTACTCAGCTTAAGCAGGGCTAGCTAAAGCAGTGTGCATAGGAATATGTCCAGTCAATGTGTCCATGGATGGAGATTCCACACCACCTCTGGGTGACCTACTCCAATATTCGACCACCCCTACGTGATGTTTTCTTATGTTCAGATGCATTCAATCATCGTGATCTGAGACTGCAGAAGAAACATCAGGCTCTGTGTAGAGTTGAGACCACAAATTGACTTTGAACTTGTTCAGTAGCTTAGACTTTGTTTGGGAACATTTAGGCAGGTAATTTGGGGTAGATTTCATCATCCACCTTTAGCCGCATCTCTCCTGTAGTGAGGTCCTGATACAAACATTTAACTCCATGTAGATACTCGAGCTGGTTTTCAGACATGTGTAGTGGCTGAAGGTATTAAATGATAATGGATCATCATTGTAGCCAAATACGATAATGCTGTCCTCCTTGTAGGAATGACAATGTGAGGTGCAGGACAAAAGGAAGTTAAACTGGTTTATAGCTGTGATAAACCACTGGTGTGGCAGAGTAAAATTTCCTTGAATAACAGGCATTGTCTGTGACTTTGAAGTGTTACAACTGGGGTAGGTTTGCTTTGGTTTCCCATGTTTACTAAATCCAAATATACTCCTAGTTTTGGAGATTGACTGGATCAAGGAAACTGGCCCATTGAGACTTCCCACTCATTGCTGCTAGTCTCAGTGTGTGTGACACATTCTTCCTGCTGTTTGAAGGCTTAGTGCTGGCTGTTGGAAGGTTTGTTGATGCATCCCATGGCAAGGGGGTTGGAACTGGATGATCTTGAGGTCCTTTCCAACCCTAACTATTCTATGATTCTATGGTTCTCGTTTACTTATGCTCCTCGGTCAAACCTTCAGCAAGGGGCATGGCAGTAGTGTCCTGCTTACAGATAAGAGCGTCCTGCTGTAAGAGCTTACAAACCTGAAGAGAACAATATCGTGTATGGGGGATGGAGAGTGTGCTAATGCAAAAACAGAGCAAAGATGGGGTGTATAACCCCACATTGTGTGCACATGTGTTGGTTGGTTGTGTTTTAAGGGAGTGTGAATTACAACGTTCTGTGCCTTTATAGCTACTTTGTTGAAGGAAGAACACAAAAGAGTCATGTCCAAAATTTCATCTAGCTCCTGTTTATGAAGAATTGAATATCCTAAAGCTTCCTCCCTTGCTTTAGTCCCTGGAACTGTGGTAGGTCTCCTGGTAATATTTTTCTCCCACTCAACTGAGCAGGAGGTTGGCTGATTCCAGGATGTTTAGTAAAGAGAAAATGGCATTTCAGTCTTTGATAATGTAACCCTGCATCAAGTTATCATTTAGCTGTTAACTGCAGCCAACCTGGTATAAACCACACAGAACAGAGGCACTGCCGATGGAAAATTCTTCTTGCTTCAGCCCACTTCCTTTTGTTGCATCAGCAAGAGAACTATTTATATAGAAGATACAGCTCTCCCGGTGAGTGACAGATTACCAGCTTTGCCCGTGCACGTGGCTCTTAATATATCTCCAGTTATATTCTATTGAGTATGTGGGTGTCAAAATAAGGCAAAATAATACGTAGTTCTTCCAAGCAGCTCCACTTTCAGAAAGCTTATTGGTGTTGTCAGTTGTTACATGATGGGATGCACAAACTGAGAGTGTGTATCCACTCTTCTTGGAACTAAAAGGGAACTGGTATTCAATATTCAAAGTGAGTTACAGTCATGATTGTCAGATCAAAGTAACATCCTGTCAGTTCTAATTTGCTGCTATTTTCCTCAAATCTTAAAGGGCTGAATCCTTCAAGATTCCCATTCAGGTGTCAGGCTTGCATCATGATGAATTCAACATGTTACCTTTTGACATCCTGAGAAATGTGGCCCAAAAATATGCATTATTAAATGTTATGGAACATACCTAATATATACCAGTAAAATGATCATAACTCTTGAGCTAATTTCTGTTCTTTTTTGGCTTCATTTTTGTGTTTGTCAGAATACAAGATACATAAGAAGCCAGGCTGGAGGTTGACAGTCTCAAGTCCTTTTATTGAGGTTTAAACCCTGCACAATTGAAGCCAATAGTTGGAAATTGTCTTCATGTCTATGGTAGATCATCAAGAATATGATTACTGGAAGACAAGCTTACTAAATACAGGCCAAGTGGTTGGTTGCTGCGACTTAGTAGGTCTCTGCTGAAGTAAATGGACACTGGAGGAGATTCTTCCATTCTGAGTATTCATATGTGTGAGTATCTTTTTGCATGCATTGGTCCAAGCAAGTCAGCAGTTTGGAAGCTGACATGCTAGATACCAGAAGAAGATAAGAGAAGTGACAGAAAGATGGCAAGTGTATTAGCCAAGAAATTGAGGTAGCATTAAGTTTGCCATTCTAGCACTTATTTAATATGAAAAATGAAATGCAAATAAGTTAAACTCTAGAAAGTGAGTTCAAAACATTAATGTGATGGTACAGTGATAGAATGTTTTGATTTTCCTGATCTCCACTATCAAGTCCTTATCCTGCCCATCCTTCCTGAAAAGTAACTCCTGCAGCTCCCTGTGTAATGGGTGCTCTCAACCACACAGAAATTGCCTACTGGTTGCCCATCTTAGGTCTCTCCTTGATCTCTGATTGGAAGTTTCTCAAGGATGCTGCTTTCAAGCGGATACACGTAGCCTTTGGCAGTGGTCAGTGTCTCCTAGTAACAATACCAGCTGTGGGGCTTGGTTCTCAGAACTGCAAAGCATCATCCAGTGGCTCCACTGAAAGCAAGGGAAGTTCCATGCTTGCACATCCACTTTTGTGTGGAAATCCCAAAGTGTCAAAGGCTGTGGGAAGTGTTTGTGGTGACAGCGGTTGTGGCAGTTGGAGATGTTGGGGCTGTTCAGCCTGGAGAAGAGAAGGCTGCATGGAGACCTCAGAGCAGCCTTCCAGTATCTGAATGGGATGCTGGGGAGGGACTCTTCGTCAGGGACTGTAGTGACAGGACAAGGGGTAACGGGTTAAAACTGAAACAGGGGAAGTTTAGATTGGATCTAAGGAGGAAATTCTTTCCTGTGAGGGTGCTGAGGCACTGGAATGGGTTGCCCAGGGAGGTTGTGAGTGCTCCATCCCTGGCAGTGTTCAAGGCCAGGTTGGATGAAGCCTTGGGTGCCATGGTTTAGTGTGAGGTGTCCCTGCCCATGGCAGGGGGGTTGGAACTGGATGATCTTGAGGTCCTTTCCAACCCAAACTATTCTATGATTCTATGATTCTATGTCCCAACCTCCTGAGGCTTGCAAAGACCCTATGATAGATCCAACAGCAGGAGTTGTGTGAGTGGGTGTTGTCTGGCGGTTAGGCAACTTAAATAGAGGTTGTTACCCATGGGTTAAGCAAGGTTAACTGGTTTCTTACCACACTATGTAAGTAGCACTGTCAGGACACTCCTGTTGTCATGGTGCTCAATGGCAATAAGCAGCAGGGGACAATAAGAGTGTGAGCTACTCCAAGAGTATTTTCAAGATGATCTCTAGAAACAATCTTGACATAGGCACCAAAGTGCTGTTGTGTTGCTTCTGAAGAGGCCTGAATTAACATGGGCATGGTTTTGCTTTCATTCCCTCCAATTTATTTCTTTGCAAGTTGCAAAACTACAGAACAAATGTTTCAAATGGAATACTGAGATCTGAGCAGAATAACAACAGAAGCAGAAGGCGCTCACTGATGCCAGTAAATTCTTCATAGCTGGAACTTATTCATAAACATGAGGAGGTAAGTATTCAAGGGGAAGAAAGGGCTAATTTTTAAGTGATTGATGCAATATTTCTTCATGCGAAGTATCTTATACAGCACTAGGCAAATGTAGTGAGAAAGGTAAAGTGTTGCTCAAGAGAGAAGGAGTTGACACAAATCTAATGGAAATAGATCCCAAACATGCGTTTAGCAAAAGGCGTTTAGGCTGATCTGTGCATCATTTCCCAGGGTTAATAAAGGTCTCAGTGGCTCATGGGCCTTCCTTCAGCTCTCAGCCTTATCTATGTTTGTGTATGGGACCAAAATACAGCTCCAGAAAGCAGGTTAAAGGTTGATCCCCCCCTTCCACCCCAGTGTGTCAAGAGTAAGGCAAAAGAAGCCATGAGAAAGCAGAAGGGATGCTGATGGCAGTGGCGATAGCGGATGTGGGTATTGGTTTGAGATTACAACTGATGGGATTCATGCAAGTGTGAGACATGATGCTGCTTTAGAGCTGAATCCCTGTAATTGGGCAGTATGGTTGTATTAGGTTGTTCTCAGCTTATTAAACTTGTATCAGAAGCATCCTTTCTTTCTATCTCCTGTTCTGAAGATGACCTTGAAGGGTAAGATTTGCAGTAGTACCTTGAAGAGCCAGACCCCACAGAGGGACATTACCTGTTAAAGCCTTTTTAATGTGGTGATTAAATGTCTGAGGCAGAGCAAATGCATGTTGGTGTCTTTGCTTAAGAAGGGTTTTGCTATGGGGAGTAGCTGCTGCATCAAAGCCCTTGCCACTGGAGTGCCCCAACAGAGGCAGAAGGAAGCATCACTGCTTCCTGGTTTTATGGATGGGCAATATGGATTCACAGGGATCCGATCTATGGACGTCTGATGTCTTTGGCAGAGCTGTGAATTAGGAAATGTGCTCTCAAGTCCCACTCCAGTATGTGGAACGAGAATGTTCTTCCTCACTCCTAATCAGATAGCAATTAGAAAAGGAGAGAGGGAAAAGGCAAATGGGAACAGTGCACCAAACCTATGCATAGATTCGTTAGCAATTTCCTTTCTTATTTAACTGCATAAATAATCAAATGTGAGTATTGGAAAAGCTGAGCTATTCCCCTTGGGATCTAGACCTGCCTCACATGTTTAATATATGTATATATTTGAGCTGCTAATTCTTCCAAGTCTATCAAGGCTGGAACAGCTATAGGATCTGCAGATGAAAGATGGAACTTGAAAAGGAAAAGAAAGCCATGTGTTAGGCCCATTTAATTTAAATGTGCTGTATTAAATCTAAGGCGCTGTCTCCACTGTGTTCATGGAATTTAGCTCCTTATTAGTATTACTAAGAAAGAAAAAGAGATTTTAAAGCAGGCATGGTTTGAGATTAAGGTAATTTAAGTTAGCACAGTGGCTTAGAATACCAAGGCACTTTTGTACTCATCTCATTGTACTCTAAGGGGAGAAAAGAGGCTGGATATGTGACAGTGGTGCTTTGAAGTGATGGCTTAGCTGGGGTGATTCCCATATCTCCTGAGAATAGAGGAAAAGGTGTTACCTGGGAGTGCAGGGAGGAAAGAACAATGAAGGGCAACATAAAGGGCTTGCCCTGAGACTGTAATAAGAAGGTCAGCGAAGCACAGCCCCGCTCCTGGTGGTTGTTCCATGGGTTTTAATGGAGCATCACTGAGCTACACAAGGAGGGAACTTGGTTCTTGCCTATAGGAGAAGCTGGAGAACTGCTGTGAGCCATCCAAGTGGCCAGGGGCTTGCACACATTGCAAAGCAGCTCTGAAAAACTCATCAGAGAATCTCTTATTTGTTGCTGTGGACCTGGCAGGTAACAGGGGGAGATGCGATTGCGAGGTGGGTTTTGAAGTCTCTTCCTTTTGGGACAAAGCAGCACCACTGATTCAACCCTGGTGACAGAGGGTCCTTCCTAAAGGTCCCTGGCCTTTGCGAAAGGCTGGGATTTAGAATGAAAATGAGATTGCCTCTGGTTTTGTCTCTCTGGGAGGCTTTATTTTTATGCTTGCGTAAGGCCTTTCATTATAGGGAACGGGCCTGTGATTGGGATTTCTATATGGCAGTTTAATAAAAGCAACAAGAGCTCACTTTGTGCTTTAATAAAATCTCAGAGCCTTGGTATTATGGAGGTGACGGTACAGAATAATCCATTGAGCTACTTATGATTAGGAGGGCATTGCTGCTCCAGTTCCACCAACCCTGCCAGGGTTTGACAATGACTCCTGTGCTTAAAGTTTTCCTTAGGAGCAAGAAAGAGTGCCTAAACATACGGATAGAATGGGATCTTTTTAGATCTTTATGGTTTTGAGTACTGAGGGAAAACCAAGTAGATCTGGGTAGCGCAGTGCTCCCATCCAGGAATCTTTGCTGTTCTTACAGATGCTCTTTCTGTTTGGTTTCTTTTCTCATTCAAGCTGTTATCGGACCAACCCAATGCACAAGAGCTGAATAAGGATCTTGCTCTTGTTAAGCTGGGCCTTGCTGTAAGAGCAATGGCGCAGGAAGAGCTGTGTTTGCAGTAGTATTTCTATTTGGGTTCTAGAATGGATGCTGAACGAGCAGGAGCATTTGTTCGCCCTCTGTTTGCAATCCCTGTAGGAAACCCCAGGGAGCTCAGCAGCTTTTTCTCTGCTGCTTGTCTTGTCTGTAGTCTTGGACCTAGAAAGGGACTATGGAGGAGATGAATATAATCAGTGAAGCTTACAGAGACACATATTAGCACCACCACCATTCTCAATCAGTTATTACTCCTCTTGGGTGAAAATATATCCAGCGTTAGGTAGTGCTCTTTCAGTAATTGCCTATTACAGAGGTGTTCTAAGCTAATGAATAACTAGTTTGGGTTAGTTTTCAGCAGGGTTTGGTTCTCTTTCTCTGCTAGCTTCTGAGTGCTGCCCATAAAGTGCATCTACAGAGCACTTAATGGCAAGAAAATTGTTTGATGGAACCATCCCACGTAATGAGATATTCCAGCAATTTATTCCTTACAGTCTGTTAGCACCAAAAATTAGACCTTTGGGCAGGCTCGTGGGCAGGTGGGAAAACCTGATAGACAGAACCTGTTTACCACGGAAAATGTTCCTTAAGGATAGGCTTTTGTGCCTGTGTGAAACGAAAGCAAAGTGATGCACATCCAGAAAAGGTCTTTCAAGTCTAAGTTAGTTGAGAAGATAAATTAAAATTTACCATTACCCTGCTTGACACGAGCCAAAACCTGGCATTTGAGGTCTAGGAGGTTGGTTTAATGCAGAGGAGAAATGGGTTTTGAGGTCAGGTATCCTTTGGATTCCATTCTTATTTATTACAGTCTATATATGAACTCCTGTTGCCCTCCATACATCAGGAATTGAGCAGCAGAGAAGGGTTTCTCTGCTCACTTCTCCAGGCCTATCTTTAGCCTTCAATTTACCCCAAACCAGCCTCTCCTGATGTTCTCCCAGAAGGCAGCCTCTCTGAGTGGCACTGCCAGGGCTTTTCTAGCACAATATGTTTTTGTCCTGGTAGCCTAAAATGAATTCCATTGCACACATACCCCTGATAGACTGGTTGGGATTGTGTCTCATGGTGCTCTAACTGCCTAAAACAGAAGATAGGGCTTTGTGTCACCTCATCTGAATGGAAGAGAGCCCTGAAGCCTTTCCAGTCAGTGGAGTTTTTATTACATTCCAGCCCAATAAAGGTATACCCCTCCCCATTGGAAAAAGAGAATATGGCAACTCTGTATTTCTGCTGTGCTCCTTGTGCTCAAGTCATAATGCTTTACTCAGATTTATCCGTTGTTATAATTTGTCTGTTCATAGAATCATGGAATGGTTTGGGTTGGAAGGGACCTTAAAGCTCATCCAGTTCCAACCCCTGCCACAGGCAGGGACCCCTTCCACTGGAGCAGCTTGCTCCAAGCCCCTGTGTCCAACCTGGCCTTGAGCACTGCCAGGGATGGGGCTTTCTATTCTTACCCTTTTTTCCCTCTTAGGTCATCTTTCTCACCTCGTCCACCATGAAAAGCAGAAACTAAACAAGTCTATGCCTCTTGTTCTGGGTTCACATGAATCCAGCAGCTGGAGAATAAAGGCAGGACATCCCACCGAACAGCTTGGAGCTGTCGGCACTGATTGCAGCTGCCTTTGCTCCTTGCCTGGTTCACTCAAAGTGGTGGGAGGACAGGGTAGAAGCAAACACAGGACATATCCAGGAGCTAACAGTGCCACTGGACTGCCTTGAAAGATGTCTGACCCCTATCCCTGAGAGAAGCTGTGGAAGGAATGTGCTGGTACCTGGGTAATCTGACGTGATGCCATGCAAGAGCTGTTGTGCCTGTTCTGTAGGGAAGGTGGGCTGAGGGAGACCAGGGGGGGTATGCAGTTCTGAAGGGCATTGCACTTCAAGTTTCTTTATGCTGCTTAGACAAAAGAGGCCATAATTAGACATCAGGCAGGCTCCCGTCCTAAAGAAACCAAGTGGGAGTCTCTTTATATGTCAGGTTAGCGACAGCGTCTCCTATAGCTATAAACCTGCTCAAGTGTTTCCAAGACCTGGTTGGCATGTGAGCTTGCTGGGAGCTTTGTGTATCCACAGCTAGAGGCCTGTCACTTGAATGGAACATCCATTTGCTGTTATTATTCCATTGTTATGTGGGTTTTGGTCTTATTATCACCACAGCCTTGTTTAGCAATAAGTACTCCCCTCCCACAGCTCTGCTGCTTTGCTGTGTGCATTTGGAGCTCGCTCATGCTGCATAGCAATGGGAGTTAGGATGAAACAAGAGAAGTGCTGGAGTTTTTGTAAGCCAATCCCATCATCTGCCTTTTTGTGAGCTTGGAGCGTTGTCAGTCAGCACAGAGAAACGATTGGCAAGGCTTGGAGCTGAAGGGGTTTCTGGAAGCACAGCTGAAGTCATGCAGTGAATCCTTAAACAAGCTGGAAAAGGCAAAAGTGGAGGGAAATGGTGCAGTCAAGGGGAGGCAGGGGTTGGAACTGGATGAGCTTGAAGGTCTCTTCCAACCCAAACCAGGCTGGGATTCTATGAAATTGGCACCTTCCAGAAAAATAAGGTATTTGTTACCAGGAAAATCAGGTATTCAGCGTGCAGCTGAATGGGCAGATCTGACACTGACAATAAGTGGTGGTCCTCAGAACTCACATTAACGTGAAGACTGAAATCTCTCCTGTTGGACACAAAGGAAAGCGAGCTGGGAAGCTCAGAGTCATTGCACACAGACCAGCGAGTGCAGCAGTGGGAGGGTTTGAGTTCATCTTTCACTTCTTCAGTGTTGGAGAGCGTCGAAGCTGGTTCGGAGTCCTCAAAGGCTTCTTTTTGTCATCGTTTCTGCTGGTTTTGAGATGTTTCGTGCAACCCGAAATCTGGGCCAGCACATTCCGGCAACTTCAGTATTGTCCCTTTATTCTATCGTAGCAGCGTTTCAAGCCTTTGCTAAAGTCAAAGCCCTGCGTTAAATGAGGCATTGCCAGCTCTTACCATTATATGTCTGTTTCAAAGTCTCATCTGCTAAGAAGCTTTACACAAGAACCCCTCTCTGATTTTGCATATGCTGTACTTTTACCTGCAGTGTCTAGACCTGAGAGGGAAAAAATCCTCAAAAGCATAAATGGTTGAAGGTACATTCACTGTACATATATATATAATATGTCTTCTGATGTTGGTTTGTGTTTTAACTTCATCCCTTGTAAGCTTTTCCTGCGACTTAGGGCTGGTAATAGCATAGGAGGCCATCTGGAAGGTCTTGCAAATACAGAATACAGAAGCTGGCTCAGAGTTGGGATTCTCCATCCCCACTGTGCCAGTGTTAAAATCTTTCAGGTTGTGGAGATCTTTGTTGGTTGCAGGTTCTTCCTCAGAGCAGCTTCCAGTGTCTGAAGGGGGCTACAAGGATGCTGTATAACCTTGCTATGTATTTGGCCTGACACCTTGCAGTGATGATAGCAGGAGCTCGGGGAACAGATCTTCCCTCTGTCTCTTGTCTTGATAAGTTTTCTCTTTCTGGCAGTCCTATTGTATAGCAAGCATTTAGGGAGCAGTATGTGGACAGCGGCATTATTGCTTGAGCTATTGCCATGCAGTTTTGGTGTTAAAAAGTTTGACTTGCATCCTAAAGACAAGTGGAAAAGAGATTAGGTAATATATGTTAGATTAGGTAATGTATGTAACTGCTAATGTCAAGGAGGACCATTGGAAGGGTCACAGTGTGTCCACAGAGGCAATACATCAAATATGTGTGAAAATACATTTTACAGGATCTTTTTCTTCAGTTTCCACAATGGATTCTTATAATTTTTTTTCCTTCTGCTAATGTATAATACAGGCCAAAACCCCAACTGATGCTAAATGGTACAGCTCCCATAAATGCAGTGGAGCAACTGACCTCTTTGACTCGGTTATTTTGGAGGATAAAACAGTGGAATTAATTGTGAAATAAGAAAAGGAGAGAATGAGAGGAAGGAAAGGGCTTTTCTTGGAATCTTTAAAGTAGATTCAGTGGCAGCAGTGAAATTCAGACCATTGAACCAGTTCCTCTAAACGGCTTCTGTCCTGCTTACAGGATGGTGTGCCAATGATGGGATATTTAACTGATACCGGCTGGGATGGTCAGTATCAAATATTGTCCACGTAAAGAATGAATAAAATAAATAAGAAGTAGCTTTGCACCATGCTCCAATGTTTGAGGCTTTGATTTCAGCAGTAACTGTTTCTACTGAGTGCCCATCCAAATGAGTGCGGTGTTCAGTGACATTGATGCCAAAGTTAGGCTGATGTGACATGTTGTATTAGGTACCAGAATTGCTTGTCCTGTCCATCTTGTTGACCTCAGTTCCATGGTTGTGTTTGGTACCTGGCAAATGTTTTGGCACAATCAGCTTGACATGTTGCAGTGATTCTCATGCGGATATTTCTACTATCGACTCCTTCCCTGATAATTATCTGTTGCAACAGGAACCAAACCAGTCCCACTCTTAAACTATTCCTGATCTTATTGTAATAACAGTTTTCTTCCAATACAGTGTTTGCCATGGAAGACTGTTAACTTTCCAATTCCAGAGCTCCAGGATTTCTCAACAATTTGAATTCCAGCCTAGTGTCCATCCTTGTTTGCAATGAACCAGCGAGGTGATTAATGAATTGCAAATATTGAATAGTCTATGTTCTCTGGGACTCATTAAAACATGGGACCAGGGTCCTGTTGTTATTTACCTCGTCTCCCAAATCGACAGTGCTTTCAATCCAATCTGATGACAGCGTCGCCAGCAATGTTGAGCGTTCTGTCATCCCAAATGAATGGAAACGGCAACTGTTCTGTTATTTTCCATCTAGCAAAAATCAGGTCCATGTCCTAAACGAAAGTTCATGCTCGATGCACCTCTCTTTTTCTGCCTGTTGCATATTAACATTGCCAAGACACGGGGAGTAGTCAGAGCAGTTTGCAATCAGTCCACGGTTTTCCAAGTCTTGTCAGACTTCTGGCTCATCAGTATTCCTGTAGGTGTCGTGGTACCTGCAACATTTGAATTACCGTGTTGATAAGTCTGAGACAGAAATGGACTCTGACTGAATCTGGTACAAAATTGATAAGCCCTTGCAGGGAAGAATTGGATAAAAGGGAGACATCTGCTAATACACACTTGTTTTGAACTGGGCAGATATAAAACATAGCTCCTTGACAGCCTCATTCCTAAGGCATCATTCAGAGGCTGCTTCCATCAAGAAATGGAACCTTTGGGTGTCTAGTTATGGACTCGGTTGTTGAGGCACCACCCTCATGAGGTTTGGCCTCTGCCAAGAGACTTCTTGGAGCTTAGGGGCTTCTGAGTGCAGGCAGGGACATCACTGGTTATGTGTGAAGATAGCTTGGATTTCCCGTTAGGAAAGAGGGCTAGGTTGTACTGTTTAAACTCCTGGTTTAAATAAATGGAGAGTCTCAGCAGTCCTAAGCAATGTGATAAACTAAGTACGAGATCATTAAAACACATGGAAATGCAGAGCCTTTCCTTCAGATGCATACTGCTAAATTTTAAGAGTTATAATGGCATCAGTTAAAACCCTTGTGACCCAGACAAGTTGTTTAATGGCATAAAATATGTGTAACTTAGAGCTAAACTGTTAGCTGTTTGCAGCAGGGATTCTTTTTTCTTTGTTGTGGATGGTTAAAACTAAGAAAACCTGACGATCAGGACTAATTATAGAAAAGGTTTAATGTGTAATGCCCTAGTGTCTTCCAGGTCACAATGACGGTGCAGGCAGTGTTTTCCTGTTGCATCCTGTATATAATGAATGGGCTATGCACAAAGAACCTGCAGGTATACTTATTATTGCTAATTATATACTTTGCATTTAATAAAAGGGTCCTGTCTCCTGTCAGAGGGTTTAATGGCATGTTAATTTTTGCTACTAATCAACTTGAAACCTAATAGCTGCAGCTCACTAACAAATCCTTTGTGTTCACCCTTTGCTGTTCTGGAAGATTTCCAGGTTCTTCCTAGGACAATTCATCTCTTCTGTAGACTACAGGAAAGTAGCAGCTCAGCAGAACACGCATAAATCCATCACATTCCCAACAGTGTGTAACCAATTAAATACTTACCCAACTTGTATTTTAGCCTTAGAAATGCATTTTATCAGGGCAGGTTTTCTTCTAAGCAGCCCTGCAAAGGTTACTCTGGAATTTTCTCCTGATAAATAAAGATGATGGAATGCTCTGTCAAATGTAATAACTCACCCACCTAAATCCTGCCTCTCACGCTGTCTTTCTGAACACTACTTAATACTTGGAGTTCTTGTGAGCCCCAAAATCTTCTGAGAGCTTTGAAAACGCTGCTGTGAAGTGTGTGTTTCAGCAAGCTGCAGTCCCACTTCAAGCCTGAATAAAAACCCCTCATGATGTAGTGAACAAAAAGTGTTTGCTTCAGAGTGGCTCTGTTCATGCATTTGAGTCTAATTCAGGCCCATTGCCTTTGAGTTATGTCTTGTTTTAAGGATCCATTGACAGGGTCAGTGTTATATATAAGGTTAGATACATGGAAGATGTTCTTCCCTGTGAGGGTGGTGAGGCCCTGGAAGAAGCTGCCCAGAGAAGTGGTGAATGCTCCATCCCTGGCAGTGTTCAAGGCCAGGCTGGACAGAGCCTTGGGTGACATGGTCTGGTTTGAGGTGTCCCTGCCTATGGCAGGAGGTTGGAAGTGGATGACCTTAAGGTCCTTTCCAGCCCTAACTATTCTTATTCTATCTAGGGGAGGAAAGATTGGGAAGGAAAAGAATTGTTGGGTTCTTTTGGTTTCTTTCCTCCCCAGCTTTGGATGTTGCATTTCTTCACATTGCTGAAGCAGCTGAAGCTGCTGAAGCAGCTTAGGCAAATAATTTTCTTGACTAAATATCTTGTAAGAATATGTAATTGAGGGGTTTCTGCATGTTTGTGTATCAAACTCGAAGCATCAACGCACTTATCCTTCATCTTTCACAAGCTGTGGTTCAGGGTTTCCTAAGGACCTTGTATTCAGATACTCTGTAGATACTGTGCAGAGCTCAAACTGGTTTAGGATCTCCACAGCCCCTTAGTATATGTGCCAGAAGAGGCAGGCTTCACCTCTACATCGGTTTTACACCAAAATAGTGCAAAACAACCCGCTATCAGATTAGTATCTACTACTCAGTAGAGCTGCACACTGCTTTCTGCACCATATGCAAGAAGGGTTCCCTGCTCAAAGAACTCATAGGCTGAGAGAGGTGTGACACAGGAGTTTACCAACGACAGATACGCAATAGCAAGCAGCTAGGCTGAGAATTCTGTTACCAGGCAAAAAAAAGAGCATGATCTGATGTACATCGTGTGGAACAGTTGTTGATTGAGCGAGAAAGCCAGATGTGTGTTGGAAATACGGATGCACCAAAAGCCTGTATGTATCAATGATGTACGGGCTGACCATCTTAGTGCTAAATAGCTGTGTCCTGCCATTGGTGTTATCAGCCACTCAGTACCTTCCTTTCTGGATTCAGAATCTCACTTGCTCTGGTTTAGGTGGGTTTTGGCTTGTTTGAGTGAATGCTGAGATTTGCATCCTTCTGGCAGCTTGAAAACACAGGCCTTTGTACCGTAAGAGCTCAGAGTGAGTTCTTAGCAACTGCTTCATGGCTGAAGTCTTTGAGTTTGTTTCAAGGAGTCTTGTTTTGAAGTGCTTTGAAGCTTGTAGGTGAGAGCTGAGCTTGACCGAGTCCTACATTTGAAGCATGGTGGAATTTAAGGCGTTATTTAAATCTGTGGTGTGTTCTCTTCTCCCTTTCCCCACACATCAGGTTTTTGAATCAAGTATTTCTGTTTCTTTTCAAACCAGTTATGATTTTTAGTATCCTCCTGGTTTTTCCTGGACCTTTAATAAGTCATTTCACTGAAACAGAATGGCCAGAAGCGCAGGTGAGATTTATTGAATCCAGTCTCGCGCGTGTGTTATCTCTGCCAACCCAGCACACAGAGGTAAACTAAGATCAGGAAGGTGACAATTGAATATATTGAGTAGTTGAAGTAGGTAAATTTAAGGCAAGGAGTAAGGAAAGGGGGCTGAAAACTCAGTGTTTAAAATGGCAGAGTCTTGAAAGGAAAATTGAAGCCCTGGAGATAATGATTGAGTGACCTGACATTATTTAACAAAGAGTACCAGGAACTGCAAGAAGTGGAGAAATTGAATTGATGACCTGGAAAATAAACTCAGATTAAGAAATCTCCTGATGATGAGGTTGCTGTGAGCCTGGAAATGAGTGAAGCTGAGGTGATTCTTGCTTTTTTAACCTGTCCTTTTTGCTATTAGTGCATTATGAGACAGGCTGGATAATTCTGAACACTCTGATTGTAGAATCCCAGCCTGGTTTGGGTTGGAAGGGACCTTAAAGCTCATCCAGCTCCAACCCCTGCCACGGGCAGGGGCCCCTTCCACTGGAGCAGCTTGCTCCAAGCCCCTGTGTCCAACCTGGCCTTGAACACTGCCAGGGATGGATCAGACTGCCTTTTGTCTCTGTAGGAGGACATGGAATGATAAAGGAACATCGCCATGAGTGTTGCTGGTGGCATGTGTGATTGCAAACAAAAATGGCTTTGTTTTGGGGTTGTGTTTCCTAATTAGTATGTAAATATAAATCTATTGTCTATGGGGAAAATAGATGTCCCTCAGTGTTAGGAAATTATGTTTATTCAGGCAAGGCTGAAAAATATATGCCAGGCATCTGCTCCATAATGGATTTCCTGCTGGGAGGCTGGTGTCTGAGCTGCCATCGTATTTGGCCTGCTCTTCAGCTAGTATTCTAACACTTGTTTGGAAAGAGGGAGTAGGAAGCAAACAGAGTTTTGAGACATCTTTTTGCTTCCCATCATTCAGGGCCATAGAATCTCTTCATGATCTCAGGGTGGTGGTGTCTCAGAAGCCAGCAGATGCCCATAGCATCCTTTGTAATGACTCTCTCAAAGTGTCCTTGGTTTACTCCTCACTTCACCTTGGAATTGGGAATAGTACCAAGAGGCAAGTCCTTACATTAGCTGCCGAGGTAACAGTCTCTGCAAAAAAAGAAGTTATTGGGACCTATTTTTCTGTCATTTGAAGGCTGTTACAGGGAGATCTTACTGTAAATGAAAAACAGCCCCATTATCTGTAATCATCCCCATCCTTTTCACTCTGTGTCCCCGTCTCATTTTCCCTGGGTTCAATAATTGGACAAACAAGAATTTGCCCTCTCGGTGTGAGCTCAGAGCTTTTGTCTTGTCCTCACTTTGCTCTCTCTGGCTGCTTCAGTCATTTCATTTCCCAGGTTTGGAGTGTTTGCAGGGGAAAACTGAGGCTCGACTCTTCAGTTCTCTATCATTTCTTCTGGACCTCGCATTGATTCACTGAATGGCTCTGGGCATGTCACAAAGGCTGGTTTCGGTACCGCTTCTGTGACCAGTAAAACCAGAGCAGTCATTCTGCCCCAGAAAGCAATTTAAGATGCAATTAGTACTTGAAGGCCTCACTGCTTTGGTGCAATGAGGAGTAAGATCTGGTAATTTCTGTATGTAAGTGTCCTACAGTTGCTACCGATTAAAACACTGATTTGATAGTAAGAAAGACAGCAAGACCAGAAGGAAGCCAAAGTGAAGCTGATGACTCGGCTTCCATATTCCTCGGGTCTCTTTCATAGTCGTACCATTAGATGCAGATTGGGGGAGCCTCAGAAATAGAAACAGGTAATGAGAAATTGGATGTATTTTATTCCCTCAGACTACATGTGGGTGGGGAGGGGGTTCTGTGCAATGATTCAAGGTGTTCAAGGTAATAGTTAAGGAAAAGCAGGGAAAGCAATCTGGGAAGGAAAGGGGTGTCTGGGTATTTG
Organism: Lathamus discolor; assembly: GCF_037157495.1. NCBI lineage: Eukaryota > Metazoa > Chordata > Aves > Psittaciformes > Psittacidae > Lathamus > Lathamus discolor. The sequence continues at coordinate 1,310,035 of NC_088905.1, forward strand.
TATGGCCTCTGTGTGGAAGCAGTATTTATTGCCCATTTCTTCCTTTTAAGTTGATTTGATTTTTAGAGCTCATTTCCAAACCAAGCCTGGCTCTTTTCCCCTGATGTGCTGCTTTTGTTCACAGCTCCTATGATCCTGCCTGATGGGTTTCACAGGGGCCTCATTGGCTTCTATGAAAGGTTTTTAGCTCTTTGGAAATCACGCCCTCACCCATCTCCTTATACCCCCAAGGGCAGATGGGCAGCGTGTTGTGTTCCACAAGTGCTGTGCTCATCACAGTGACCACTAAGGTTTTAAAAGGGTTTGATTACAAACTTATACCAGTAATGGACTTTCCAAACCAGTCCCACTGGAATATCTATGCCTATGCTTTCAGATTGCTCCATTTTGGGGTTGGTTGTTTCATTATTTGTGGTTTAATTTCACCATTTCAATGCCGAACAGGGAATTGATGTGCTATAATTGCCTCATTTCTCCTGAATAACGTGCTTACCTTGTTCTGACCCAATTTCCTCGTTGCTATATGAAACCAGGGTTGAAGGATCAGGAGAAGAAACGTTGCTACCTTTTCCCTTCAGCCCTCAGGGCTGTATCTGCACAGCATTTTCTCTTTGGCCATAAATCAGGATGTGAACGTCCTATAAAGATTACTTTAAAAACAATCTGAACTATGACACATTTATGGGATCATGACCATATTACTGTGATATGAGAAGGAGTTAGTTCCCTTCATTTTTTTCCCTTGCTAAATGAGAGTGGGTTCTCCCTTCGGTGAAGTATGCTTCATGATGTATGGAATAAAGCCGGCCAGTAATTTAGTTAGGATGATTTATATGAGCCATACCTATAACTATTTTTCCTCTTGCTCTTATGGTGTGGTGCCAGGAAGGCTGTAAACAAATCATTGACCTTTCTGTGAGCGTGTAACCATTGACCGGAGGGCTCCTCGCCATCGATCCTGTATTTCCTGGCAGTGCGGAGGATGCTTGGAGAGGAGGGCAAATGCTTTTGTGCCTGAGCCCTCCCTGTGTTTGTGGGGGCTGTTTACGTCATGTTATCCTATTGCAGCCCCCATCCTCCATGTACGAGGCCTGTGTGTCCTTTTCAAGTGAATTGCTTGAGGTTTAATAAGGGCAAATCAACGTCCAATTCAGAGAGAAAAGGTTTATTGCCTGAAAGAGGTGGTTACTGCCTCGTTAATTATACTTTTCATTTCTTAGGTGGCCTTGAAGCACTTTACAAAGTAATGTGAATGTCATAATTGCCACATTACGTCAAGTGACTCGTCTGTGGTGACCCAGCATAGCAAATCACAGAACAGACCCAGTGTTCTGCCTGCAAAATCAAGGACTCGGTCATTCTGTCCGCGGCAGGTCAGCCCCATCCAGCAGCGCAGGGGCTTGCCTGGACTGGAGCTGGTCAGTGAATGAGAATCTGTTCTGAGAGTGACCTTAAAATGAAAGGTGGAGCGGTAACAAACACTGAGCCTCTGTTTTCAGAGGGACTCAAAGCACAGCCTAAACTTAGTGGGGATTTCAAGTGTTCAGGAGTCATGAACATAAGCCTGCTGTGTCTCAGAGATGCCGCAAACACATCTGAGCACAATATTGGAAGGCATTATTGGGAAGCAGTGCTTTTCTCCCTCTTTCTTCACGCTTGCCATCTCCTTAATTAAATCACCCATAAACCAACCAGATTCACTGAGCCACAGGGAGTTAAACAGGCTATAGCTGGGAAGAGATATCTGCATTTGCCTCATTCTCTTACAGTATCACTTTTTCACTGCTCAGGCCTTGAAATTGGGCCATGTACCACTATAGAGTCATGAACATAGTCCTGAATGTAGTGAAAAATCAAGGACTTTTCATCTTTTAGTTATTTTATGCTTATCCTGCTGCTGAGAAAGGGCATTGAGAGAGCTGCAGGGAACAAAGAATCTTCTAACAACTTATTGTGGGCTCCATGCAGCCTATCCATTTAGTGTCCACAGCAAAGATGCCCTGTCGCTCTTTGTCTCCCTGTGACAGCACCGTGACTATTCTGAAGGAAGGAAACAAAATCCATGATGGCATGTTCAAGGCCAGGCTGTGCAGAGCCTTGGGTGACTTGGTCTAATGTGAGGCATCCCTGCCCATGGCAGAGCATTGGAACTGAATGATCTTAAGATCCTTTCCAACCCAAACCATTTGATGGTTCGATGGTCACAAGCAGTTGCTGATTGTTACGAGGGGTTACAGAGGGAGACCAAGTGGTTTAGAAAGGAAGAACAGATGCTTCAGTGTTTGCTGCACCCAGAAAGTTGTCGCAGGCAGCCCTCTGTTGTCTGTGACAAATGAATCCCCTCTATGAAACAAGTGCTTTTTCTCTTGGCTTGAACGTTCTTGTATTATTCTTTCCTCCAGCTCTCTGCATTCCCCTTAGTGCCGTGACATCAGTGTGTGTGTTGCCCAATCCTGCTGCTGATATGCAAGGTCTAGATCACAGCGGGCTTATATTTAGCTTGGATTGATTAGCAAAACTCTGTTGAACAAGAAAGCCATTTATGTAGCTCACCATCTTAAATTGAATAGTGTTATCTACCCCGTGTGACAATCTGATCCAGCTAGCTTGTGAAAGCTGTATGTATTTACCTTTATTCCCCAAGTCAAAAGCCTTTCAAATGCCATGGGAGTTGTAGACATCACCAGCTCATTGCAAAGGCTTCATTGTAGCTTTGCACATAATTACTTGCACATAATTTAATACCTATACATTTTTTCCATAATGAAAGCATGTAACATGAGTTATCTACTTCCAGCAATTATTTGTCTCTTTTATTCATAGCCATTCACAGAAGTCTTCCTCCTAGCCTGGTTTCTCCTTCAGTCGTAAAGCTTAACTTCAATTATGAGTTTGTTCCATCCCACCATATCAGAAAATGAATTATAAAACATATATTCTGTTCCTAATAGTCCCTGACCTCTTGGGTTTATGGGATAAATTTCCTCCTACCTTCTTTGTTGTAAGTAATCTCTGTTTAGGGGTCAGGATGAGGAGCAGGGAGGGTAAAGAGACTTGTGAACACCCACGTCCTATTTCTTTGAACTGAGCAAAAGGCTGCAAGCCCTAAGGCTGATTGGGGACACTTCTGTGGCGTTTGACTGCTTCTCAGGACCAAATGGGATGCAGGAAGCTTGTAGGAGCCAGCTCAGGCTTTCTGTACCTCTGAAAATAGTTCACTTTTGAGAGATGGGTCAATATTATTGGGGAGGATCAATCCAGCAAGGTTGCACGAGCCCTTTTCTATTAATTGATCAGTCTAAACAAATTAACTATTCAAGACACTGGTTGAATATCCCATTGGCACGATAGGCTGGGCAATCTGGGACCCACAGAACTCAAGTGGGTTTTCGAAGGCATGTGTGATTCTGTGCTATTGTGAGAATCTTTGCCTTTTGCTTCATAATGATTCCTCACACAGCAGTGAAGCTCTACATGTGAAAATGTGTCCTTGACACTGCAAGCTAACTTGTTATTTAACTTTTAATTGCAGTGCTTGCTGGATGGTGATGGGTTTTTTCCGTGGGAGACTGGTTCTGTTGTTTGCCTTGCATCAAGAAGCATGCATTAGAAAGAGCAGCGAGGGCAAATGCATTGCTGAAATCAGAAAGGCTAAGGTACTGAAGAAGTCCCTGCACTGAAACCGGTGGAAGTAAATGTAGTCCTGTCAAGATAATCAGTATGATGAGTAAAAGTGACTTTTATGGCAGGGAACATAATTGCATTGTCATGGCCCATTATTTGACCTTCTATGAACCATCCTTCAATACTGCTAATGAGTAGTTCTGCGTATGCATGTTGACAGCCCTTGTTGGGAAATAAGCAGCACCTTAGAAACCCAGCGAACTATTAAGCATCCAGGATGCTTATTATTTATTAAAGACCCCTATTAGTGTAATTCCTCCATGGTGTAGTAATTGGTGAGAGCTTCGCAGGACTTGTTCCCCCTGTGTCACTTGTGGAAACTCAGGGTTCTTCTTTGTAACATCCTATAGCCAGTTATTTTAGTATGTAGCCCTTAGCTTATATGTTTTCCAGCGTACAGTTAATGAAATCATAATTAAAGGATAATGAACAGGAATTCAGTGCTAGCTGCGCACTGCTGCCTGAAGGATTGGCATTGTCATCTGATTTCTCCTAACTTGCAAGCTGATGCTTTGCTCATGGACTTTGAATAATGCTGTGATTTACCTCAAGACCTGCATTTTGATGCCGTCATTCTCAGATGTATAAAAGAAGCCCCTTATGTGATTTTTAATTCTGCAGCTTCTCGTTCAGAGGTGCTGCTTCAGAAGGAATCATTCTGATAATCAGCTTCTGCATCCCATGAAACCTTCCCTCCCAAACATCTGCCTTACACACACTTAATGTCTCTGAGAGCTCTCAAATGTGTTTTAGAAAGAAAGCCTTGATTTAAGACTCCAAGTGAGAGAGACTTTCCCATTTTCCTAAATCCACTGTGGAAGTCGTTGAGTGCTTTCAGAAACGGTGTCTTTTACCTGAATTTGGGTCTTCCAGGCATCAGCTTTTGTTTTGCTGAACTGGGGGGGCTCTGCTATTGTGGTAGCTCTTTCATCAGAGACTCTGCAACCTCCGAAGCTGCAGCTATTTCAGTGCCTCTTCAGCTCTAAGAACTTGTTCTCTAACTTCCATGTGTTTCGGTGTGGAACAAGCTCTATCTGTCGGTCTGGAAACCGTCTTTTTTGGAGCAGCATTTTTTGCTGTTGCTATAAATACATAAAATATTTATCTGTATAATTTTGTGTATGCATTTGAAGGCTGGTTCGCTCCATCCCTTTGAACGCAGCTGCGTTCCAACGTCTCCATAGGAATCAGAGTTTCAGTACTTTTGAGGATTCATGTTAGTCTGAATCTAATCAGTCAGCCACCAACTTTTGCCAGCTGGTACCAAGAGATAAATACACAGCTCCCAAATCTTAGGAAAGCTGAGAAAATAAGACCTTGCAAATGATGATCAAGTCACCAACTGGACTCTTGAACAAAGAGATTGAGCTTCTGTTCATAAGAAAAATGGCTTCGTGATCAATCTCAGCTCTCCATAGGCACAGCTGGTGGTGGCTGCATTGATGTCCAGACTGAACACTGAATGTTGGTGTCAAAAGTGTGGGATTAGAAAAATCCCTCTCCATCTCCCATTTTAGATGGTTTATGTTTCATTATGAACTAAGAAGCAAAATAATACTGCCAGCAAAAGCATTTGCCAAATATTGCAGTTACCCCGTAAAGCATTAAAATGTAAATGGGTGTTAGATCTGTGTTGCCAGTGCAGTTATGGCAGTTGTAGGTACCAGCCTTCTGTTCTAAAAACCTGCTATGTCCTATTATTGTCAGCAGTTGTCTTCTGTCTTGACTGTACCACAAGCATCACTGTTTGTGTGGTCACTCGAAGGGAGAGAGAGAAGGAAATCAGGGGGGTAGTTAGAGCGTGTTGAGCAGGGGCTGCTGAAATCCCTACCCATCTGTTGTGAGGTTGTCTTGGGTTTATCCAGGCAGTTTCATAACTGACTCTTCTGGTTTAATTTGTGTGTTTCAGAATGAATTGATGACCATGCTGTTGCTGAACAGATCTGCGTAGGCTTTGTCAGTACAGTTACCGCCACTGCTTACTGTCGTTGTAGAGGTTTACAAGACAAAAACGTGTGTATAAGATGTATAAGAGGCATTCAGGAGATGGGACTTTGATCCCTGACTCCACTGCAAGGGCAATGAATTCCTTTGTGCTTTATGCATCCCCTGGAAGATCCAGGAGAATGGTCCCCTCACCTACTGCTTGCCTGTCTTCTCTAGCATCACTAGCAGACTCCAGTTGGTTTAGGTCTTTTCACCCACAAGAAACATCTTTATTCTGTTTCTAGTTATCCACCTCTTGATGACTGTAGATAATATTATGAGACATGGCTAGTGGGAAGTGTGGAGATAAATCTGTCACTTTGGCTTTGAATTTGTTTCCATGAACTGGGTTTGTGCCTTTGTTGAGAGAACCTCTTGTTGTCCAGCACACTCTTAGAACAACCATCTCTGTCATTGCTCTGATAAACTGGGAATATGCCTAATCTATTGCTCTCTGGGTGCAGCAAGACTGGTTTGCATGGGTGCAGCAAGACTGGTTTGCATGTACAGCATGACCTAAGGGTGCCTGCTGAAGTTTTCATCATCCTATACATCTGGAGCCTTGTAATGGTTCTGGTGCTAAGCATTCTTGCAGAGCCTTCTACAGGCTGTTTCTGATCAGGCAGCTAAAGGATGCTGGAATATCCAGCTTTCATTGAGGTCAGTGAGACTTGGGATTCCTAAAATCATCATGGATCTTGGGTTAGGTGATTTGCACAGTGGAGGAGTAAAGGACTGCTCAACATTAACAACTTATTTCCTGCATTTCATTTGTTTCTTGCATTATAAACACTTTATTGACTCCTTTTTAGAGACTTTGCATACAAGGCTGATTATATCCTTCTTGTTGAATCTCCCTACTTCTGTAGTGTCTATCAGTACTCAATCTTAAATGGAATGTCTCGGTAAGACCACAGTCTGAATGCTTAGAGCTAATACTAACCGCGAGGTTTCTGGTGTTACTCATTTACAGCAAGCCTATTCCATCTGGAAAAAGACAGTAACAGGGATGTTGAAAACCTGTCTCTGTTCAATTTAGCATCAGGTGGCCTGGAGAAGTCATTAATTTTGTAGTGGTACCTGGGATTGTGTGGCTGCTGTATTGGGAATTTCCGTTTCCTTCCCTTGCATTGAAAGTGAAAGCTGGCATTTGAAATGTATCCTGACAGATTCAACAGTTTTCCCTGTGCAATCAAAGGGATTAATTATTGAGCCTATTTTCAGAAGAGTGGGTTTTAATGGCAATTTATAAGGATGGGAAATGGGTTTGATTTCCTATCTATAGAGGATGCCAAAAGATAGGTTGCTTCAGGCTTGAATATTCTGTCTAATGAGGTCCTAGGGGATAAATAGCAACAGCCTGAGCACCCTCGCTTGGAACTAGCAAACACACAGGACATGCCTGTTGTGAAAGAGGCCAGTTCTGATTTATGTGAAGTGTTTTGGCTACTCTGCTGACAGAGCAGGAGCAATTGTCTGCACTGATCGTGTGGAAGTTACTGAGAAACAGGCAGGAGAACTCATTCCTCACACTCAGTGAACTTCAGCTCTGCTGAAATGTTGTCTTTCTCGCACCCAGGCTCCTGCCAGTCCCAGTATTGATGCTGTTTGACTGACAAAGTTCCTGCCAAATGTGCTGTGGCTCTGACAGAGGGGTAGGGAGTAGATCCTCTGCCATCACCGAAGGAGTTAAAGTAGATCCAGCACTTCCAGTGTCATTTCCATACTGAAGATATAAACTAACATGAATGCACAGTGGCTTGTTTGGGGGGCTTTTGGGTTGGGTTTGGTTTTCTATTAGGCAATTAATACTTTCCAAGGCAAAGAATTAGGACAGGAAAATCAATGTACATCCCTTTGCAGTAAGAAGCAAGCCAGCATGTGTGTCTAGAGGAGAATAACGTGGGCTGACAGCAACATTTGAACTGGGGTCCTTGGAGAAAAAGACTCTCCTATGCATTAGGATGCTCAGTCTGGAGTCTGAATTGACGATTCCTGCTCTGTATCACAGGATAAAGTGTTATCGAGGAGGTATAAGCCAGATGGTTTCTCTGAACCACTGACATTAGCAGCCTGCAACTAGATAAATAGTTTAAATTGCCTGGTGAAAGAAACTCTGGAATCTTCCCACAGTTGGCATTAACCTTGAGGGAGGAGGGGCTGGATTCTGGCACCAGTTACTAGCTTGCGAATTGCTGAAAATCGTATCCCCTTCGACTGAAACAAGGCGTCTGTCTTGGGTTTAGATCTCTTAGCCCAGCAGGCCCCATAGGAGACTATTAATGCAATAATCACGTTCCTGACTCCTCCTTTAGTTTGATATCTTTCTAGTGCCATAAAATTCCTACCACGGTTTGCTTTCCTATTCATTTTCTATGCCTTTTCTTTTTGGATTACATATCCCCCGCATTTCTTGGCTATCCTGATGAGCCTGCATTGCTGAAGTGAGTTGCGAATCCCATAAGAACACAACTCAGTGCTGTCTGAGTGGTTCACGAGGCAGCTAAAGGAAATAAAATGTTAAACCCAAGAAGGAAACAAATAATATTTCAAATGTCAAGAGGAATTTACTCATCCAAAGAGAGCGAGGTAACGGAGGGGAAAAACTGAGGACTAGTCTAGGCAGAATTAGAAGTCTCTCCGATTCCAGTTATCATTAGCATGGAGCAAACTTGAATGTTAGGGTTTCTAATGAGTCTAATCCTTCCAGTTGTAGTGATAGCAAGAGAGATTCCTGCTGAGACTGTGCAGTATTGGGTACACTGAATTAGCAGCTCTGGGATTAACTGCAGCTCCGGATGAAAATCAAACCCGAATAAACCTTGGCGGTCTCTTGGCTGCATCCCGTTAAGATGATTTAGGAGCCAGGATGACACTGGAAGCCCAGGAGATGCAGGTTTGTTAACACACAGGTAACATATCCCCAGCAAGCTTTGCTTTTGAGGTCTGTGAGGGAAAACATTTTGCATCAGCACTTGGCACCTCCTTCACACCACAGGCTTTTATACCTTCGGTGTTTGGTCCCAGCACAGGACTTGCTGTTGTTACTGGTTCTGGAGGCATTTGAGGGTTGTGTGACAACTTGGGGAGCTGAATTTATGGCATCCTGAAGGCAGTATGCCGTAGAAGAGAATTCCCCTGCAAATGGCATTCTTGTTTGGTTGTTTCTTGATGGAGAAATGGTCTTTTTCTGCTGGGAGCTGCAGGCTTTGTGTTTCTTTCTCCAGCCAAACTGTGCAACACTCATAGCAACAGGTTTTCCTTTGTCATTAGACTTCCGTGATTGAAAGCAAACCAGGCTTTTATTCTTCAGGGATGCCGCTATTTCTGAAGATGAGGTTGAGAGAAAAGGGGTGGAAATACCCTTTGCAACAAAAGTATTAAGGAGTTCAATTTATTAAGTTAATCAAAATACTGCTGAAGGAAAGTTGATCACAGCCTATCCCCACTGGGAGCCGTTATGTGATTATAGAGGGCTGCTTATTCTGAGAGATAATGAAATAACAGTTTCTGGTAGCTGGAAGTTGTGTAGGAAGAAATCCCATCCCATGCCAGAAATCATGTGCAAACTCTTACAAATGAGTATTTGGAGAAATTGCTGCAGTTGTGGTTTATCCATCACTTGAAAGATGCAGCAACAACCCACGCCGAGGCTGCAGCCAGCTTGTGTGAAACAGCTTCATGTGGTAACCAGAGCAGAACAGCACCAAGATCCGGGAGCTGTTTCTGCCTCTGCGCTCACTTCCTAAGTGACCTTCTGCCTTCACATCACTCCTCTGCCTCAGTTTCCCCATTTTAAACTGAGAGGAGAGGGACTTCCCTCTGTTTGCTATGTTCTGTTGGTGTAAAGCCATACGTGCAAGGCTGCTGTCGTTGTTTCTCTGGGATCATTGACTTGTGTGCTTCCTTTCAAGCTCTGTTTATGAGTTTTCAGAGTGAAGTTCTGCTACCACGCTTCCTCCTGGACTTATCAAGGACGCCTCATTAACACGGACCTGAACTCTCCCTGCTGCTGACTTTCACTCTATACATTGCCACCGTGACCCACTTTGCTTTCTCGGATAAAAGCTGCCCACAAAGCATCATTGTTTTCATTCTCTCCACTCCCACATATTCTCCTTTCCAAACACTTTATTCCTCTCGATGAATTCTTGTTATTGCTGCCGTAAATTACGGATCTGCTTAAAAAAAACCATGTTTAAAAAGCCTTCGATTGAGATTTCAGAAGAATGAATGTAATGAGAAAGAAGACTCTATAAAACACAAGTTAATGGATGGAGACACAACAGCAGGTCTCTGCAGGTTCTGAAACATTAACTAATGCAGAGATAGAGGTGTGCTGCTGCCGTTTGCTTTGTTAGAGCTGCTGTTCTACTTGGTTTCACTTGGGAACCAGGTATGAACAGAAGCTCAGACCGCTGGGCACCAGAGCAAAGGGCATTTCTGAAAGCCAGGAGCTCTGCAGAGCTGAAGAACTTGCTTGAGCCTTAGTGCCTGTCTCCCTTCTTCACACATTCACCTTGCAGATGCCCTGGTGAGAGGAGGGAGGAATGGAATCGCTGGCTTCCACCTTCTCCTTGTTCAGCAGACAGCCTGGCATGTCCCAGAAGCAACATCATTATGGTCCTTTGCCTGGGATAATGCTCTTCTTATCATGGGGAATGAGGCTGGTTTCCACATGGTGCTGCCTCAGCGATGCTGATGCTCGGTGCAGAGCTAATGTGTCTGTGCTGCAAAAGCACATCACAAGCCCAGCTCCTGTGGGGTGTTTGAGGGCTCGTGTTGGAGCAGGCTGCTGAACTAGGTCACCACGAGAGATTCCATCTGCAGGACTCCTGCATGGAAACAGCTTGTCCAAGTCTGTTGTCCTGTTTAGATTGGCCCTAAGATCTGAACTGACTTATTGGTACTGAATTATTTTGTGTGTTTATAACATTAACTGTAGGTTAGTCTTGTGGCTAAGTCAACTGAATGGGGACATCAGGGTCCGTTTCTGACACCTACCATAGATCTTGTAGCATTAATAAATATATCAGAATCTCTTTATCATAGAATCACAGAATGGCTTGGGCTGGAAGGGACCTTACAGTTTATCCAGTTCCAACCCCTGCCACAGGCAGGGACACCTTCCACTAGAGGAGGTTGCTCCAAGCCCCTGGGGCCAACCTGGCCTTGAACACTGCCAGGGATGGGGCAACCAAATCTCAGTCTCTGTTTCACTGATTTTGGAGATCAAATCTTTAGGGAAGATAAAAGCTAAATCTTTAGCTTTGGGGAAGCTCTTCTCTTCCCCAGCTCTCTGCCTTGCTTGTATTTCTTTTTAATACCCTGTTGGAGAGTGGGATTTCCCTCGTATCCATTCATTTTATTTTCCTGAGAATGGTCCAGAGCCTGCAAAACTTTGCAGTTAGGGTTTTACTTGGCTTCGTGTCAAGAGCCATACACTGATTTTACATGCAAAGATCCTAGTTAGGCAGCAGGTGATAAAGCAAATTGGAGTTTGGCAAGGATTCTGGGGCTGCTAAATGCCGTCGGATCTCTTAATGATCCCAAGTGTGCGGTCGGGTAGTTTTGCACCCCATCCAAAAGGAAATGGCAGGAGGGTTGTGTTTGCAGATTGGAGGACATCTGCTACAAACCGTGGGGATGAAAATCTTCCTGCTGCCTAAATGCACAAACACAGACATTCCAGTCCCAAGCCCTCTGCACATGTGGATGGCTCTCGCTCTTGCTGAAGTAGTTACTTCAAGCTTGCAGTTTGCAGTCCATGTCCAGTTAACTATTGAGCTATTTGGGAGGCAGATGAGTAGCGGGTGCCTATTAGCCTGGTCCCTTCACCAGCCACAAGCCCCATTTCCTTACTGGTTTACGACTTGCTTATAGTTAGAAATACTTACGTTCGGCATACTTGACCTGGTTCTCCATCTGCCATTAGTACGAACTTGGAGTTCCCAGCTTTTGGCTGCCCATGTTGGACAATGACAAGGGGTGAATCATAGCTACAGGAAGCTGGCAACTGGCACAATCAGCTTGGTTAGGGAGCATTTTCTCAATGGTTCATTTAGATTTCACCTCTGCACCCCGCTCCCAGGTTTGATTCTCAGCTGGTGGAAATGAACTCGGTTCTGCGCATCTAAGGAACCTCTCAGTGCTTAGTTCTGCTGCGCATCCAGCCCTCAGTTACTGTCTGTCCATTGAAGTGCAGGCAGCATCCCAGCTAGATTCTTCTATCAATCAGTTGCGTCCTGATGGTTTTTTTAGTAGGAAGAGCTCTGTTGGACTTCACAGAGTGCCACCAAAGGGGAAGAATAAGATTGTTAAATGAATCGGGACTCCCAGCCCACTGTGAATTGAAGTTGACCTAGTTTGAGTTAAATTATATTGGAACCCTGTGTAGACCCCTTAATTCATAATGAAGTAGTCTTAATTTGCTTTTGTAACTCATAGAATCCCAGAATGGTTTGGGTTGGAAGGGACCTTAGAGATCACTTAGATTCAACCTTATGCGTTGAGCAAGGACACCTTCCACTAGACCAGCTCTATCGTTTTGACTTTCAAATGTTTTCATGCTGGTTGTAGTTGCAGTACTCCCTGTCCTTGCACAAACACACCCCTGCTCTTAAGCCTCAAACGCCCCAGCTCCATCGGAGGTGAGGACTTACTTGTATTCCCAGATATACAGTGCATTTAAACAAGTTTCTTCCTTCTTCTGCCTGCCTGAATCTTGTGACTAGGAGGAAACTGGGGCAGGAGGCTCCCCCTTCATAACAGCTCTGCCATTGGTGATGGAGTGATATTAGCTACAAACCACCAACTTGATTCCCCACCGCTTCGATAAGGTTGTGCGCTCCTTTTGCACAAGTACAGAACATCTCCACCTGAGGTGAAAAGCAGGGAAATCAGATGTGTGGCACCTTGAAAGCTCGCTGCTCCTTAATCCTCTAACCCAGTTTGCTGCTGTTTTTAATGTAACCTCTGCGATGGCAGCCATGGGAGAAAGACTGAATAATAAAGGGAGAAAACCTCAGTTCTGGGTGTAATGCTTTTCTAGCATTGAAAACTCAATAGAAAAGCAAAGGGTGAAGAAGATTCCTTTAATGTAGGAGAGACTTTCCAACAGAATGATAAATAGGTCTCACTTCTCCCATTCTCTGCTGCAAATCAGAACAGACTTCCCCGGAGCTAATGATGTACGAGCAATATACCAGTATGAAAGGGGGATCTTGGCACTGGGTTTTTGCTGTTCTTTAATTCATGCAAATGTTTTAGGCTCTGGCAGGTTTTAACCCTCTCAGTTCAACCGTATTTGAGGTGTGTGTGAAACCTGTTCATGGGAGAACTTCCTGGCGTTACAGACCTCCCTTTGAAATACCGATGGCAATGTCTTGAACTGGTGTTAAAGGGTCCTTTGGTTTGGATGGGCGCTGATTTACACCAGTCTCACCTCAGAGCTGGCAGTGAGAAACTGTAGGCTCTGTTTCTCATCTTCTGAAAAAGCACCTTGCTGTTCCTTTGGCCGAATAGAGAGCTCTTTAGAATCATAGAACAGTTAGGGTTGGAAAGGACCTTAAGATCAACAAGTTCCAGCCCCCCTGCCATGGGCAGGGACACCTCACACTAAACCATGGCACCCAAGGCTCTGTCCAACCTGGCCTTGAACACCGCCAGGGATGGAGCATTCACAACCTCCCTGGGCAACCCATTCCAGTGCCTCACCACCCTCACAGGAAAGAATTTCCTCTGTATATCCAATCTAAACTTCCTCTGTTTCAGTTTGAGCCCTAAGATCAGGCTAATCTGAACTGACTTATTGGTACTGAATTATTTTGTGTGTTTTGTGTGACAGCCCTTGTCCTGTCACTGCAGTCCCTGATGCAGAGCCCCTCTCCAGCATCCTTGCAGCCCCCTTCAGACACTGGAAGCTGCTCTGAGGTCCCCACGCAGCTTCTCTTCTCCAGGCTGAACAGCCCCAATGTTCTCAGCCTGGCTCCATACGGGAGCTGCTCCAGCCCCTGAGCATCCTCATGGCCTCCTCTGGGCTTGTTCCAGCAGCTCCATGTCCTTTTTATGTTGAGGACCTGTCATTTATCTCCAGTCTGAGCCTGCTGTCAAGTGGCTTTGTGGAAATGAGATGCAGATGGAGCCAGCCGCTTGCTTTGTCCTAACCTGAACTACCCATTTCTGCTGATTAATCTGGGGGGGGGGGGGGGGGAGCTGCTGCTGCTGCCATTTCCTGCCCTATTGTGTCAAATTCCTTCGTGCCAAGAATATCTGTGCATGACACGAATCTTGCGCTCCCAAGGTCCAGACCTGGAAACAGCCACAAGTGCTATGAAAGGCTCAGAAACCTGGGCTCCTCTTTATAGCTTTCACTGCTCAAACAACTGTCTCCTCAGTTCTTACCCTAAAGAGAGGCAAGAGAGAAGCCTTAGGCTGTTGCTGACCTTGGTTGCTGGCATCTGGTTTGTGGGAAAGCACAAGAAATTAGTGGGGTTTTATGATGCATGAAGCCACAATAGGTTATAGATATACATGTATGCCAGGTTGGATGGGGCTTGGAGCAACCTGCTCTAGTGGAAGGTGTCCGTGCCCGTGGCAGGGGGTTGGAACTGGATTAGCTCTAAGGTCCCTTCTAACCGAAACCATTCCATGATTCTGTGATAGATCTCCTTACCCCATAGATGAGATATAGGATGTTCTATGACATGTGACCATTTCTACCCCTTTGAAAGACCCCCAGTGTTAATTCTTGTAACCCTCCTCCTGTAACTGCAGATGTTCTTTATTCTGACTCTTTATTCTGACCTCTTGTTTTCCATGGTACCTGAATATGGTGTTGAAAGAAACTATATTTATCCTAATACTTCATCAAGGGATGTACATTCTGTTTTCCCTAGGGATTATTTCCTCATAATTTCCCTCTGTCATTAGGTATTTTCCTCCTTTCTAAGGTAAACACTAGTGATTTTTTCAATATCTGTAGCATGGGTGTTAAGGAAAAAAGGCTTTAAATCATCCCATTGAACGTAATAGGAAATGTTGGCTGTGCTATAGAATTCTGCTGGGAAGCTTCTAAAACCCTACAGAAAGGTTATCATTTTCTCTAACAAATAAGGACTTTTAATGCACTTTCTCCAAAATCCTATTGGGCTTCATTCCTATTAAACTCTATAGGACTGAAGATGCCCCTAAGGATTATTGCAATAACAGCAAGAGCCCATTTTGCTGGGTAATGTATCTGTTTTCAAGCTTGCTTTTTTGCAATTATCTGGTACAACTTTATCACCCTCCTTTAATTTCTCAGCTGTCTTTGGCATGCTGAAAAATGCTGATGAGATCTCTCTTCCTGCATTTGAGATGATAAGGCTGTCAGAAGTGTAAATATTTCATAGGTGATGATTTGGCTTTCCCAGTAAATTAGCACTTCTTGAAGTCCCCCAGAACTTTTTTGGGCCAGGTTGATAAAATGTTGGCAGTTATTGTACCAGCGCCTTGCTTCTGCTTTCCTGCTGCGGGAACATGCATGGAATCTAATGGCTGTGTGCTTTATTTTGTGTCTTTGAGTGGTGGTTATGTTGATGCTGTGAGGGCTGGAGCAGCTCTGCTCTGGAGCCAGGCTGAGAGAGCTGGGCTGGGGCAGCCTGGACAAGAGAAGGCTCCTGAAGGGGAGACCTGAGAGCAGCTCCAGTGCCTGAAGGGGCTGCAGGAAACCTGGAGAGGGGCTTGGGACAAGGGCCTGTAGGGACAGGCCAAGGGGAATGGCTTGAACCTGCCCGAGGGGAGACTGAGCTGAGCTCTTAGGCAGAAGCTCTTCCCTGTGAGGGTGCTGAGGCGCTGGCACAGGGTGCCCAGAGCAGCTGTGGCTGCCCCATCCCTGGCAGTGCTCAAGGCCAGGTTGGACAGAGGGCTTGGAGCAAGCTGCTCCAGTGGAAGGGGTCCCTGCCCATGGCAGGGGTTGGAGCTGGATGAGCTTGAAGGTCCCTTCATCCCAAACCATTCCATGATTCTGTGATCCCTTTTGGGAGGAGTTTTTGTAGGTGATGAAGGAAATGCTATGTGTTGACATTGGCTTTTTTCTCCCTGTTGCTTCTCTGCCATGATACACATGCTGGTTAGTCCCTTCTCCTTTGGTAGCAAAGGTCTTGGGGTACCCTTCTTCTCAAGCTCCAAATTGCCCCAAGCTGTGGAAACAGTCCAAGAGCTATTCAGACTACTTTTGATCCATCTTAAACGCTCTCATTCCTGTATCACCATTGCCTTCTTCCCCTCCAAAGGGAGCTTTTCTCAAATCCACTGAGTTTCACCTAACTTAGATCCTTGAAGTATCCATGGTGTGAAAGCCTTCTCCAGGGATCACAGTGGCAGTTCTGCCTAGGCTTGTGCTGCACGACATCTCTCCAAATGAACTGAACATCAGGACATAATGGGCCTCACTGGCAGTCCTCTGTGTGCCATATGTTGAGTGCAGCTGGTACGTGGCACCATCGCTGAAGCAGGTCATTTACTACAGGAAGAAGAAACAGACTGTGCATGCCAATTTATCAAGGTTAAAAACAGTGGCAAGGAAGGCACCATGGAAAGGGATGGTGGAGGAAGGGCCAGACCGTTTTTTCTGAGAGGGAGTAATTCTATAGCAATTCTTCGCATTGTTCTGCAAGGCCCTGATTTATTCCCCCAAGGGGGAAGGTGAGGACTGCGCTAGGCAAGGATTCCAGTACATTTATTGGAGATGGGAACTGCATCTGACACTTCAAACCTTGGCATCATCCCCAGCTGGGGTTTTTTTGCAGGGACCTGTGCATAAAAGAGATGAGCTATATCTATTCGTGTGAACTTGAAAGGGAGACAGCAGATTTGGATCACAGTCTTACCTTGGGGGAAAAAGTGTGATGCGCTGATAAGATGTGGCCCTGTAAGACTGGGAAGACTTGCGCTCCTTCTGTTATGATGATGTTAATGTTCCCTTCATTTACTCAGCTGATTTAGCTTGGTTAATCCAAGTGGGGACTGACTTTCCGTGTGGGTGTGTTTGGCCTAGGGGGGGCCCAGTCTTTGCTATAATGTCTATACTTCATTGAAGACCAGATTTATTACAGTTGCATGAAATAATGGATTTCATTCAGCATCCAGTTTCCTGAGGTTGCTCTTTATTCTCTTTGCCATTCCAGCAGCACTGAATCCTACTTTGTATCCTCATGCTGCCTTGTGGAAGTAGAAACTAAGCAGTCCATCTGGATGTAAAATATTCCCTGGATGATCATGCCTAGCACCTTTCAGAAGGTAAGCGTGTGCTACACATGCTTACCTTTTATTCCCTGGTTAGGCTGAAATATGTCTGAACGCCTCACATTGTTATTAAAGCGCTAGCAATGATGTTGAGCAACATGATATAATTAGAATAAATCTGAGTGGAGTGTCTTAGGAGAGAAGAATCATCATTTCTTAGAAACATCGTTAGAAGAAATCTGATTTCATGCAATGCTCTCAGCCAAAGTACCATGCTAGCTCATTTTGGCACGTTGGAAATGAATCATTGCCTCTGATTGTCTAGTCTAGGAATTCCCATTTATCTACAGCCTTCTAAGAAACGGCAAGAAATACAAGAAAGCAAATTAACTTTCAGGCACCCTTATTCAATCCTCGGTACCTAACTTAGATGAGATTAGGGATTTAGCTTCCCTGGCTGGACCCCAGGACTTTTTCCTATGATTGAAGATAACCAAACAACAGCTTAACACAATGTATGTCAGGATCTTTGAGAAAGCCTGATTTTATCTTGCAAGATAATTGTACTACTTCATTAGGAGCTGTGTGGCTATTTTGGGCTGATGCCCAAAAGATGAACATCCAGCACTGAAAACAAGAAACTTGCATGGACTGAAGCAGCAAATGCGTAAGTTAGTTGGTTTATTGGCTGATCTACATTGGTGTCAACAAAGGGCTCCCTTCTTTCATATCTAAAACACAGAGCCCAAGAGTTAATATCCTGAACTGATGTCAAATTGATTCCATAACCTTCAGGGGGGAAAAAAGCCCAGCTACTTTCATATGGATAACAGGAAACAACTTCATAAAACCAGGTAGAAAATGCCATGCATTTGGGGGTTGGAACTGGATGATCTTAAGGTCCTTTCCAAGCCAAACCATTCTATGATTCTATGCATTTCTTGCCCAGATATAGCTACTGGATTCTGTGGTTTCAATTTACCGTGATTAACTTTGTTTAGGAGGATGTGCATCATTTGACATCTGAGATGCAAGGCCTTGTAGTGACTCTTCTAATTTAAAAGCAAAGACAGAGCTCTAAGTTCAGGCCTCTGGCAGAGATTAGCTAGCAAAGGCATCAGGACAGAGCCCACAGCAAGTTGTGTTATTCCCCCCCACACACTCATCACCTTTATCCAAATGGTTCAGGCTTACTCCTAAACCAGCAGTTTTGTTCCTTCCTTTAAGACAGTTTGGGTCCTTTTATTTCCCCTTTTCTCCCCCGCTAACAAAATCACATTGGACATTTCACACTGAACACGCTAATAGTCTCTAAAATATCAAATGCTTTATCCCTGGGAGCCCCCTGGGAGCTGCTTTTTTTAATGGATTAACTATGACAGGGACTGCACTCCCACAGTTTTTGAACTATACAAGAAGTATATTACATACTTTTAAAGCTATAAATAAGATTTATACACAACCCATGGGGATTTTCCATTAAAACTTCATAAATCACATCGTGCATTATCCTTTTTAATCCTCAGCCTTGCAGTGTCAGTCACCAAAAAATGCATTTAACCCTGTATAAAATTCAGGAGCATGTATAAAGAAGGGTAATGAGAGCTTTTACGTGCTTTGGGTTTTCTTACCCTAATGCATTTGCTTTTCCTGGCAATTATTTGTAATAGGAGCAGTTCTCTCTTGGCCGTGCTTTAACTGAAAACCCGGGTGTTCTGCCTAAATAGGTCCAGTATAGACCAGCAGAATAAGCTTTAACTGTGTTATCCTCTCTTGAGCTAAAGGCATCCCTGTTATTTGGTGCTGGAAGGCAACTCTCAGTTTCCACACCTCATTCACTCTCGCTGATCAAGCTCTTCCTTTCCATTGAACAGCATAAGAGGAGCACTGATCTAATTGCATCCCATTGAACTGCCTTCAGCTATTTGACCTGCTTGGTATGTCTCAGGATTGGGAGTAACAGAGACTGCCATTGTCTCTGCCCCTCTGGCAGTGGTGTTCCATGGGAGCTATGTGATTCTCTTACTGTTTTGGGAACAGAACAAAAATGAGGCCCTGTGTGGTAGGATCTTGGTTCCAGAGAAAGGAAGGTGTTCATGCATAGGAAAGGGTGTTACCTCCTCTTTCCATGCATTTAGGCTGTAAGCTCTTTAAAAGCAGGACCATCTCTTCCCACTTGGAAGAGCAGAAGGGAAGGATGCTTTTGAAGTAGGCGCGCCACACAGTCACAGTCTTCCAGTGAGACCTCATCACCTGCAACGTGATGTACGAGCAAGCGTGTTGCTTCAGTGTGTTTAATGGTGTTCAGGATGTTACCCAGAAAATAATGACAACGTTCTTGAACACCAGGATGCTTTTAAACCACTGGAACATGCAGTGCAGCTGCCTCCCCACCAGGAGCCACTGGCAATGTGACTTAATTAACAGATCCCTTCACATCTTCCAGCAGGGATGTTGTTTTGTGGAAGAGCACTGTCCTCAGCGCTAGGAAGAGCACCGCAGAGACAAGCGGCAATCTGGATCTTGCTTTAGAGGCTTTTAGAAACAAGCAGCTCTGATTAGCTTAGTGCTGGCCCAGCCAAAATGATAACTCATCCGGCTTGGAAGGCTCCACTGGGGGGGAAGACAGGAGGAGCTGCGTGGTTTACAGGTGTCTTGGAGGACAGGCAGGAATTTCATAGCAGAGTAGGGCAGCTGTGGTGATGGATGGGGTAGATCCTGTCCTGATTTAGATGGCAGGACTTGGATGGTAATCCTCAGCTGAATGGTAACTCCTGAGAGGAGTAACTTGAGAGGTTCTGTCAGGGAAGCCTCCATCTGATCATGGACATAAAGTTTTTCTCACCAAATGCAAACAATTACTATTATAAGACAAAGTTCAGTAAGAACTAAAGAGCAGAACTGTGCTAGCAGGGTCTGTGCCAATGCCTGCCCAAGTCGGCCTGCAGCCTAAAGATGAGCTGCAGTCTAGAGACAGAAGAAGCAGCACAGTTGTGGAGTGATGGGGTTTTTTACTTGAAAGAGTGAAACAAGGGCAAATACAGAACCTGTTTGTCTGTGTTTAGATAGGAACTGTTATCTACTGATCTACAGTGCTTGTTTAATCAAAGGGGCGGTAGTCTGGGAATGTGTACCCAATCTTACAGCATGAGAAGTTCCTTGCTGAGTGTCTGGTTGTGCTTCCATCATAGAATAGTTTGGGTTGAAAAGGACCTTAAAGTCATCCAGCTCCAACTCCCTTGCCATGGGCTGGGATGCCTCATGCTAGGCCATGTCATCAAAGGTGAGGGATGAGATTCCAGTGTGATGTGTGAGACAGCAGGGGAAATGAGAAGGTGACACTGGGAGACATTGGTCAACAGTGTCCATTGACCCAGACGACATGTTTTTATTGCAGAAAACAATGACATATCACCCTTAGCTTTAGAGCTGCATGTCAGCTCCTGCTCAAAGGTGAGAAGGTTGCAGGGAAGCATCCTTGGCAGCTGGCAGTGGAATGGGAAGGGAGCCAGTTGATATCACACTGGGTGAACCACTTGAGAAGTGCTGGCATTTGTGCAATGGCATCTGCTTACACAGCCCATCGAAAGGCGCCAGATGCTGTCTGTGCAGTTAAGAGCTTCTCTGCTTTGGCATTTGTGTCCTACAATTTACAGCTCTGCCTCATCAGTGTTGGGAGGGGACGAGCCCATGCAGCTGAGCAGAAATCCAGCTCAGCGAGGTGAGCTCTGTGTGAAAGTGCCTTGTCTGATCCCAGGTAAACTCCCTCCCCATCCACAGAGCAACTTGAGATCTCTGGAGATTCCTGGTACTGCTTTGACCTCAATGCATTGGACCTATTTATTTAGCATATAGGTTTGGGAGGAATTACCTTTTGTTCTGTAGATCTTACACATGGGAAAGTGGATTGAGGTACAGGACAGCTTGCGCAGACTCCCCTTGGCATCTACATTTGCCTCCATCATGTTAAGTTTCAGTGGCAAATGTGAGGAGAGCAGTTAACATTAAAGAGGGACAAACGTTGCAAGGCTACGTGATGGGACTTGGGGTTTGGTTGCCTTTGTGGAGGGGGAGTCACTGATTTCCCTGCTCTTTTCTTCCCCACAGCCCACAGGTAGCTGACAAATATGAATATGCATAAGATGAAAAAGAACAGATACAGGTCAGAATGTTTCATTAAACAAGATCAGGATCTTTCACCCATTTTAAAGATCAGAACAGAGGTGCTCCCCTTAGGATAAAAATAGGTTTTTCTCCATGGATTTCTTTTTAGGTTTTCCCTACCAAGAAAGGTATTTGCCATAAAATGTGTGGGTATTCTCTCCACGTTGAGTGTAGGGCAAAACCATTTGAGTTTATACACTGACATTCCAAATGTCAGGAAATTGAGGAGTGGATGTAATGTTTGAATGTACTGGTCAGATATTTGTGACGCCTGGCGCAACAGTAATGTTTTCCCTTTGGGATCCAGTGCAGGAAACAAATGTGGCTAATGAAGGACTTAGAGGGCTAACAAGCCCTACGTCAGGTTTCCCAGCTTTTTAATTATGCTGCATAATTATTGGAGATTTGCCATCATCTCTTTAATCTGATTGACTAATAGGTAGCTTGGCCAATCCGCAGAGCAACCTATTTACACTTCCCTGCTGATGGACTATCAGTTGAAGAGCTACAGAGGCATTGCCTAAGCAGGAAAAAATGCATTAGTCTCTCATTTGTATGGAGTATATTTATCATGTGTGGAAAACCTCAGCAGAGGATTGGTTCCTTGCTTTTCGCAGGTCAAGAAGGGGTCTGTTTGTCAGCCCAGGCTCTTCAAAGGAAGCCTAAGACAAGCAAAGTACGTCCAGAAGGGGCACAATGTTAGAGAAAGAGGCAATAGTTGTCCTGGACAAGAGAAACAGGGCTGCATTTGTGAGTGAAACCCAAATGTGGATGAGCCCAGGTTGGGATGGGAGGAGAGAAAGAGGAAGAGGAGTAGGGCTGCCTTGCTACGTGACTGCTGCTCTGCCACTGGATGCATTGGTGCCAAGGGAGGAACCACTGGTCCTTTAGCTTCTTCTCCCCACCTTTAAATCTGTGCTTGCTACTGACCCATCTGCACTTCAGCCTTTTGCAGAACTGGGGTTTAGCTGGCTTTTAGGCAAGGTATTTGAGAGTGTGTGAGCTCGGCCATGCTGCTGGGATGGGTGAACCAGCTTTCTGTACATAGAATCATAGAATGGTTTGGGTTGGAAAGGACCTTAAGATCATCCAGTTCCAACCCCCCTGCCGTGACCCCTCACACCAAACCATGGCACCCAAGGCTCTGTCCAGCCTGGCCTTGAAACCTGGTCCAACATGCACCTCTGCAGAGCATCATGCTCTGTGGGTAGGTGTCTAGAGGGTCCCCATGGACCCCTTTGCTGCTCTTAACCCACAGCATATGCATGACTTAAAAATTAACTGGAAATCATTTTTTACCCCTTCCAATGAACAGTTTTTCCTATTTATTTCTCATTTTTTACACAAATGTACAATAATTCAGAGCAGGTATTGCACAAACCTGTTTTCTTCTGATTCTGAAGTGGTACAAGGAGGGAATGCTCTTGTTTTCATATAGGGGTTGAAATGTATTGTTAGATGGAAAGCCTGTTTAAAACATGTATCTTCCAGCAGTAGAACTCACCACCACTTCTGCCTGATCCTTGCCTAATACATGGTTTGCTACTTCTGAATCCCTTTGAGCTAGGCTGCTCTGAGCAGATCTGACCCATCTTTTCTAATGATACGCCTGATTTCTTATTTGTATATATATTGAATTCCACTTTGGAATCACACGTGTTTTAAATTGTTATGTATGCTGTTTAGGGCTCGAGAGACACTGAGCACATTGTGATCGCAGAGATTAGGATCTGAATACCTCCTCCACCTGCATCCCTCTTGGAACAAAGTGTGCCAAGGTAATTACAGCTTGGAAAATCTTGTGCTGAATAATTCAGTTGAAGCAGGACGTATTCTCTGAGCTCCTTGCACTGCCTGGATCCTGGTGGAGCTGGAGGAACGCTTTAGGCCTTGGTTTTTTGCCCTTTGCATAGAAATGGGATTGAGCCTCATTTCCTGAGCATGTTTCATTTGTCTCCAGTGGCTCAGTTCTTTCCATCTTTCTTGTTCCCTGGAGGAGCTGTGGCACAGGCTCTGTCATTCCCTCACTGACAAGCCTGGTAAACCACTCAGCACTATGCTTGACTACTGATGGTGCAGCCTGTTCTGGAGCAGAAAGTTCAGCGCGGGTATGTTTTACAACATTGCCGCCATGCATATGCACAGATGCCGTTTGCAAAGTCCCCTCCCCGAGACATTCTTGGCAGTGAAAAGCCAACTGCAGTGTTGGTAGGAAGCAAACACAAGATGTGGGCATGCAGGCAGGACTGAAATATGTCTGGTTAACCATGGCAATGAGAAAGTGTGACGGGTTGCTTGTGCGGTTCTCTTTCGAGCTGGCCATCGCTGAGCTCTGACCTTCTATTTCACGGATTCACCTATGGCTGAACATCAGAAGTGTTTAAATGTCCCAGAACAAGGCTTATGAAGTGGTAATTCCCCATTTAGGGGTAGTTTCCTTCTACTGGAAGGTGTCCCTGTCCATGGCAGGGGTTTGAAACTGGGTGAGCTTTAAGGTCCCTTCCAACCCAAACCATTCCATGATTCAATTATTTATATACATCCTGTATAGGTTACAGATTTAAACAGGTCTTCATCTTTTATCAGCAATAAGACCAAGTTCTTCACGTAGAACATGGACCATTTTAACTACTTGGTTTGGAATGCTTTCAGGGCTTTTTCTGCCATTTGTAGGGTGCAGATCCTCTCGTAACTGCGTCTGGTTAATGCCACGTAGTTCAGCTTATGATGCTGGTAAAGCTAGACCCTTAGTTATGTGATAGACAGAGCAGAGGCAGAGCATCAGGCAAGGCATTTTTCCCTTTCTCAGGGGTGGTTTAGACCTGTGGTTCTGGTTCCTGGCTCAATCCCTAGTTTTAACAGCACTTTGGATAACAGGTAGGACTGTTATCTATTCAAATGGACACTCTCTGTTCAAATGGAACCAAAATTCCAACTAAATATAATTGGTTTCCATAATGAAAATGCCTGTCAAATGTCAGCCAGGAATGATTTTGTATCTATTTTATAAACCTCGGGTATAAGAGGTTGTAGCACAACTGCTGACAGGCTCTTAACTGTAGTAGCACAGGAACAACAGTATAATATAGCATGACAGATTTTTCCATGTAGAGGATGTGTGTTGGTAGAATAGGTTGGACCAAAATTACCCCACAAAATTGATTAGATCATCATGTAATGAGAATCATCATTTTAGCCGTGGCTTTTTGACATCCTCTTGACGACATAATTAACCTGGGAGATGTTGAGGCAATGAAAATCAAAAAGAAACCTCTGTAATTACGGGCCATAAAATATAACCAAAAATGTTACAGAATAATAAAAAGCTTAATCTTTTGCCTTCCAAGCATATTATCATAATTGCACCTTTTAGACCATTGCCCCACATCCTGATGCTGTCCTAAATGTAAAGGCTTTTTGGTGAAGAAGCCTCCTCTCTCCATTGCATGTTCAGAGTTGCAGGCAGGCTCATCAGTGGATTTTTACCACGCCTAGTTAAATTACACAGCTGTTTGGAGAATTAAGTAATGCCTATTATTAAGGGAAAGGTGAAATTGGGTAAGCAGTGCTCAGTGAAGAGGAAATTATATTACTCATAACTGATGGATCTTAGTGGAAACGTGTCCGTAAAGTTGCAGCATGCCTTGAACTACCACTTTTGGCAGCTGAAACATGTAGCTTTTAATTACCTTGATTTAAGGCAGATAACAGAGCCATGTTACATTATAGTATAGTTACATTATTGTTATTTATCTCAGTTCAACATTTAATTTTATAGGTATCTTCATAAACCTGCCTTCTGGCTGGCTAAATACCTGTTAATGCTCTCCAAACATACTCTACGTAGGGCATTTGTTGTACAGTAAGTTGAACATATAACTACCCCAAATGTCTGTTTTCACCTTCCTTCCATCCATGTGTGCGTTTTCTCCTCTGAGTCAACTTTAGCACTGAAGGGGCTCAACAGGGAGGGAGAGGTACTGCTTGTAGTTCTCTTAGCTCCGCAATCTCTGCAGTCATTAACACCAACATGAAGAAGGGAACTTGCAGTGTTCTCCATCGCTGATGGAAAAGACTATAGGAGATACAGAGCAGGAGGACAGTGCCGTTGCGTGGTCCATGCAAACGTCTTGATTTGGAGTCAAAGCATTTTGGCATCAGGTTTGCAAAGGCTTTCCCAAGGTGCCCAACAACTTCAGTACTTCCAGCTCTCAAATGTGGAGTAAACACTAAGACCTCTGTTAAAGACAGTGTTGAGAACTGCCACTACCTATCCATGGATAAGCCCCATCTCTTTAATATATAGAAAGGATGAATTGAATCTCAGTCCTACAAATTCCTCCCTTTGCAGGGGACAGACCACATTGTGCCATGCTGATTCACCCTTAAAATCACAGCTGCTATACTATGTAGGAACCTAACTGTAGACACAAAGCTGTGCTTCCCGGTGCCATTGTAAGGACAATGAAACCTCTTCCTTAGGAGGAGCTGGAAAAATACGAGTCCAGATTGGTGAGGTAGGTTCATGGTGGATCTCCTGATCTATTCCCATATATGATACAGATGGAAGAGGATCTTCCTTTTTTCTATCCTACCCCAGCTACCTGGTGTTCTCACTGGCCTTTGGGGAAGAGGGGAGGCATTATAATGCAGTTCTGGCTGTGATGTGATGGAAAGTGTAATGTTGAACCTGTAAGAACAACGAGCTGTCAGCAAACCTCACTGTACATGAAGCTGTAATGCAAACCTAATCAGCTTGAAAAGAGCTGCTAGCACAATGTACACCACCTCTTCAGCCTATAAATAATTGCAAACGAGTAGGCTAGCTATTTTTTAATCATGAGCAGAGGGTGAAGTAAACCCCTGCATGGAGGAGCCATTGCAAAATAGGGTTTCCTGCTTGTTTTTTGCTCCGGTTCTTTGCACGGTGTTGAGACGCTCTAAACACCCTTTTTGAATCTCTCTCTGCCTTTTGTCTCATGATGCCAAGGCACTCTGCAGTAGAAATCAATTCATTATAGAATCCCAGCCTGGTTTGGGTTGGAAAGGGCCTTAAAGCTCAAGTCAGGCTTACAGCATCCCCAGGAGGCGGATAAAGGGGATCAGATGAGCTGCCGATGAGTGGGAAAACCACAAGTACCCAGAACAAATGTGTCAGAGCAGTTAGAAGGGATTCCAGCTTTGTCGGGGACCAGGGATGCTGCTTCAGGAATGTTTTTGCTAACAAACTACTCTGTGCAGTTGGTGTCAGTTGTGGCAATGAAGCAGGAGGATGCAATGACAAGTGTGAATGGAGGGTGTGAGGATGTGGATTTATGTGGTTGAATTGGTGCAGGTCATGACGAGCCCTCGGGCGATGCCGCCCTATGTCCCCTGTCCAGTAGCATGAAGTGCAATAGAGTTCAAGCTGAAAATAGCTGGGTGGGTGGGGAAAACCTGGGATTAGTGCCTATGACTGACTAAAATAGTGTGTACATGTACTTTCTGCATGGTTTTAATCATCCCATCGCTTCCCACACCTCACTACTTGCAAAAGGGGGTGTATAGACCCTTTGTCACCGTGTTTGGTGACAAAAGCTGCACATGGCCACAGCTTTTGAGAGCATCTGACATAATAGGACCCAACTTTTACTACCATTGGGCTTACTTAATAAAACCCAGTGGGTGATGAGGCACTGTGTGATGCCATTAGCAGGTGATGTGCTTTGGAGATGAAATAGCAGGAATTGTTGACTTTTGAAGAAATGAGATTGGGAAAAGAAAATGAAGCTCTCACGGAACGTGCATCCTTCCATTTTCCTGTGAATGATTCGGCCTTCCCCCTGTTCTTCCAGTGTTCATGGGATGAGTCCAGAAGGAAAAGCAGGTCTTTTCCATTCCGTTTCAAGGGAAGCAATGCCCCCATGGTTGTGTTTAATCTCTTTCTAGCCCTGCAGCAAGGGGAAAGCTGGGTGGGGACAGAGGACCGCAGGAGCAATCCCACACCCTCACCGAGGGGATGGATGAAGGATGCGAATACTTGGCCTGGTTTTGCTCCAGTCTTTCCGCCTTTGACAGCAGCAGCAGGAGGAAAAGGCACCCAGGGAGCTGGAAATGGAGCTTAAAGCTGAATTCGATACGTGCTAGCAGGGGTGATGAGGTGAGGGGGTGGCAGGGAGGAATTGCAGAGCCTCTCATTATATATTGACATGGTACCTGATCTTGCCATCAAAAATGTAGTTAGGGAGAGAAGGATTTAATAGAAATATGTGAGATACATACACATTTATGCATTTACACATTTGTATGAATATGTGCATATCTTTTGGGTGGGTGAGCTGCATATATTATTATTAGGGGGAGTGATCTGGAAATACGCTTTGTAGTCTCTCTTCATGCACTTTGCAATCCCTAAATCAGATTTCCTGTGATGTGCAATGCAGCTGAATATTCCAGATAAATGCAGGGATTGCTAAATCAAAACAAAGCATTTAAAATTCACTGGCAGCTTTTATAACTCAGTGACCCAAGATGTAAAACCCCAAGCACTGGGATGCGTGTGGCTTTAATTTCACCTTGTAAATCACAGTGCTAGGAAGTGGGAGAGGAAGATGGTGTTACCTAAATGTGTGTTTGTAGAGGTGGGAGTAGCACAGCATTTTAGAGGTACAGCTCACATGCCTATGTGCCACAGAAGGTCTGAAGGCTCAAAAACTGGTCAGGACCATCAAGTTTAGCTCTCAGCCCAAAGAGAAATGGCCAGGCTGGCATCCAGCACTGGTTTTTCCCTGGCAGAACTGCCCTGATCCCACCAGTGTAGGTTGAAGCAGGATTAGGCGCTTTTCAAACGCACTCCAGCTTCTACAAACAGCATTGGAAATTAATGTGTAGCAGTTTAAACAGATGAGCTGCACAAATGAAAGATAAATCAGTGCCACTATCAGTTCATGGAGCAAATAGGTGCCATGAGCAGCACTGGAAGAACCCAGGCCAACATTCTTCTTATGTAACCAATATTTAGCTATAGAATATGGAAACTTGAGCTTAAGTTGAATCATTGCAAGGCTCTGTTATAAAATAGTTGCTATATATTCCAGTCTGACTCGATGTGCACTGAGATTGGCAGCTGCCTTCCTTGCATATGCTGGGGAAAAAGCAAAAGGTTTGGAGGTTCATTTCAGATATTCCAGTTTGTCCTTGGCTTATTTGGAGCATGAGAGCTCTTGAGGTGTATAGAACGGAGCTGTAAATGAAGTGGAGGACAGATTCTGTCAGAAGATGCTGCAGTTTCCATCTCTTCCCTTGTTAGGAACTCACTGGCACAAAGAGATGACCAAAGATGAGAGGAAGAAACTCAAATACAACGGGAATGTGCAAAGTCAGTTTCAGTTGCGGTTTGACTTCTGAGCCTGGGGATGGATTTGTTTAGCTTGGCCTTGCTGCTGAGCAACTCCACAGCGTGTCACACGAGGGGAGCCAATAACTCCTTTTTGTCCTAAACTATTGATTTACATGAGCCAGAGTCCAGCTGACTTTTGGGCAGGGGCTTGTGTCGGAAATAGATTGGACTCAATTATCTTTGAATAAGAAGAGTGGAGATGGGACCTTACCAGCCTTTTACCCCACACTGGCCTCTAAGTTTGTGTGATGTCCCTGTTTTCACCGGGCTGTCTCCATAGAGAAGTAGCTGGTGGGTTTTCCTGGTTTCTGGTTGCCTCCTGGAAATAAGCAGATTTCCTGACCATGAGCAGAATTGGGAAAGCAAATGCTCTGTTATATGTGTGGGTCTTTAAAAGAGCTTCAAAGTGACTGCTGATGAGGTGGGATATAATAAGATAAGGCAATGCAGTCCTTGCAAGCCCAGTTGTTGGTGGCTATGAGGGTTTACTCTTTGCTTCCTGTCTGGCTTCTTGTGCCACTCTCCTGATGTGCCAGGCTCATGCAGGGCTGGATGGACCTTTGGACCTGATAAAGCCATCGCTCACTAAGTGCTGACATTAAAGTAACTGTGGCTGCCCTGAAGGAGGGCAGTAACATCACCACTTCAGCGTTGCCTATCCTAATTCTGAGTGAATCCACCCTGTGGTGCGGGCTATCCAGATGGTGTCTTTTACACCTCCTCTTCACCAGCTTGGGTGTATCTTAGCACATTCTCCCTTGTCATCCTCCCTGGCTTTGACAAGACTCAAAACCCTGTTTTTTCCTGTGTTTAAGGTCTTGCCAGTGCAGATGGGTGAGATGTGCTTTGAAAGGCCAAAAGGTGGCGATCGGTGCTGTTTAAAATGAATGGCTATCAGGACTGAGCGACCCAAAGGAGGCAATAGGAGAGGGGAAGGTACCTGCTTCGTAAATATGGAGGTTGAGGTTTAACCATCTCCCATAAAGATGAAAAATGAGGGGCCTTGTGCATTGTGATTCTGGGAGTTGGTTGTCCATAGCCATTAGCGACTACTAAAGGAAAATCAGGCATTGAAATTTGTTCCTTATATGTCCTGGCTTTGCTATGAAGAGCAATGAACCTGAGGGTATGAAATCCTAATGGTTGTGTTCCCTGGTTTGTTTGCCATTAGCAATGAGTTCTGTTCCTGTATTAGAGCTGCGATACCCTTAGCAAGAAGAAGCACCCCTTTGCTGGAGTCAACACTGATGCGCTGAGGATGGAGAACTACTTAAATGGCTTGCACTAGTTGAGAATACAGCACCTAGAAAGATTGTGTGATGTCTTTGAAGTCCTGTGGATGGAATGGGGGCTCCATTTCTGTTTCCTGAGCTTTTCTTAAGTTCTTTCTTTTAGCCAAGACCATTATGTCATATGAAAGATTCCTGCTGAGACCTTTCTAGCCTCCCTTGTTTCAGGGTTAATTCAAATCAGGCTGAATTACAGAAGGAGGAACTGGAAACCTCAGTCAGCTCGGGCTCCCAGGGAGGGATGTATTCAGTGAATGTCTGTCTCCTGTACCCTTTTGTAAGGAGAGCTGCTAGCTGGCTCTGCAGAGCACAAAACAGTGTGGTTTGTAACACATATGCTAGAGAAGGAGGTGTAAATAAAGAGTTTGTGAGGCCAGAGGAACGTCCTGCAGGCAGACACACAGTCAGGGCACATTAAATTGATGGAAGGCAGAGCCAGAGATGTATAAATTCTCTCTGACTGCATTCACATTAGTGCCAACTGACACAGACCAGAGGAAAACAAAGCACAAGCAGCTCCAGAAGCTGGGATCCTGTGGTTAACAGGTCCCCATGGCTCTGCAGGTGCTGCACAGCAGGCTGGCTCTGGAGCTGCTCCCTGCAGCAGCACGAGCAGAGCACCGGTGCCTGCATTGGTGCTTTGGCTGGTTGTTTGCTATGGCCGTTGTGTGGATGGCCTTTGGCTCCTGCCGGGCTCCCGCAGGCACAGATGTGACCAGCTGTTATAAAAAATACAGCAGGCATGTGTCAGCCCCATTGCCCTGCGCTGAAAGGAATCCAGCAGCGTTATCAGTTCTGACTGCTCGCAAACCCGGAGTCAGGTGTGCTGAACCAGGAGGGAGCATGGGGAGCGAGATGTCAGGTTTGGCCTGGGTTTTGAGGCTTAAGGTACGCTTCAGTTACATGTTCAGCCTTTTCTCTGAAGACTCGGAGGTTATCATTTATTTACAAAGGGAAAGAGGGGGTGGGAACCTCAAGGATGCTTTCTCAGGCACCAAAGCGTGGCCGTATTGAATTGGCAGCTACTGAATTTTACAGGAAGCAACCGAGAATAGCATGGTGGCCTTTGCCCCTGGGTAGTTCAGTGCATCTTCAGAATGGCTGCAGGCAGGGCTGAGATTGCACAGGCTTCTCTCAGGGGTCCAGTTCTGATCTGTTTGCTTGTCCTTTGTCCTTTTCTATAACCACACCATTGAAGTTTGCTCTCTCCAACCAGGAAATATATTAGGAAGAACGATTTACAAAAGCAGTTAATCAAGCTGAGGGTCAACGGAGAGGGTCAGGCACCCTTTCTGCTTATAGCAGGAGAGCCTGACTCTTAAGTGCTGGCTTGGAGTCCAACTGATGGAGAGCTGGCAAACGCCACACTTAATGCATCCGAAGCAGCCAAAAGCCACAGTGCTCTGTGGAGAAGGGGCACCATCCCTGTGCTCAGTAGCGGTGGTGACACTGGCGTGGTGTGCAGCAGCTCTTTCTCATTGTCAGAGACCTAAGTGAAGACTGAGCTGCTCTGGGGGGAGATGCCAGGCAGGGCTTGGGCTGCAGGGAGTGCCTGATGTCCCGCATGGAGCCTGGGACAGGGCAGAGATGGTCACCATGGAGCGGTGTCTCTTGGCATGGAGGGGAGCCGCAGGGGGAAATCAGGAGGCTGTGCTGCCTCTGAGGTGATGGCAAAGAGAGCAGTCAGGTCTTTGAGACCTTGCCCAAAGCCCTGGCTGTACCAGAGGCAGTGCCAGCAGCAACTGTGCTTGGCCAATTGGGAAGTGGAGACTCACCTCATGATGACAACTGAATGCTGGTGACTTGTGGCTATAGAAGCTTTGTTCTTAATGTGCAGGTGATCACATTCAGGAACAGGTTTGCCCAGAGAGGGTTTGCAGAGGCTTCATCCGTGGAGATATTCAAAGCTCAATCAGACAAGATCACGAGTGCTTGCTTTGAGTGGGGTGTTGGATTAGACCTTCTCCAGTGGAACCCTTCCAATCTCTGGGTGCTTCTGGGTATGAAATTGAGAAGCTGTCCACCTTTTCACTGCAGGGTTGGCCATTATTAACTAGCTAAAGATGGCTCAGAACTCTTTTGTGCATTCTGTGTGAGTGCATATGCAGAGTCGCATTACCTTGCTATGCTAAAAGAGCACAGGCATTGAGGGAAAGGAATTTCTTTTTATCTGTAATGAATTTCCTGGGATTTATCCCTTACTGTTAGCACGGGGGGTTGGTTTGAAATAGGGGTTGACTTGGAATGGGAAGTAGTGCCAGCCTTTTGCGCGTTTTGTTTTTCATACAGATTACAAAGAAGGAAGACAGAAAGAAATGCATCTGGGCTTAGATCCAATTGGATTACTGTCAACCCCATCCAGCTGAGAAGGGAAAAGACAGATGTATTGATGGGCACTGAAATGAGATGGAACAAAAGACGACAACCTGAGCAGGGAAGAAAAGGTACTCTTTTAAAAGGCTTGTATTTTGATGGTGCATTATCCAGGTCTTTCAGAGCTTCCTGCATATCCCTATGTGCCAAGTAATTCCCCCTCCTTTTTTCCCCCCTTTTTGCCTCAAGGACTTTCATTATTATTATTTTTGAACTCAGAATTGAGCTGTTCTCCTTTCTTCTCCCTGTCCTTCATCACAAGCAAAGTGGCACATTTTTAGACCTTTATAACCTGCATGAATCTGCTGCTCTCACCTTCTTTATGATCTGGAAGATGCAAAGCCCTGGAACCTAGGGCTGAAGAGAAGGCCTCTCGGTTCCTTCCATTTGTCCGTTGTGTTACGTTTTCTGTGTGTACTTCTCCTTTTGGATGCCATTGTAAGGTCTGAGCTCACATATTAGAGTGAAAACGGCAGTTTTCTTCCCCACAGCGTGTTCAGTGAGTCACCAACCACACAGTTTTGGCTGTTAGCTGACTTAGCTGCATAGATGCAGACGGAGATAAGTCCAGCTGGCAACATGGTGCCTGAGGGACCTCATACGGTCCAAGCCTCCCCATATACCATTTGGTTAGATCATTGTGGTGCAGACAATCACAAGTATTTTGGTACCTAACTTCTATCATGATGGCAGGAACCAGTTGGCTGAACACCTTTAGGATCTGTCAGAAGTCCTTCCTTGTTCTGCTGTAGACATCCTCCAGTATAGCTTGCTCTCTGGAATGCGATAGTCGTGATTGTTCCATCCATCAATTTGTGTTTCCCTCTATCTGTTGGTGAAGGAGCAGCCCATCATCTCCAGAACACACAAACTCCAACCACATAGGACTAGGCTTAATTTTAGCCTGATGTCCCTTTGATTTGGGTAGATCATGAGCACACATCAAAATACTTCCAGTCAATAAGGGTCTCACAGAAATTCATCTACTATGGTTTGAACTGTTGGCTGGTTATTAGTCTTTGCCTTGATTTACCTGGTTTTGTGTAATGGAGAAGTTGATGCCTTCCTCTCTGCTTAAAGCTTTGTATGCTGATTTATGGGAGTCTCTCCACTGAAAGGTGCTGTGCTGAAGTGTGAACTATTATTATTATTCCTCTAAAGCATGTTGTCCATAACTCACAGCAAACGCAGTTCATGAAACATGTTAGCTATGTAGTTTTCATTTTTCATCCTTATTTATTAGTGCCTTTTCAGAGCACTTTAGATAAGTATTTGGAAACCTAGTTAGAGGAAAGTCGTCTTCTGCACGTTTCCCTTTAACTGGGTAGAATATTGTTTTCTGATTTTAATCATAAAAATGAAATGCTCCTAATAGAGCGGAGAAACCCAATTTCCTCAAGAAGCATTTGCAGGCTGATCTGGCTCAGATATTCCTGCCAGCACAGGAGAGTAATATCTTGGGCATGAGAAAACGTTCTGCAGTATACCTGAAACAAATATAGCTGTACTGGACAATGATGTGTTTAGCATCATTGACTTCCAACTCGATGGCTAAGATACTCTTTACTGTCCATTGTCGATTATTAACCTTCACAGCTACAGTACTGCTTAATTCTGGGTGTAGGGGATGCATCGGATGGAGGCAGCTGGAAAACATCCCATCTAGAGCACTGTAGCACGTACAAGATTTCATGAGGGCTCTGCTGCATTGGCTCAGTATTTGCACCCTGCTCCTTGCCTCCTCTTTCTCCTCCTAAATATTCCCCACATGAGCAGTTTAGAGGCTTAGAGGAGACAAACTCTGTAGGTGCTTTTAAGAGTCAGAGCTTAGTGATGAACTTAGGCCATAGCAGTGTGACGAAGTCCCACCAGTTCCGTCCTTGGCTAGGACCATTCCTACCTATAAACTCAACCCTGCTGGATGCAGTGGAGTTATCAGCCTGGATTTACAATACAGCAGGGCTGCTGAGGCCTGAATTTATTCTCCATCACTTTGGACCGATCAGGTGGTGGAGGCAAGCAGGGCTCACAATGAAGAATACTGATTTCTCATTTTCTCCTGGATTGAATTCTTTTGTTCTCCTTAGTATTTGTCATTCCTGGCTTCTCATGATGGCGCTTGTGCCAGACCCTCAGTTGGTATCATCCCACACAAGTCAGTGCAGCTACACTGATTTACACTAGCAATCATCTGCAGCCTGTGTATATAAAACCACCCAGTGAGTAGAAGGGATGCTGGTTAACAAAGGGTCAGGCACAACAGCGTCAGCTTCTTGTCTTATGGGTTTAGACTGAAATTCAGTGATGCCATTTCTTTGACCTATTCTCTGGCCTTTTTGTTTAGATCTGTAGTAAACTTGCTGCTGCATTAACTCAAATTTAAGCTTGTTTTACTAGGTGTTGCTTTGCGAACTGTAAATAGAGACAAAGCGTAGAGAAAGAACAAGAGCCCCTGCAGTGTGAAGCAGCAGGTTGCTTAGTTTATGCATTGTAGGCGATTGAGATTTTCCCCTTTCTCTGCCCCTACCCCTCCTTCCCAAATCTGAGCTAACATCACTTGATTTTTCAATATATATGCAAACAAATCCCAGCGAGTGATTTCATGGTCAGTGCTAACAGAGTGCATTCGGAGCTGCTGCGCAGCAGCACGTTGTGAGAGCAGGGGGATCAAACATCAAATTAAGTTGGCAACTTGTAGCTGTAACTGCGAGAGGATTCGGAAGCTTACGTGGGGACTGGAAGTTGCATTATGGGATGAGAAGGCAACTGAAAGCACTTAAGGCAATGCTTTCGAAACTGCCTAAGTAACCTCAGGGGCCTTTGACTCTCAGTTAGAGCTATGGAGGGTTCTCCACCTGAGGTGTTTTCTGGCAAGTAAGATGGGTTTGCAGGCACTGAGGTACCTCTTGAATTGAGCTCAGTTTGACTCCATTGCTCTGGTTTGGTTGTTTCGAGGTGGATGTTTTATCTGGAAAATTAACTAATCCCTTGGGAAAGCTTCCCATTGATGTCCTTTGTCCTGTTTCCTTTTCTCATCTTGGGCAAGTCCAGCTTGTCCATGTGCGTTCTGAGCATCCCTGTACTGAGGTTTATTACTGATACATTTGATATCATTTTAGATGCCTCAGTGTTCTCTTGGTGGACTTGATGATATTAAGCATACGAAGTCATGTCTCTTCCCAAAGGTTTAGCCTTGAGAGCAGGAGCGTTTTGTAAGCTGATGGTGTTGTGGGGCTTTATTCCTTTATTCCAAGCCTGCAGAGAGATTTCTGGATATTGGGCAGGGTCCAAGTATCTCCAGTTTGGGACTTTTGTTTTTTTCCTGATTTTTAGGTTCTGCTTTTGCCCCTGTCACTGACGTTTTCATACTGAGGTCACAAGATCTTTAAGATGGGAATCGGCTGCCACTACTGCTAGCTTTGTATGCTGCCTACCATGAGGATTCCTTGTTGAAAGCCAGCTGCAGGTTGGGTGGAGGAGTGAGTCAGAGCAGCCCAAGGAGAAGGGCTTGGGGGTGTTGGGTGAGGAGAAGCTCCCCATGACCCGGTTTCAGTGTGCGCTTGAGCCCAAAACCCCCCATGTGCTGGGCTGCACCCCCAGAATGTGAGCAGCAGCTCAGGAAGGGGATCCTGCCCCTCTGCTGTGCTCTGGGGAGACCCCCCCTGCAGCCCTGTGTGCAGTGCTGGGGTCCCCAGCATGAGGACGTGGAGCTGCTGGAGCAAGTCCAGAGGAGGCCACGAGGATGCTCAGGGGCTGGAGCAGCTCCCGTATGGAGCCAGGCTGAGAACATTGGGGCTGCTCAGCCTGGAGAAGAGAAGCTGCGTGGAGACCTCAGAGCAGCTTCCAGGGTCTGAAGGGGGCTACAAGGATGCTGGAGAGGGGCTCTGCATCAGGGACTGTAGGGATGGGACAAGGGGTGATGGGTTCAGACTGAAACAGGGGAAGTTCAGGTTGGAGATAAGGCAGGAGCTCTTCCCTGTGAGGGTGCTGAGGCGCTGGCACAGGGTGCCCAGAGAAGCTGTGGCTGCCCCATCCCTGGCAGTGCTCAAGGCCAGGTTGGACACAGGGGCTTGGAGCAAGCTGCTCCAGTGGAAGGGGTCCCTGCCCGTGGCAGGGGTTGGAACTGGATGAGCTTTAAGGTCCCTTCCAACCCAAACTATTCTAAGATTCTGTGATCAGTCTTAACACATTCTTCCAGCGACATTCTCACTACCAGTTATGATGATTAGGTCTGGATGTGCCTGGGTATCCAAAAAATCAGATTGTTCGAATCTATCATAAAGGACTCTGAGATTCAAATAAAGCAGTGATTTGTCACTGCAGGGTATTAGGATTTCCATCTACATTGGCATACGTCTTCTGCAATATTCACAGCAATTGCATGCAGTCTCTCTCCCAAGTGAGTGTAAGTGCTAATGAAGCAAGCATATGTTTAAATACGGGATGGGATCTTGTTGGAGTACTATACTGAGGAGATGAGATTTGGCTAAAAGTAGCACACAGCATAGTCATTTTGTGTGTGTTCAGTGCAGTCAATATTTATCCTGTTTTTAAAGGAACAAAAGCCCAAAGCAGAGGAAGATGCACATTGTGGTTATATGCTGGGGCAGGATTTTGATGCTTGGTTTTGTTCCACTATGTAGTGTTCCCTTCTGCCCTTTGTAGCCTCACTTTGCTTACAAAATACCCATTTTCTATGACTTTAGTTATTGAATTCTGTGTTGATGCTGCTATCTCAGCACCAGTATTCTTCCCTCAAACCTTCCCAATCACACTTAGATTGCAATCTGTGTTTGCATTGTATGTGAGTTCCAGTCCTATGCTTTCCCATTGGTTTTCATTTTTCTCTCTGAAATAATAGAGGAAGTGATAGTTCAGCTTTAAAATGCTTGCAGGGTACTTTTCTGATCGGGTATGAGGAAAAGAAAGCAGCATAACTGAATGCTTGAGTCTGCTAAGACCCCAGCTCTTTATAAACTTAAGTTACAGATGGAGTTCACAGCAAGTCAGCTCGAAATCTGTGTACTTAGGGTGCAGCTTCATCACTAGATAAAGTTAGGAGGTTGATTTAAACCAGTTAATAGCTCCTTACTCTGAGGGATGTGATTTTCTGGCACTCCCTGTCACAGGAGGTTGTAAAGGCAAAGAGTATGGAGGGTCAAACAGTGATCACACAAAACCATAGGCAGTAGGTGCATAAACGGGTGCCAGAAGAGCTGTTTGATGCAACAGTTCTGGACGCTGTGGAAACGTCAAGGGAACAGAGCAAAGAAATGGCTTGAATTGGATGTTGTGCCTAAATAGCATCTCATATTGCCACTCAGAGGCAGAACTGGTCACTTCCACAGTGATGGGGAATCAGAGCCTGTAAGGTGTTTTGTAAGCTTTTATGTCTGGGGTATATCTCAGTGTAAATAATTCAGTACATCCCTACAGTGGGGTTTGAAGAAGGAAATGCACGTATGAAAATGTCATGGAAAACTCATCATGGAAGCAAATAATCAGTTGAATAAAATTGTATTGTTTTATTTGGGAGGAGGTGATTTGGTTCTAAAGTGAAAATGATGAAGCCATATCTCCCCAAAACAGCCATTTAAGGTATATGTTATGATAGCTATTAAGCTCTGTAAAGTCATTAAGATGATGACTTTCAGACTGTAAAAATGTTCATTGTAGTATATAGCATCAGGCAGTGAAGATGACTGTGTAAGGCAGAATGCACAGCACACAGGGGTGGGTTCCACTGAAATAGAAAGGGAAGGGCAGCACTGGGAGCCTTGGAAAAGACACATTTGAAATGGCTGTCCAGGGAGAAGAGAGTGGGATAGCGATCCTGCCCTATTCTAGCCTGGGATTTACTGAAAATACTGAGGTTGGTTCAATCATCAGGCTGGAAAGACCCAAAATCAAGTTCTGCATCACTGAGCGATGGCTTCATGGGACCTGGGTGACATGGTCTTAGTGCATGGCGTCCCCACCTATGGCAGTGGGTTTGGAACTGGATGATCTTAAGGTTCTTTCCAACCCGAGTCTGGGATCCTAGGATTCTATGACAGGGGAGTAGGAGAAACAGGGAGTAGCCTGTGCTGTGACCAAGAGCATCCTGCTCAGGAGCGACCATCCCTCTTGTGGCATAGTCTTCACATTATTCCTGCTTTCTGTCTCTTGACAGCTTACACAAAAGGCTGAGTCATGCTTCCTCTTGCAGCTTATTTTTCCCCTGACAGGATATAAAAGCCACCAAACACATCACCGTAAACTATTAGTAAGAACCAGTATGGTGATTCTTACATCTCCAATGCTGAGTAACCCATACTTTCTAGCTGAACATCACTCAGTGCTAATGCATGTGAGATGGAGGATGCTAATTGGACACAATCGTGACTTTCTTAAGATCTCATAGGTATTTAATGTGCAAGTTGGATTGTTTCTGTCTTTGCCAGTGCTCAAAGGATAATAAAATGGGGTAAGCTGTAGTTTTCTCACAGAAGGAATTACTTACTACACCATGGTGACATGCATTAAATGTTAACAGACAATATCTTGCAAGATTTACTGTAGGAACCTCAAAGCTTCTCCATTTTGAGCTATGGAGTAAAACTGAGAATTATTGCTAGGTATGATGAACAGCAACAGTAGCTTGTGATAAGTTGGGCCATAACTCAACATTTACAGCAGGTCACCACTGCAATGATAATGCAGAGGAAATTAATCTCTGGCCCTGGTTAAATGAATGCAAGAGTGAAAAGCCTAGCACCGAGGTGGCTAGCACTCACACGAGACTCTGCCATTAATAAATGTATATAAAAAGAGATTCTATAGTCAATAAATGATGTGTGCTTCGTCTTTAGCTCAGATATGAGGTGAAGGTGGAAAACTTCATTCCTGCCTAAGACCCCCAAATGATGACAGAGAGGATGGAGAAAACTCCAAAATCACATCAAAGTCTTGGCTCACTATGAAGTAAAGCTGTGGAAATCTGTAGTAAATCCTTGCACCAAGAAACTGTCACCTTAGACGATGAAGTCAGCATGGTTACTGCACCCGTTAAGAGATGGGGAACTACTCTCAGTCACTTAGTGAGTGAGTCTCCTGCTATGAAGGACATCTCTGTTTTATGTGTGTAAAGGATATATAGTGGGTCTGGGTGGCTATTTGGTGGGCTGTGTTAGGCTTTTAAGCTCAAGTGGTATGTCTGAGTGTGATAGGTCTGAGCCCAGTAACTTCAGACCCTCGTCCTCTTCTGATGTGTCACCTTCAGACAGAATCAAGGAGATTCACTCAGCTAAACAGATATGACCAAGGCTTCTCTAGCACTGGTGGGATGAGTTTGGAAAACTTTGCTGCAACATCCTGGCCCCATTCCAGGTTTTGCAGCACAGCCCATTGAGATAAAGTCACTCTCATTCCATGTTCCACCACCAGCCCAGATTCCTCTTCTCTCTATTCATGCCCACGGATAGGATGCAGAATGAGCTCTCATCTCCTCTATATTCGCTGTCCATTTATTTGCTTCATTCTTCTGTGCTTAGAATGATTCTGAATGAGCAGGAAAATCAACCAGGGCATCATTTAATCTGTTCCTTTTATTCTGAAACAGAAATCAGCTTCTCTGTAGTTCCCAGGCAACGTTCCCACCACTTTAGAGGGAAACAGTTCTGGGGATCATGTATTATAAGGTTCACAAACACGCCTGTCTTCAGCAAAGCAGCAAACCATGTTACTGTGATTGGCATTTAATCGCTTATCAGCTATGCAGGTTTTATCAGCAACGTGTGCCTGAGATGGCTCCTCAGGTGGAAATGTTCTTGTTCAACTGAGACAGATCTTCTGGACCATGAAGAATTTAGGTCAGATTTATCAGGAGAGGCTGATGGTGGGGAAAGGGAAAGAAACCATCGGTAATTCTTTCCATCGTCTTTTTGTATAGCACCAAACACCAGCGGTGGAACAGCAAAACGAGAACTTGGCCATCTCACGGACTGTTGCTTGGATTGATTTTCCTGGCCCTCCATTGGGGATCAGAAGTTGTCTCGTTTCAGGCTTTGCCACTGAGGAAAATCAGGGCTGGGAGTGAATCACAGAATCACAGAATCCCAAGGGTTGGAAGGGACCTCAAAAGATCATCTAGTCCAACCCCCCTGCAAGAGCAGGGTAACCTACAGTACATCACACAGGAACTTGTCCAGGCGGGCCTTGAATATCTCCAGTGTAGGAGACTCCACAACCCCCCTGGGCAACCTGTTCCAGTGCTCTGTCACTCTTACAGTAAAGAAGTTCTTCCTGATGTTAACGTGGAACTTCCTGTGTTCCAGTTTACACCCATTGCCCCTTGTCCTATCACTGGATATCACTGAAAAAAACCCAGCTCCATCATCCTGACACCCACCCTTTACATATTTGTAAACATTGATGAGGTTCCCCCTCAGTCTCCTCTTCTCCAAGCTAAAGAGACCCAGCTCCCTCAGCCTCTCCTCATAAGGGAGATGTTCCACTCCCTTAATCATCTTTGTGGCTCTGCGCTGGACTCCTTCAAGCAATTCCCTGTCCTTCTTGAACAGAGGGGCCCAGAACTGGACGCAATATTCCAGATGCGGCCTCACCAAGGCTGAGTAGAGGGGGAGGAGAACCTCTCTTGACCTACTAACCACTCCCTTTCTAATGCACCCTAAGATGCCATTTGCCTTCTTGGCCACAAGAGCACATTGCTGGCTCATGGTCATCCTCCTATCCACCAGGACTCCCAGGTCCCTTTCCCCTTCACTACTTTCCAGCAGGTCAACCCCCAACCTGTACTGGTACATGGGGTTGTTCTTCCCCAGATGCAAGACTCTACACTTGCCCTTGTTAAATTTCATCAAGTTTCTCCCCGCCCAACTCTCCAGCCTGTCCAGGTCTCGCTGAATGGCAGCACAGTCCTCTGGTGTGTCAGCCACTCCTCCCAGTTTTGTGTCATCAGCAAACTTGCTGAGGGTGCACTCAGTTCCCTCATCCAGGTCATTGATGAAAATATTAAACAGCACCGGTCCCAGCACCGACCCCTGAGGAACTCCACTAGTCACAGACCTCCAGCTAGATTCTGCCCCACTGACCACAACTCTCTGCCTTCTTCCCTTCAACCAGCTCTTGATCCACCTCACTACCTGATCATCAAGCCCACACTTCCTTAGCTTATCTATGAGGATGCTGTGGGAGATAGTACCAAATGCCCTACTGAAATCAAGAAAAAACACACCTACTGCTCTACCATCATCCCTCCACCTAGTCACTTCCTCATAGAAGGCTATAAGCTTGGTCAAACATGACTTCTCTTTTGGTCTTGCGGCTTCATCAACTCAAATTACGACTGGTTTGGGGCTGTTATGGGTGTATAATTAAACAGTATGTTGTGTGGAACAAGAGCTACCTCTTCCTTCACCATTTACTAGGCTTAGTAAGCCAGGGGGGGTCCTGATCCTGCTTGGAATGGGTAAACTTTGAGGAGAAGTGGTTTAAGCATCATTGTGAAGCACGGCTTGTTTTGAAGGCAGAGGGTATGTTGAACACATCAGAGAATCGCCATCACACTTTCTTTTCTCCCCCTTGGTAAATATCATAAATAGAAATAGTTAATGAAGGCCAAAAGAAACCTCAGCTATCTAAGGAATGGTCGTGATTTCCCTGTTCCCAAGATTCTCTCTGAAACCTGCCTTATTTAAAGTTTCTGTTAAATTTAGCCAGGAAGAACTGTGCCTCAAATTGATGCTCTGATTTTTCCCCCCTTTACATCAAGGAGCACAAATATAACTGTAGCTGCTTATAGGCAATCAAATGTAGTAATAATTAGCGGGTAAATGCTGTTTTACATTTATAGACAGTCATTATGTAGGTCTGTTCCTGAAGGTGGGAAAAGGAGGGTTTGAGGGAGCTCAGCTGATGACAACCTGATTGATTGCACAGGAGTTCCACAGGTTTACACTGAAATGGGCCCCACTGAAGTAAGTGCACGTTGCCATGCAAATGGAACACTGAACTCAGTCCTCTGGGGTTTCTCTTTGTCAGGTAACTCTGCAGGGTTTGCTGTACCAGTTTTGCAAGGACCCCTTCCCATTGTAGGGGTTTTCAGGTGATGTAATGACCTGGACCAGTGGGGATTTGAGCTCTACCCTTGGCTCTCTCGCACGACTCATTGTGACTTCAGCTGAGCCTTTCAGTCCTGTCAAGTGAGGAGAATCATAGAATTGTATCATAGAACCGCAGCCTGGTTTGGGATGAAGGGACCTTAAAGCTCCTCCAGCTCCAACCCCTGCCACGGGCAGGGACCCCTTCCACTGGAGCAGCTTGCTCCAAGCCCCTGTGTCCAACCTGGCCTTGAGCACTGCCAGGGATGGGGCAGCCACAGCTTCTCTGGGCACCCTGTGCCAGCGCCTCAGCACCCTCACAGGGAAGAGCTTCTGCCTCAGAGATCAGCTTAGTCTCCCCTAAAGCCATTCCCCTTGGCCTGTCCCTACAGGCCCTTGTCCCAAGCCCCTCTCCAGGTTCCCTGCAGCCCCTTCAGGCACTGGAGCTGCTCTCAGGTCTCCCCTTCAGGAGCCTTCTCTTCTCCAGGCTGAACAATCCTTTTTCACTCTCTTATTTAGATATCTCATTTATTCAGCTTTTTTTCAGAATAGGAACCATCTCTGAGTTGATGTGCTTGAGATTTCTAACTGCAGTAATGCACTGACTGACAGGAAAAGCAGCCTGGAGTTTCCAGGTACTCAAAATGAAGCTATAAAAGCCATAAGATCCCATGGTAAGTGACAGCACAGTGGGTGACTGAGACCATTGTTGTAGTACAGAATCTCAGCACTCAAACAATTGGGGTGAGCAGCACATTGTAGTACAGGGACAGTGACAGCTTGTCTGCCCAAGAGCAGAGAGCAAGTGGGGTCAGTGCAGGAGCAAGCCCGGTGGGGCTGATATTCCAGCATTACAGCCAGCACAGCTTTCCTTGTAAAGGGCAAGCTGAAGTCAGCAGGGTTACACTGCACTTGGAACACACTGCCAGCCAGTAAAAGGCTCTGAGATGGAAAGCTGGATTTCAGGCGTGTTAGTAAAGACAGACACTCCTGTTGTCTTTAATGGGCTTCTCTGGACTACCCACCTCATAAAAATCACCTGCGAAACATCTTCCTTAGCTGATTACTTTGCTTTGTGCCAGTGGTGCTCATTTTTCCTGGCACTAAGTCTTTCCTGAGAGTTATTATCTGAATTACTGTGTATTGCAGCTATAAACCAGTTGCCTGTCGGGATGCTCTCGTAAAAGGGACCCAATCCTGCAAACAGGACCTCTGTCCCGCTGCTTCCTCATAGGAAAGCTCTCACAGCTGCGCACTGCTGGGCCCTCAGTAGTAATGAGCTGAGAGCAGAGACAGCTGAGCACATAAAGAAGGAAAAGGGGAGTCAGGGTGGTTTTGTGGCTGTTAGTGCAGGAACATCTCACCGAGAGGAGATGTGTGCATCAGTGAGCTCCTGTTAAAAACTCATTGGTGTCCAAGCGCATCAAAATAGTGAGGACAAAAGAGGTTTTAGGTACTGCAGAGGTACCCTGAGCCAGTCCCAAAGGGAGAAGTTATAGAAAGCTTCTTAGTTTATTTCCTTTCTATTCATTTTCTTCATTCATGTTACAAAGCATTTGAGGGACTATCCTTAATCTGAGATGCTGTTTCAAGCTTTCCAGCAGCTTTCTTCTGCGATGTTGGGTAAGTCACTGAGTTCTTCTCCTACAAGCCCTAAAAAAGGGGCAAAATCCTTTTCACAGGAGGATTTGAGTCCTGTGGTTGTGATGACCAGGGAAATACCTTAATTTCCCTCCTGGGAGCAGGTAGAACTGGTGCAGATTTGCTACTGGCAGCTGTAATGATACCGTGTCCCTCAACCCCTCCTCAGCTTGAGGGACTATATGTAATGAATGCACCTAAAAACTGAGGAACTGCTAATGTACTTGAAACAAAGTGGGTGGCCTCAAGTAACATGTATGTAAAGGCAGCCTGGAAAACGCTTTGCAGGGCTGTATGAATAGTTTAAGAGCTCTTCAGAG
Organism: Lathamus discolor; assembly: GCF_037157495.1. NCBI lineage: Eukaryota > Metazoa > Chordata > Aves > Psittaciformes > Psittacidae > Lathamus > Lathamus discolor. Next base: position 1,354,196 of record NC_088905.1, read on the forward strand.
CATAGTCAGTGTGACAGGGCTTTCTGGAGATCTTTTCTTCAGAGGCATTTGTCCTGAACCTCGGAATAATGCATGATGCGCTTGAGGAACAAAGGGACTTACCCACTGTGTTTCAAAGGGGAGGCTTTCACAATTACAGCTGCTCCTAGGGCAGCCTATAGGCAGATCACAGTCGAGTGAATGCTGATTGACTGTTCTTTCACAGCTTTCTTGTTCAAGGGCCTGTTGAGGATAGAAGAGTTGCATGTACACCTGTGCTGAGCATCTAACAAGACCTGAGATTAGGGCCCCCCCCTTTATGGAGCCCGCTCTCCCAGTTTACAGAACTGCTTGCTTTTACTGTCTGGAATGAAAGTTTCAGCAGCCTTGGGCAAGGAGGAGCAGCAGGGTATAAATATTACAACTAATAACACCTTTGTACCAGTTTAAAAAGGAAATTGAGAGACTTGTGCTTAAATCTTTAAGAGCTCGTGTCTCATGTTCATAGGCAGCTTGTGCTCAGGTGCGGGTAGGTACTGGTGGTTCTTACAACCCTGGAAACCCATTTTCCACCCATTTCACCATCTGCAGGTGAAGCTGGAGCACACATTTCATGGGTCCCAGTTGGATGCCTGGTGCGCTCTGCCATTCATTTAGTGCAGAGTTTGTGTAGGGCAACCACAACCCGGTAAGGAAAGCAAGAAAGCAGCAGAACACTTGCACCCCAAACACAGGTCTGGAGCATCAGCTAGGAGAGCATGGCAGAGGCACCGTGGACCACAGTCCTCATCCTTGGAAGCCTTGTTGCAATCAGTGCAGCTCAGACCGACCACAGCAACCAAAACCTGGGCAGTCTTCGCGGAGAGCCAGCACCCAGGCTGTGCCTGGGAAGCACGTGCACTGTTTTCTGTTGGTTCAGAAGAGGAAATGGGATAAGTGCTTAAAGGGGAAATGTGTAAAACAGATGAGGATCTCGGGGAATACGCACTTCAGAGGGGGGTTTATTATGGTTTTGTTTAATTTTACTGAGGGAAAATATTGAACTGATTTTTCCTGCAGATTCTTTTTCCAGTCATGTTTGTTTTGTATGTACAAAGATAAACCCAACTGGCTACCAAAGATGCTCTATTTCTCATCCAAGCAATAAGCCTAGCTATTATCACCCTGACTTTCCCCATTTGGCACCAATACAAACCATGTAATTATCTCAACACCTCTCCTCTCCCTTTTCCTGGCTGCTCTGTTTGTGTCTATACTTTGTGAAGGACTTTCTTCTTCATGCTGATAGCTTTGCGGGTCAGCCTTCAAGCTGTGCTCAAGAAGAGCCGTGGCTCTGCTTGCACTGAAGAAAAATAACCTCAGCAAAGCCGTTCATCCAGGCACAAAAAGTGGTGAATCTGGGAAGCCATCTAGTCTCTCCTGTAGTGCTTTCCTTAGAGCACGGGGGCGGTCTGAATTTGCTTGACACCGTTATCTTTGTGCTGGCTGACTTGTTGTTTTATCTGAAACAAGGGATTAAATGATGCATGAATTTAAGCTCAGAACCTGGGGAGAGGCAGAGGAGGTATTTCCAGAGGAATCCATTGTTGAAGGGACTGGGAGGCAAGGCTTTATCAGAGGGAGAAGCTGGTTTGAAGACAGTGGCAGAGCTGGAAGAGGTGAGATTCCCTCATGCCCCATCAGCATCCTGCTTCCTGGACTGCTTGTACTCCACTATTAACAACTCGCAGCTCAGCCCGCCCTGCACTAGACCAGCGATGGGAATCACAGCCTCATTTGTCGAACAACCTTGCCTAGGTCTGCATAAAACTTCACAATGTGGAATAAAGCAAACCAAGGCCCTCGATAGCCCCGGGAAGGCTATTTATTAACATCGCCCTATGTGTGCAGTCCATGTGTAGCACACCCACTGTATGTAATTAAAAGTCTTAGAGCTGTAGCACTCCGTGATTAATGCCTTAGGTAGGCACTTTGGCTCCTAATACTAATAGGAAGTGACTTGCTCTAAACTGCAAGTGGTGCTCGGGTACCTCAGGAGTAATAAAGGTTGCTCGAGGCATATTGCATGATTCCTTGACTCATTAATTATAGCTGCTCGAAGTGGAAAGTTTATAATTAAACATATAGTTTACCCTTCTACTTTGGGATGGAGAGTGAATTAAGGTAATTAGATTTCTTTTCCATTAAGCATATGGAGCCACTTAACCAAGCACATAGGTGCATGGAACAAGGAGGTTACTGTGTAAGGGGGCTTTGTCTTGAGCTCATCTGAGATCCAGCGTGGAATGATGGTGTGTTTATAATCACACTAATTCTGTTTACTTACCTTTATAGGTGGGATTTGACGCTTTAAAAGGAGAGGGATGGAGTGGATAGGCAGCTCCACTTATTTGGCAGGCACTTTTATTGGGATGGAGCCAGCCCCATTTGCTTTACTACTAAATTGAGTGAGAGGTTTTGATTTGGAAACATCAGAACGCAACAAATAAAGAAATGCATGTGTTCTAATGCAGGCATGTGTAGTTAAAAGCACAAGGGTTATTAGTAGGATCTGTTAAGCATATTGTATGTGTACCTGTTCATAGCCCCTACCACAATACTTGAATGGGAATCTGCAGCAAACAAGGCTGACAGCTTGGCTTGGTGGGGTTGTTTTGGAATGGATGTTGTAAAGTGAACAAGCAGTTAGTGTAATTTTCCGTTATCAACATCATGGCCCCCTTTTTTATGTGCATTTAATTCAGCACAGGCTTATACAGAGGTACACATAATTTGGGGCTTTTATACACACGCACATGTAGGTAGGTGAGTGCAAGCAAGGAGTGTGGTGGGTCAGCCTGCTGTGAATTGCTCTGAGTTGCCGAATGAAAGCAGAGAGAGCTATTTACACAGGGTCACACAGCGAGCTGGTGAAAGCCAGAAATAAATGATGGGGCCCTTGGTAGCTCCGGTCTTGTCGTGGGTCTGGTCCTCAATTCCATTGCCAAGAGCTTTGATTCGTGCATTGGCTGGAACTTTGAGGCTGGAGCTCCAGTGTTTCTGCTCTGGGTGCAGTTGAGTCAATACGAGTCAGACTCATTAATCCTGGCCTGCGGCAAGTCTTTGTGGCTGAGAACAGTACAAAATGCCTCCTAATGACTCAAGCAGGGATAGGATGGAAATAAGGGAGTCTGAGTACTTAGACTTCATGAACGTGTGCGTGGTTTGTTTAGTGTCATCCCCCCGCATCGGTTTTTGTTCCCTGTTGTGGCTAGATATGAGGTTTGTATTGATTACCTGGGGAGCACGCATGCCATTTGTTTCTTTGCAGAATTGACATATACGTAATAATGACTTTGCTGGGCTCTGCCTTTAATGAGCTTTCCCAGGCCCTGTTTGCAGCCCTGCGAGGGTCTTTTCTGCAGCTCATTTATATGGAAACCAAACATGAATGTATTAGGATGTGAAAAAGATCTTAGGCAGAAGCTCTTCCCTGTGAGGGTGCTGAGGCGCTGGCACAGGGTGCCCAGAGAAGCTGTGGCTGCCCCATCCCTGGCAGTGCTCAAGGCCAGGTTGGACACAGGGGCTTGGAGCAAGCTGCTCCAGTGGAAGGGGTCCCTGCCCGTGGCAGGGGTTGGAGCTGGATGAGCTTTAAGGTCACTTCCAAACCAAACCATTCCAGGATTCTAAGGGGAGATCTTTGTCCTTGCAATAGTGCAACAGAGCCCTGCTGTTGCTGGACAAAGAAGCAGCACTGATGTGGGCTGGAACAGCCATCAAAAGCTTTGTCCTTATGGGGTGGTCTCTAAAAGGGATCTGAAGCATGGATTCCTGTTGTCCAGTGAAGCAGAGTGTCACTCTGGCTTCACGCATGAACCTTATCTCCGTTTCCTCGCTGAGCAGAAAAACCCAGCTCCCTATCTTTTATTTGATATCCTCGAGCAGGGAAGGGGGGCAGTTTTGTTGCAGTTGGCTTGGCTCAGAGCATTGGAGCTAGACAAGGAATCCCTGATGCTGTTTTGCCCGGTATTGCCAGCACTGAGGCTGTCAGCGGCATCGTGCTATCCCCTGTTGTGTGCTCCTCCTCACCACACCAGCTCCCGATGCTCCCCAGTTATCTGCCAGCACGTTTCTCTTGCAGAGGGGGTTCTCTTCAACCAGGAGTTGGCATCTGTTTATTCCTTAACATCGGTACCTGGGAATAGTGAATTTGAGACTACTCTCAACTTCCTGGCCTCTGAGGCCAGGTTATTTCATTGAAAACACCCAGAAACTGGCTTCAAGATCTGGTTCAGCACTCACTGTGTCTGCAAAGGGAGTCCCATTGATTCCAATACTGTTTCTTTGCATGGTTATAACCAACATCATTCCTCCATGAGTTTTTGGTTTGCTTCCTGATGCAGTTCAAGGCACTGCCTTTCATCGGTGAACTTGTGTGTGCTGAGTCTCGTGCATTTGTTCTGCTCCATCCTGACTGTGGTAAAGCTCAGAATGACGTCTGCTGGACTGGGTTTTCAATCCAACATGTGTAATCAGCTTGGTTGGTCTTGGTTCATGTTGAAAGGTGCCGAGCAGGCAATGGGAGCATTTTCATACCAGTGTATTAGCGCAGGCAAGGCAAACACCTCATGAGCTTGTCCGATATTGAAATGGGTCATAGAATTGAAAGGAGCAGCAGGGAAAGGCCCAAGCCTTGTGCTGGGGGAAGAGAGAAGCAGGTTTTCAGATCACTTACGGGAAGAGAATGGAAAAATCCCCTTGGAGCTGCCTAAGCCCAGACCTCTGCTGCCTGCAAACTGAGGTCCCAGTCTGCTGTGAAACCCACAGCAAACCCTTTGTGTGGCTGTCGGATGAGTGAAGTGATCACACTTCATCCTGCTACAGCAGAGAGGTTGTTAAATAGGGGGGTTTTAGTCTGGCTTCTCCAAGAGGCATTGTTCAGCTCTCGGCTGGGTCAGGCTGTTGCATGACCTGTGGCTTTTGAAGGCATTTACACAAGAGCTGCCATCCACCCTGCATATATGGAGGGGCATTGGGTTTCCAGAGCTATGGCCTGTGCAGAAGGCGATGGTCAAACAGTCAATTACTGCCTAAGTCTGAAACGCTTTTGATTTTACTCCATGCAGCTTCTCTAACATAAGGAGGTTGTGCAGAACAAGCTCAAGTTTGCATGTCTGTGGCACAGTATATTGCAATACATACTGTGTCCCTGCCCATGGCAGGGGGATGGAACTGGATGATCTTAAGGTCCTTTCCAACCCAAATCAGTCTGGGATTCTGTGATTCAATGAAAATTGAGGTGCCAAATAACAGCAAGGATGCTTTCTTGTCTAGGAAGAGAGGGACTGTAGTCGGCTGTTTGCATTAGTAATTCCTACCAGCCTCCGCACCTGCTAAAGCACCGAGTAGCATCTTTATTTAAAGGATGCCTGGAAATGAAACTCAAGTAGAACAGGATGAAAACCTTCCAGGCTATGAATGGAAGGTCATCACGTGAAAAGCTTAAATGTCACATTTGTTGCTCAGCTTAGTGGTATTAGGTCGGGAACAAAATGTAGCCCTTCAGCTCTGCCACTGCAAATAAGCTGGAGTCAAACAGAAGTCCTTGAGTGCAAACACACAGATCAGAGTTAAATTTCCTTCTAACTCCTGGGTAATAGAGTTCTGTCAGAGGCAGGAGTCAATTAAGTGGATAAATATGCACATAGTTCACTAACAGTTAGCATTGCAGGGGTATTTTGCTGAAGTAAGCACTTAATGTGATTATTGTGTTTCAGCCTGATTTAAGATGACAAGTTTTGCATTTCCTAAATATTAATTAGCCCTGAATTGCTATTGATTTCAACTGGGAGGCAGCAAGCGAGCAGTTGTGTGATTTACCTCCATCTCCTGGCACTTATCTCATCTGGGCCATTTGAAATGCAATTCTAAACAATTAGCCTTCATGCTTGTCAGCATCAAAAATGAAGAATAGAGCTTGGTCGGTTTGTCTGGGGGAATGATCATCCTCCCAGTTACATCTACAAGTGCAGAGATCTCCTTTTGGAGCTGGCTGCAGGATGAGGGGTTTGGGTGTGTAATCAGGGAAGGGCAATAGAGGTTTAAATGGCTTTCCATTTGCCTGGTTCCTCCAGCACTAGGCTGTTCCCTTAGGGCTGGCTTTTAGGGACTCAGCGCTCCGTTGTTTGTGTTGTGCTACCTGTGTAGAGTGCTCAGGAGTCTGCCCAGCAGTAAATACCTGACTTGAGTATGTTACGTGGGAGGGGTTTGAATAGTGTTACAGGAATGGGAATGGGAGAGAGGGATCTGCATCTGGGATGAGAGTGCTGCCTGGCAGGGGTGGCTTATGGAAGAAATCAGTTTCCACAATAGTCCTCACTATAGAGACAGAGCGCTTTCCACATCAGACCCCTTCAGAGCATCTTGGGGTTGTCTGCATTCCTTTGACATCTCTGAACTGACATCTCTGAAAGCTTCACCCTGTGATAGCTAAGAACTCAGGGGCCAACTGTGTCATTCAACTCACCGGTGGCAGGGATGAAAGATGGGTATTTAAAGCTTCAAATGGGCCGAGATGAAAAGACTCTGGGCACCCAAAGCTCCTTTTGAATCTAATGGGAATTTGTGTACTCAGCTGCAAAAATAGAGGTGTTTTTTATAGCCTGGAGCACTGCAAATCTCCCCCCAGGACTTCTGCACCATTTCTCCCGTCCAGTTATGGCCCTTGTTGCACTCTTTTTGCTATTACTCTATACGTAATGAGGTGATGGTTGAAGTATTTCAGCTGTAATGGACGAATGGCCACTAACTTGCCTTGAAACATGTCTGTCCCTCTTAAATGCTTCCTCTGTTTTGGACACTGAGATGCTGAAAGACTTCTATTTCCATGGAAGAAGTTATTTGCAATCATAGCAGGAATATGTCACCAAGTGGTCCTCTGTCTTGCTGCCGTGTATTAAATACTTTGGGTCATCCTCTGGTTTGGAGGCTTATTTTTGGATCTGTGCTTTCTGCATGTGTTATTGGCCACCAGGCAGAGAGCAGCAGGGTTAATGCAGCTCTTGGTGGAGCTCGCCCATCTGTTCCAGTTTCCATCCAACCATGGAGTTTTATGAGAGCTCTCTAGGAGGGTTTCGAGTTATCCAATTTGTAGGAGTCTCTAATACAGGCGGCTTGGTAGCACTTGAGAAGCTCTCTGTGCCAAACAGGAGGGTGTAAAACCTGCTCCGAGACAAAGGAGCTTGGAAATCTGGGATGGTTTTTACATTTTCAGGAATTGCGTTTATTTCAATTCATATTGAAATTAGAGGCTGGAACAGATGGAGGGATTGTACAGCAAGATGAGATTAGCCGAGGCTTCGACACTCTAGTGAGGAGCTAGAAGGCAGACACTGCTGATTGGGTTTTTCTGTGGGGTCTATTTATGGTTTATTTATGTCAACAGTAACACATCCATAAACAGTCTGACCCAGTCCTATGGAGGAGATGGATCATCAAGACTTGCTCAGTTGGGCATGTGCCATCTCCTGACATTCACGGGCAAAATACACTGGTTTATGGAGCTGTGATGGTAGAACACGGATGTTTGCTAGGATTTCGGGAGATGGTGTCTGAAGTCAAGACTGAGGGGATGCCACAAGCTTTAGGTTGACCTTTCCCTCAGTCTCCGTTGTCTTCACTGAGCCATGCATCAGGATACTCCTTTCTTCAGGGTTGTGTTCTTAATGGTGGGCTCCATCCGGCAGCATGGTCGCCAATACAAATGTTTGCTCTGATTAGATATGAACACAGATTCTGCACGTGGATGTGGCTGCAGTGAGAGGAAGCATTGACTGCTCTATGGGTGTTACACGCCTTCTGTGGGCAAAGAGTTTCTAGTTTAATTTATGATGTCTTTCCTCCGTTTCCATTGGCATGAAAGTCGCAGAATTAAAGGAAATAGAGTAATTGAGATCCTTCCATGCTAATACATACGGGCAGCCGTTTGAGATGTTATTACAGAAACCTAATTAAATCATTGTTCACCACTTGCCCCCAGCCCCCGGCTATGAAATAACCATGAAGTGGGTGACTTTTCTCCAAGCAGCCACCGTGAAATCAGCACAAATTCTCCATCAAAAATGGACAACTGTGAAGATTAAACCAAAGAGCGCCGGAGGCACTGGGACTGTGCTGTGTAATTAAGTGCATTTTTCTTGTGGAGTAGGAGGGCTTTTTTCCCCCCCTCTGTTGACTAGAATAGGGCCCAGACCTTAGACAACCAATGGAGGAAAACACCCAAAGAGCTAGAAAGAAAGGCTTGGTCCTCTCAGTGAAGTTGTAGGCAGTTGCAGCCGTTAAAGATCTCCCAACTTGGAGCAAGCTGCTCTAGTGGAAGGTGTCCCTGCCCATGGCAGGGGGTTGGAACTGCATGGGCTTTAAGGTCCCTTCCAACACAAACCAGGCTGGGACTCTGTGAGTGACTGGGTTTAGGGTTCCTATTGTCTGGTCTCAAAAGGAAGAAAATGCTCTTTAATCAACAGTATAAATGGGAATTACAGGCATGGAGAAGTTAAGCAACTTATCCAGGCTTGTAGAAGGTGAATTTCCCTTTTCAGAGGAGAGATCTGTTGTGTTCTCTTCTTTGTCTTCCTTTCTCTGTATAGTGTGTTCATTGCTGAATGACCAACATGACCAGATATCCACTAATAGATTCCTCTCTGTCCTGTGAAACGTTGCTGAAGTGCTAGGGGTGTCCTGTTTTGCCCTTCCTCCTCCTTTCTTTCACTTCCTTGATGGGAACAGCTCTCAGAATCACTTATTGGAGGGAAAGAAGCATCCTGGCGTAATTAAAGCGAATGGAAACGGGTGATTTTGTGTTCCTTTTCTTACTAATTTTCTGACAGCTGTGGCAGTTAGGGCTGGTGGTTGAATCACCTCTCTGAGACTCCAGGTTTAAATTGCATTCTGGTGTTTTCCATTAATGGTGTCCAAGACAGAGGAGGAGACTTCCAAAGCTTTGCAAATGGAGGAAGACACCCGGGAGCCCAATGATTTTCAGTGGGAAATGAGCGTTTAAATGGGCCTTTGTGCCTTTGAAAACCTTCTCTGTTAAAGCTAGCTTCACAGTGGAAGAAGCCCCGTTACCTTCATTAGAAGAAGAAAATCCTTCTAAAGGTAACTTGGTCATGGTTTATCAGTGCCCATGTGGGGAGGATGTTTCTGATCATAGCAGAGTATTTAAACTGTCTGACAAAAGCATAGCAAGACCCAAGAGTGGGAGCCTGAAAGCAGCCAAATTCACGCTAGGCATGGAATGTGTATTTTAAACAGCCCGAGTTGTTAACTCTGGAAAGAACTTGACAGATTTCTCTATCTCTAAGCTATATTGATAGTGTCTGATGCAAGCTGCACAGGGAGACCAGATCCAGCGCTGCAGACACCATCGTTCCAAACTGATGCTGGAGTGTTGTAGCTACTGGGCTTCTGGGACAGAAGCTGGATGCTCCACATGAGTATGTGCTGGTCTTTTGGACGTGGCAGGTTTTCAGAGCTGATTAGGCTGTGTTCAAGGCAGCACTTTATTGCTGTGCACAGCTGGTTAAAGTTGAGGTCGAGCTGCACATCAGAACTAAGTTGCAGGCAGGATTTGAGTTTCTTGCTGTGGTTCTGTGCTTGCTATAAACACCATAAAAAAGGGGCATTATGACCAGATGATTTTCTCATGGTTTTAAGTGCCTTTTGCAAACCTGGGTGCTTTTCTGATGTCTTAAAAATCAACTCAACCTTGTTGAGGTCTCCAGGTTCAAATCCAGCAGTGGTTAGTACTCTCTTTAGTGTAATGCCATCCTAACTTCTTCCCATTGCCTGTGGTCTTTGGCCTGGGACATCTGTTCTTGCTACATATGATACCCAAAGCTTGCAACCGCTATGGCCACATCAGTAGCATGGCATTTTCTCAAGGACAAAGGGGAGGCTGCAGGTGGCTCTTCAATGGCTTTTCACTGACATCCTTGTTCTTCAATAGGAACTTATCACTGTGTGACTCAAGGTTTTAATTGAATTGGTGTCAAAGTGATAACAGTGGCTGCCTCAGCCTGTCCCAGCATTGCCACCAAGGTTTTGTTTGTTTATTTCTCTTTCACAGCTCCCAAAGCCTTAAGTACTTCTTATCTGATGTTGCTTCAATGGGGAAGACGACAGAGACTTTTGAAAGAGAAACTGAAGTCAGGTACCCACAAGGAAACTCTTGCTACCGATGCCTACTCATTGCCAGCCTCAGCACAAAGCTGGGGACTTGATAAGCAGAGTTCAGATAAAGCACATAGAGGGCTTGATTCTGCATTATTGATTTCCTTCTTTTCAATAGTGCTGGCATCACTGATGATTCCAGAGTTGTGCCACCTTGGTAGAGATGCTACAAGAGGAGCAGCTGAGAGGTGCTAGAGGGGTCAGAATAGGTGTCAATGGTGATAATGAAAGAAAGAGGGGGGAAAGGGACATGATAACTATGGAAGTGAGCTCCTGACCTGTTCTGTGGCATCAGGAAAACTCTCTGGCTGCACATTCAGGAATGTAAAATGGGAGGGTTGACTGTTGAGAGAGTGCCAAGCGGTCTTATCCAAACCGGACCTACCTACTTCCTCTGCCTTCATTCATCACTGTGATGCTGGCAAGAGATCATGGGCAGTCTCTTCATCCCTGAGAGCACAGATCATGCCAGGAGTTGGCTCCTCACCACTGACATCCCTCGGGCCGTTATCACTCTCCTTGAGGCCCTGAAATACTTGAGGACACATTTTGGTTTAACCGCATGAATAGTCCTATTGAAATGACCAAGAGCCGTGTGCTCCAAGGTAAGGGCAGGAAGTCAGAGCTGCTGCAGATGAGTTTTTTCTTAACGTTCCTTGTCTTTCTCAAATAGTCACCAATTCAGCAACTTCTCTTTCTTAAGGTGCGATGCTGTGGGGCATCCATAAAAAGAAATGGCATTTGGTCCTTTTTCCAGTTTTCTTCAAGTATTACTTGCTTTAAATGTTTTTATCGCCCTGTTTTTTTGCTGTAGCCCCATGAAATTGTCAGTGTCTGTGAATATATTTTGCATGGCTGGCCTCAGGCCAGCAAATGTACAGGGACAAGGTTCTGGTCCTGCCCAGGTTCAATATCTTTCCATTTGCAAGGAGGAACACATCCTCCAAGGAGTCCACACAAGGCTCTTGGATGCAGCAGATTGCCTCAGGCTGTTTACTGTAGCAAATACATTTGTAGAAGCACATTCTGGCAGCTGGTTCTCTATGGACACTGCAGCAGCAAAAGATGAAGAAACTGTTTACAAGTCCTCAGATATACCCTGCTCAAGCACCTGAGTCTGTTTTGAAAGCCAAAGGTGCTTGATAGGTCATTGAGCTGCTGCAAGTGAATAGAAGGCAGTTTTTCACTCGATCCAGGCTATCTTTCAAGCCTCCACCATCAGGTTTGCTCACAGGCACCAGCTAGGCAGGACAGCCTGGTCAGAAGCTGGATCTTGGTAGCCCTAATGCTTTGTGACTGTTGGCAGGACCAGGGCCACCACTTTGCTGTTTGTTGGGTAGTGTCGAAAAGGATGCAGCATGCATTGTCTAAGGAGTGAGGAGCCCCATGACCCTGAGCCATGGAATGTTCAAGTGTAGCTTATTGTCATGTGGCTGAGCAGCTTGGTCTGGAAACCAAGATCTGCATAAGGGAAATGAAGGCAGGGGTCTCCGGAAAGGGACAGTTCTGCTGTGACACTCAGTGCAGGGTGTGAAGATGTGACACCTTTGTGGTGCTACAGGTGTGTCTTTCCTCCTTTCCCAACTCTGCTTGATCACCTAAACCCCTTCCTCCTTCCAGCTCTGTGAGACCTTGTGGGTTGAGCAAGAAGCTCATGAAACCCATGTGAAACTGGGTGGGATGCCAAGGCAGGAAGCAAGACACATCACCGGTTGTGTTTGCTTGACAGGAGGTTCTCGGTGGGCTTTTGTTCATAATAGTACTTTGTACCACTGATATCTTTCATGCAAGGATATGCAAATATAAACTGATTGAGAAATTCCCTGCACTCAACTTGATGGCATTTCTGTGTTTGCTTTTGTATAATGCAATAACTTCTGAATGTCAGACCTCATCAGAACAAAACTGGAGGGGGGAGAACGTTCATCAATAAGCAGAGATTTACAGGTTTGAAGAGAGCAACACCAGTCTGGAAATGCCAAAATGGAGAGGAAGGAAGAGGGAAGGGAATGGAGCACCTGGAGTAACAGAGGTGAAGGGGTGGTAACAAGGAGAGAGAGCAGCCAGGGGAAGCTGTTATAGTGAGGAAGATGAAGGAATAGACAGATCCTTTGGCATGTGTTGAGAACTGTGCTGGCAAAAGCAACACAAGCAGGTAAACTGATACCAAAACCTGTGAAGATGGCATGGAAGTCAGTGGCAGCACTGGGAACAGAGCCAGGGCATCCTCATCTAGGACGCCTGTCTTTTAAGCACAAACCCAGCCTTTTAGGGCCAGGCTCACAGCTGGTAGGAGCTGGCATTGTACATGAAGCAGTGTCAGTTTATGCTAGCTGCAGATCTAGCCTGGGATATCTTGATTGGAATCTATGGCAGTAATTATTCACGCTCTCCATTTCTATTTTGGGACTAATTAACTATTCTAGGTTCCTATAAAGAATATTGTCAACTATTTAATGGCTCATTGGGTTTAGCAGGATTTCCAGCTTCTCTTACAGTTTCAACAGAATACTTACTGTGATTTGTGACTTGGACTAACAGCTAGTGAGCTGTGAGCAGACCGTATTATGATGTTGGTTCTATCCTTTGACAAATAGGTTTTAATTGGCTTTACATGGCTTCTCCTTGATAATACAAGGCGTTTGAAGACAGGAGATACTAGAGTAGAGGCTTTCTTAAAGCATATAAAAGTAATGCCTTTGTGCTAAATTCCATGAGTGCTTCTCAAATTTAGGCAATGAGGATGGCTATTCCAAATGAATTCCCAAGTTGGCTTTGCATCTGTCTTTATGAAGACATTCAAGCCAAGGCCTTCAGCCTAATTTTGCACTGACAAAAGGACTTCAGATTCCTGACTAGCTCAGTGCTTTGGTTGTTGAATATGCCTGAAAATGCCTATTAGTCCAGTGAAGAGTGTACTGTTCTGAAGATGTAGCCCTCATTTTTGTTGCCAGTGTGTTAAAAGCATGGCCTGGAGTGCTCCTGAAACGATTAATCGCTCAAATAAGTCTTGGTAACTCATCTCTCTGCATTTCCATGAGGAAATGCTTTTGCTGTGATCTCAGAACTGCGTTTCTCAAGATAACAGGTTCCCATGCTTATAGCATCCTATCTGCAACTCCACCGCGTGAGGATCTGAGGATGTCTGCCAAAGAGAGACTCCCAAAGTATTTAATAGCCACCCCTGTTTCAGTAGACGGGGAAGGCAGCTTGATCACAGCCTTACTGGAGCTTTCTGCCTTGAACTGTGCCCTTGTGTTTCCTCAGAAAGGAGCTAAGAGCAGGCAAGTGCAGTGCTTTGATCTGATTGTGTCCTTGCCCTTACTCGTGCTTTCACGTATTTAAGGGGTGTGAATCACAAGATCCTCATAGCTGAGGCTGACCAGGACAATAGAAAGAAAGAACGAGTGACTGTTTGAAATACATCCTATTTACAGAAGGTTTTAGGCTTTTTGCAGCTCAAATATAGTGGCAATACACATATATACATGTATATAGTTAAGAGGGCAAATTTTGACATCTTGCTGAAGGTGTAGCCCCATCCTCACAGCTTCTTCATTACTCCTGTTTCTTTGCCCATTTTGCTTAATCTTGTGCTTATTTCCATGGAGGAATGGGGGCAATAGAACAATTCCTACTTACTTTTTGCATCGGCATTGTTGTCATGTGTTGTATCTGCCCGAAGAATGAGCTCGGTGGATCCAGGTGTTCCTAGAACCTTTAGTTCAACTTTAATGTAGTACTTGAGAAGCAGTGAACACAGATTGCAAGCTCCTTTCAGGTGCAGCAGACACAGGGACAGTGACCATCTGAGGCTGTTGTCAGGCTGAAAGGAATGAAGGCCACTTACCCATGGGCAAAGTTCTGTCTCGAGTACCCGGAATCATCCGTTCACCTGAATGAGGGGAGAAAATAGAGCCCTTTTGTTTGCTTTGTAGAGAACCACATAAGCTGTTGTTATTGCAGAGGAAGTAAACACCCAAACACAGGGGGGCTTGAGCAGGAGTAATATTGACAGTGTTATCAGGGCACAGAAGAGCTGGGAATCGGGTGTGTGAGAGGCAGAGAAGGGTGGCCGAAAGGGATCTATGCTAATTCCCTAAGACGTGCTTCCCATAATATTTCCTAGTGCCTGTCTCATCACCGTATATCGTGTATAAAGCAACTGCACCCAACTGAAGTAAACGTTTCCTTCTGCCCTTCCTATCCGAGATAGGTGTGTGGCATGAAATAATTCCCTGTCATCAGTGTCTGTGATGTGTGGTAACAGCATTCAAATGAGCCTTCATGGAAGACACGCAAATAAACCCACCCCAAACAATCTCCTAAAGTAGCTTTTTGGCAGTAGGTCTGCTCAGTCTTTAACAACCTTCTCTCAATAGCGAAACCAATTTGCAGGTTCCTAAGTGGAGGATGGCATGTGCAGGCTTGTAGGCCACAGCGGTGTGACTCAGCTTGGAGGCGCTTTCCTTGTTGCGCAATCTGCACTTGGCACCTATGAGATAATAGAGAAATCCAAGTGGGAAAAACACCCTGATGGAAATGTATTTATTGACATCTCAGCTCTGGAAGGAGAACATCAGTGGATGTGGAGGTGGGCAGTTGATTTGATAGAGGAGGCAGGAGGGATGCTCTTGGTAACGTTTTGCTGCTTGCTGTTCAGCGCAGGGGTTGGAGTCAGGCTTGTGCAATGCTGAAACTGTAGAACGAAGACCTTGAGTCAGGATTTACTTTTGGCTGGATGCTCTCTCATACACTCATAATAATGCCCTCGTTGTGTTTCACTGGTGCCCTTAAGCACCAGAGGACTTAAAATAATCCAACAAGCACAAAAGCTTAGAAACAGGAGATAGAACTGATCATTCTGCTGATAAACGGTCAGTGTTTATTTTCCATATCTCCCCATAAAAATGCCCAAATCCTGAAGCAGAAATGTGACTTTCTGCGATCTGTATTGCAGGTCCCTTACCTAGGCTGCAGATTGACTGAGGGTCTTAAACCAGTACCCATGTCTGTTACACGTAAAGACCTCCTGGGTGCAATCTCTCCCTGTTTTCAGCCTCTGCCAGGAATAGGCAGGTTTCAGGTTTGGTTTTATTTATTTTTCCTTCTTTGTTCTCTCTTTTTCCCCTTCTTTCTTAATTTCACCCTCCTCTGCAGCCTTTTGTTGTGAAAATACCAAGGCAGATACAAGTCGCTGCAGAGGCTTTGATAGGAGCTGCACTGACAGAGACCCCTTGCTTAATGCTGTGGCTGTAGAAAGATAATAAAGACTCCTTTCCCCTCAATATGGAACAACCTTTTCACCCCAAAGGCATAGAGCCCTGTGGTGGGGACCTTTCTGGATTAGATAGATGGCCAGAACTGGCCTTTAATGTCTTTTCTTGTCTTGTTTTCATCTGATGCCATTTGCTTTGTTGTCTTTCAGTGAGCAAGCACATACAAGTCCCAGTCCCAAACTGACTCACAAGAAAGAACCCCACGAAAACAATCATTTGGGTTGGGTAACAGCTTTATAGATAAACTCAGCTATTCAGTTTTGGCTTCATTTATATGTGTCAGTGAATATATGCTTTAAAAGTTCCCCTAAATATTAACCGCCGTTATTAATCGCAGCTATTGTACATGGAGGCTGTATCCATCCCCTGCCCCTTGCCCCAGGTGTGCGGTTTGACTTTAATAATGCAGGAATCATGAGGTTTTTAAGCACTGTAATTTTTTTTCCTGGTTGAATTCGATGGACATCACGGAGCTGAGAGCAGAAAATGCAATCCATCTTCTGTGAAATGAACTCAGTCATCCTCCTATTGAGTTGAGAGGGAATGCAACACAAATCCACAGATGTCAAAAGCGGTCCACAAGGGATCATTCCATTTCTTTTTCCATTTGTTTCCTTGATTAAAATGATTTTTAACTGATTCCTCTCTTAATTTTATATGGCCAACTATAATTCACTTGAATAACCCCCATGCCAAAGTTTGTGCTTGGCCAGATTTGCTGGAAATAGGGTGGTGATGGGGAGGGACTTTGCTGATTCATGCTTGTGCGTGTCAATAATCTCTTTACTATAACTGGGTATGTGATGAGAAATATCCTATCTGGCCTCATGGTGGGTTCCTACTGATTGGAGTGGGCTGTCAGAACACCCCAGTAGTGTTCAACTGATCTCTTGTGGGCTGAAAGAGGAGGTCCTTTAGCGATGTTTTCCTGCCGATGAGCTTATTCTGCTGGCTCAGCAGCCCCCCACCAGCCCATTCTGTGTTCCCTGCCTGTGGCAGGAGCTCTTTGCTATCCATGGGGTCCTTCCGAAGCTCCCAGTCCTGTACTCACTGTGTAAATGAGGTTGGTTGAACTTC
This sequence comes from Lathamus discolor, assembly GCF_037157495.1. Lineage (NCBI taxonomy): Eukaryota > Metazoa > Chordata > Aves > Psittaciformes > Psittacidae > Lathamus > Lathamus discolor. Next base: position 1,370,740 of record NC_088905.1, read on the forward strand.
AACGTGTGATGCCTTTTGGCATGAGTCACAGCAGCTACATGAGGATGTAGAACACAGGACCTAGCTCATTGTGCTCACTCTGGCTGTAGCAACAGGGAAGTGTGTGCAGCTCCCCGGTCGCAAACCTTTCCAGTTAGATCATACAACGCCTTTTCTGTTTCCTGGTTGAATACCTACTTTTGTGTAGGAGGTAGAAGTATTTCCCACATTCCATATGGATTATGAATGAATCCCCTTAGCAGTCTCTTGGGGCTAGAAACGGTTACTACACCCTCACAAGAAACCCATAAAATGGCTCATCCAGCATCATCCAGGGCAGAAACAGGATTGCAGTCCCGATTACCCAACCCACTCTTGTGCCTTATGACACAACACAATTTGTGCCTCATCCACAGCAAGGTCCTAATTCCCTAAAAGCTCCTAAATGAGAGGATAGCCAAGGTCTTTCTGTATTCCCAAGTAGCTGTGGCTATTCTTTGAACTGTAGTGCGTAATAGGAATGAGTAATGGAATCATACAATGAAAATGAAGGTTGTGAAGAGCTCTCTTTCTGTAGCAGTACAAGATTATTTAGGAAAGAAGTTTCTTCCTCTACCAAAGCCATTGTTGTTTTATCAAATCTGATATCCTGGAATGAAAAGAAAGCCTTAAAAAGTTGAAATAGAGCAGTAATGAGTTCAGAGCCACCAGACATTGTTAGTTTAATATTACATTGTAAAGAGCTGCATTTAAGTGAGGGATAATTTAACTAAGCCACCGTTAGTAGTTTTTCTGCATTATTTTTAGAGCCAGATCTGAAATGAGAGTAAACTTGTGCTAATGGAGGATCTGAGCATTTCCAATAGGATATGGATCTGGATTAGCAGCCCTGGAGGCTCTGCGCTCCCTCTGCCTGAGCAACCAGCCCTGGTGATGGAAATGTCCTTTTCCCTTTGCCCAGCCGCCACCAGGACTTGGTACTGGGGTTGATGCCATGAAATCCATGGCAATTCCATGCAATCCCCAAAGCCAACACAGGAGGGTAAATTAATGCTTAATTAAAAGCTGACATAGGAAGAGAAATTAAATTAATGTCCTAATTAATGCTTCAGGTTTAGTCCAAATAGGAAACTTAATGATTCTCCTTTCCCTTTTACAGTGCTCCACTTACCTCTGAGCACTGATGAATTTAGCTCACTTGGCCCCGATCCTGGAAAGCATCCTCATTAAAAGATGTATTGAAGCCCACACTTAATTGCTGGCCTGGATAAGCATGGAGTTGAGTGTTTGATTAAATAAGGTGGAGCTATTGGGAAAATCCTGCATCATGGTCCCCAATTTGCTGAGCTGATTTGACTCTTAAAGCCCTTCACTTCACATCCTCTTTTAGAATTAATAGCATCAGTTGGTATCGCAGGGTTTCTGTGCTTATGGTAGCTTTAGTGGAGTTGGCATTTTTTTTAAGCATCACTACTTTATGAGCAGGAAGAATCAAAAGTCTATGAGAGCAGCAGGATTTCTGTGGAGGGCAATGAGAACAGAAGTGTTTGAAGGATCGAGATAGCACATTCACCCTGTCAAGGTTCATTTCCTTTAGCAAATCGTGGTTTATTTGTGACAAAGGCTTCCATTTGACAGCATGCAAAGTACAACAAAGTGGCAAACTAAAAATGCTTAGATAGTTAGGTTGTTCCACTGGCTGGAAAATGAGCTTCATGGAATGGCTTTTGGACCCATCCCATAGGGTCTGCCCAACTGAAGTTCAACCATGACAAGTACAAGGGCCTGCCCCTGGGTGCGAGCAATCCCAGCACAGCTACAGATTGGGCAGAGAAGAGATTCAGAGCGGCCCAAGGAGAAGGACTTGGGGGTGCTGGTCGATGGAAAATGAACATGAGCCGGCTGCAGTGTGCGCTCGCAGCCCCGAAACCAACCGCATCCTGGGCTGCATCCAAAGGAGCGTGACCAGCAGGGCGAAGGAGGTGATCCTGCCCCTCTGCTCTGCTCTTGTGAGACCTCACCTGGGGCACTGTGTGCAGTTCTGGTGTCCTCAACATAAACAGCACGTGGAACTGCTGGAACAAGTCCAGAAGAGGCCACGAGGATGCTCAGGGGCTGGATCAGCTCCCGTATGGAGCCAGGCTGAGGAAGTTGGGGCTGTTCAGCCTGGAGAAGAGAAGGCTGCGTGGGGACCTCATAGCAGCCTTCCGGTACCTGAAGGGGGCCTATAGGGATGCTGGGGAGGGACTCTTTGTCAGGGACTGTAGTGACAGGACAAGGGGTAACGGGTTAAAACTTAAACAGGGGAAGTTTGGATTGGATCTAAGGAGGAAATTCTTTCCTGTTAGGGTGGTGAGGCACTGGAATGGGTTGCCCAGGGAGGTTGTGAATGCTCCATCCCTGGCAGTGTTCAAGGCCAGGTTGGATGAAGCCTTGGGTGGGATGGTTTAGTGTGAGGTGTCCCTGCCCATGGCAGGGGGGTTGGAACTGGATGATCTGAAGGTCCTTTCCAACCCAAACTATTGATTCTATGAATTGATGAATTCAGCACAAGAGGCATTGGCATCAGCGTTGTAACACACCCTTTATCAGTCATGTGAGTCAATCCTGCAGAGAAGCAAGCGAAATTGTGTCCCTGGCTTCCATCTCTTAAAGCTTTTGGTGGGGGTGGTTTTCTTCTCTCCTAGATGAGCAAAGGTGCAGGTTGAATTGACTGGAGCCTCTTCCAGGACTTACGTGCAACACTTAAGCCAATTAAGTGCATTATGAGCTCGGATAGTAAGTTGTTAGTAGGTATGAAACCTCCACAGCACTGTCAGGTCAAACTGGAGACTAAATTGCTGTACCTGTACAGAAGTGTTTGCAGTTTGAACTGCAAAAGCACCAGCCTTTGCCTTCCCTTCCAACCGCTTATTCCTACCCAGCAAAGCTGTTCGTGCTGCCGCCCATTGAACTGTGCTAGCTGAAAACTAACCAGGTCCAAACAAACCCCAAATAAAAGGCCAAAGGAGGTGTTTTAAGGGCTCATCAAACTGCGGTCCCCGTTTCCTACGATGTGTGAAACCAGTTTCCCTCTGCTCTTTTTATGATGGGAGGTGCCACATGAGTCACATTGCTGGTAGAAGAGGAGGAATGCTGTATTCCCAACGTGGAGTCACCACACCTACTTGTTTAATCTCTCTGCATTCATACTGCATGCACCATGGCAGGATTCTAAGTTGGGCAGAAGCCCTCATGAGGTCATAGGAGGAAGAAGATGTGTGCAGCCAAAGAAATAGCCAGCTATTATAGCTTGCCTCCTGGGTTGAGCCCTCTGCAGTTTCCTTCAGCATCCTCTGAGTTTCTCTTTGCAGCCACACACACTGGAAGGCAAACGTGCATCAAAAGGTGAGGTGCTCACCTCATCTCATGGGTCCTCCAGCCTGGCTTTAAAAGTAAATTAAAGATGCTTTAATAATTATTAAGAAAAAATGCTGTGAGCCTGAGAAATCATCACAGTAGGTGGCACTGAGTCTCTTTGAATAAGATTGCTATTGAAATCAATGAGAGTTTTGCGAGTGGTGCTGCTCAGGGAGTATTGATTAGTGACTGATAGATGATCCTTGGGTTTTTCAGCAGCAGCAGTATCTCCCTTTTTGTAGATGCAGTTTTCTGTCTCCAGCCACTTTCTCATCCTTTTAGCATTAAAAAGAAAGCTGCTTCTGGGAAGTTTAAAAATACGGACTCATTCTGTAAGAATCACCCTGGTACAAGGTCTGTGCATCTCATCAGTCTTGTTCAGATTCCACTTTGAATGCTCAGAAAGGATAAAAACAGTGTGGCTGTGTTCTTTAGTGGGAAAGGGTGAATCTGCCTCTCCAGAAACCCTCCCTGTCTTCTCCAGCATTCAAACACTAACAGAAAGTTCCTATAAACTGGTCGAGGTTGTGCATCACATGGAATATGTCTGTGAATCCAGAGGGCTGCATTCCCAGGGCAAAAGTACTTCAAAGCCAGGTTGGATGGGCCTTGGGCAACATGGTCTAGTGGAAGGTGTCCCTGCCCGTGGCAAGGGGTTGGAACTGGATGATCTTAAGGTTTTTTCCAACCCAAACCAGTCTGGGAGTCTGTGAAATCCAGCTCAGCATCATACATGAACTCAGCATCGTGGCAGGGGGGGAAAGCCACCCGATTCTGAATCCAGGTCACAGTGCCCGCGTGTCTGCGATGGAGGAGCATTTCGCATCCAGATACTCTGGCTCTACATGTTAAATGTTATTTTTACTAGCAGCTTTTCTATTGTGTGCACTGAAAGATGAGTCACTGCCCTTCAGAGCAAAGCTGTGAATCAATAGACCTCTGTGAATTAGATAATGTGCTAAAATATGGATACCTACAAAGGCATGGGAATTGTGCTGGTGACTGATGGGTTAGTGCAACTATACAGGGAAAACAGTCCAAGCAGACAGTCATCTTTCTGGAACCTTCTTGGAGACCCAGTCCACTCATGGTGGTTCAGCATCTCATGCACGTGGCAAGATGACAGGATGTGAAACTGAGCTCCTGAGGCACAGAAGAGGAACCTTCTGCATAGACTTTGCTCTTAATGGCACAGAACTGCCCCAGGATTGTTTGCTGGGGAAGCCAGCTGCAGACACTGCACTCTGGAGCCTGATTAGAGAGGCATGGGTGGTGATAGATGATTATTCCCCTCTCCTCAGCATTGGTGGGACTCATCCCGAGCAGTGTGTTCAGCCCGGAGCTCCCCAGTATGAGAGAGACATGGATATACCCAAGCAAATGCAAAGGCCATAGAGGTGATAAAAGAATGGGAGCAGTTGACCTGCTTTGACACAGAGGGTCCTGTCCAGCCTCAGCTCTTCTGTGTGATTCAGTGAAATCCACCTCAACAACCCTCACCCAGCGCTCAGTAAAATGGGGAAATCTCTTACATCAGGATAAATTCAAGCTTTGCATGAGCTATCCAGAATAGGCTCATGGTTGTCCGAGATGTTCTTTCCCATCTCCAGATGCTGCCTGCGCAGCCTCCAAATCTTGCTTCCAGCTGTCCGGTTTACCTAATGAACCTTGCTAGCTCCTGACAATAATCAGTCAATGAGCTCCCTAAAACCCTATTAGCTGCCAAGTGATGTGAGCTCCCAGAACACGCTGGTATACACCAGTTAAGTTTGCATTGGGGATGTTTATTGCTGTTTCTCTAAACAGAGAGTTTAGCCTCAGGCAGAGCTGGAAATTGCATCTCTTACCAGTTGGGGGAAGTGAGAGTCAGAAGCAGTCATCAACAGGATAAATTTTCCCTCTTGGCTCCTGATGCTTTGGACTTCCCAACGCCAGGTGCTAACTCCCTTTGCCTCCCAGACTCCCACTCCGGAGTGGGAAGGGAAACAAGAGTCATAAAATATAACTAAGGCATGTTTGGAGGTAAAAGGCTGCATTGAATACTCCATATAACTCTATGGCACAGAGGATAGCAGAGATTTATGGCAGTTGGTTGTACACTGGTATAATCCTGAGCAGAAATAAATAGAAGGAACAACTGATGCAGGTATTTGTGTAGCCATGATGTGATTCCAGACACATTGCTTCAGTGGGCTTTTCCTCCCCAGACCATCACTAAGCAGGAGTTTTAATCCTCATGCTAGGGATGGGAAAGGCTCTGCTGAAGGCAAACGGCTGTTGTAGAGGTGTTGTTTGAAGGCACTTGCAGATTGACAGGGCAAGTTCTTGGCATGGCAGTAACCAAACCTGAACTCTTTCAAATCCCAGGCTCGTCTGTTAATCATCAGGGCATAGTTCTGAGACATTTTGTGGGTAATAATGGCATAAATATGTTAAAGCCACCTGATCCAGCCTATCGAAAGGACACTGAACTTTATTGTGGCACTGAGGGAGTGACAACCACACCATCATGATATCAACTCCAGAGTTTTCATTTTGCCAGTGTTTTGGTAGGGCAGCTGCTTTGAGGTTTGCTTCTTCTGTAAAGAGGTAAGGTTTTGTCTGGAGAAAGGGGAGATCTTAGGGAGCAAGGCACTACTTTTAACATCTTCCCCATCTGACAGGCCTTCAAAGCTGGGTGCGTTTCAAAGAGGATGAAGGTAATTTAGCATTTCTTTCACCAGCAAGGAAAGGACGTGAGATGCGAGAGCAGGAGCAACTGGGAGGTGAGTGACACATCAGAAGGGAAGGATGCTTTATAGATTTGTGACAGCCCCGCTTGTCTCTTGCGGTTGATTGCGTTCGGTGGAGCTGTTCGTGGCACGTCCCTTTCTGTGTGAATAAACTCGACTGTGCAAAGAAAAGGAAAGGAAGGAATTTTGCTTCCTTAATGAAGTAGCTATGGCAATGCTGAGGGAAAATCAGTCACTTGGTTATCCTTGTTATAAAAGGCCAGAAAACTACAGTAATTAATTACGTGTTACTTACCCAGTAGTTGTCTTGGGGGAATAAGAGGTAATTATCACGCGGGCTGTGATGTATGTCTGTATATGTCTCGCTGACAGGTAGACTTAATGGGGAGGTCTTTGACCTACAGCCAGCTGGTATTGATTTGGGTTTTCTGTAGATCAGATCCTCTTCCTGGAAAATCTGCAGATTAAATAACCACTTGGAAAGAAACTACTCAGCGTTTCCACAGGTGTAAATGTGAGGGAAGAATTCAGCCCCCAGAGACCTCCCTTGTAACTGAGAGGAGAAAGCCCAGGATTTCTGTATCTTTTGGCTTAAAATGAAGCAGAAACCCTGCTGTGTTTTGTCTTGCTGCTGTTGCTGAGATCAGTAGCATCTCATGCAGCTTGCTTCATGGAAACAGGCTCTGTAGTGAGATGCTTCCCCCGCCCTGTGCCTTGTTTTCCAAGCAGGGATTTCTAGGGAGATGCCTGTTTTCCAGTAACACGTGAGCAGCCGTCCGAGCTGGTGAGTACCAAGTGAGTGGCTTGGCTGATCCCTCCTTATGCGGAGAGACCTTGAGGTGAGGCTTTGTCCTAGGAATGTTCAGCTCCTCCATTCATCATCAAGGATCGGGGTGACTGAATCCAGCTAAAGCCAGAGCAACTGCACTGAAGTCTCTGGAGGCTTACAGGAGCTGACGTGGGAGTAGAATGTGGTCCAGAAGAGTTATTTTTGCTTAGACAAAACCAGTCTCTGCTGGAGAGGAAGCTCAATATAAATGTCAGTTTTCCTCTGTAACAGCAACTTCGTGTTATTTGGGAGGGGGAAGAAGAAGGAGGGATGTAAATTCTGCTTTTAGCTGGTTTGGTGTAAACGGGGAGTAACTCATTGACTTCCAAATCTGTGCTCATTTGGAAACAGTCTCAACCTTATTGCTGCACATTAACCGCAAGCTATTCTTTCCTCCGCTGAAATGCAGATCCAGACTAAGAGAGGGATTCTGGCAGGGACCCGGGGAAGTTAGGAACGCAAATCCCATTGCCACCCAATCGGATGCGGGCACAGAAACTTTCTTCTGTGAAAATCCCAATCTCTGGTTTAAAAAAGGGAACAATCAAAAAAGAGTGCTGGCAGTTCCTTTAACCGCCTGAACGTCGCCGAGAGATTGAGTGCTGAGGAGCTGTCAGAAACCTTTTCATTTAGCTGCATCCCCAGATAGAGAGCAAGAGGAGATTGCAATAGCAGAGAGGAAGGAGAAACAGAGGATTTGCTCTTCTGCCTCCAAACGTTTCTGCTCAAATCCCGTGCCCTGCTCTCCGAAATGGGATGTGTTTTAATTATTCAGGGGGAGAAGGATGCCCTCCTGTAACAATCTGGGTAATTATGCTTGTGTCTACAGCGCCCTTAAGTATTTCACTGTGGCTTTGAGTCAGCTGAGAGACTCAAGTGCTTTTAGATCTGAGAGTCATTTATAGGGAGGGAGCAGAGACCTGGTGCTACAGGGAAGGAATATAATGGAATCCCAGCCTGGTTTGGGATGAAGGGAGCTTAAAGCTCCTCCAGCTCCAGCCCCTGCCACGGGCAGGGACCCCTTCCACTGGAGCAGCTTGCTCCAAGCCCCTGTGTCCAACCTGGCCTTGAGCACTGCCAGGGATGGGGCAGACACAGCTTCTCTGGGCACCCTGTGCCAGTGCCTCAGCACCCTCACAGGGAAGAGCTTCTGCCTAAGAGCTCAGCTCAGTCTCCCCTAAAGCCATTCCCCTTGGCCTGTCCCTACAGGCCCTTGTCCCAAGCCCCTCTCCAGGTTTCCTGGAGCCCCTTTAGGCACTGGAGCTGCTCTAAGGTCTCTCCTTAAGGAGCCTTCTCTTCTCCAGGCTGAATCCAACCGCACCACACAAGGCAGGGATCATCACATTGCAAACTTCAGCTGGTAGAAAACTAACTGCTGACTAACCCAGCTCAGATGAGACGGAGGAATCCCAGCCTCGCAGCTTCATTCTCAGAGCTCATAACCCTCTGCTGCCTTTGGGAGCAGTTAAGTGTGAAAGGATGCGCTGTTTGCAAAGGGGAGGATTGGCCTTTTCATGGGCACAACGTTGTCTCGCAGATCTCAACACATCCCAAGAAACAACAGCCTCCAGCCTGCAACGCGCTAAGTGTTAACACTGAGACTGTCTGTGTTGAAGCTCACATGGGCTGGTGAAGTTACTCGTGCTCTAATGTGTTAGAAATACCCAACTAAAGGGATGCGATGCTTGGGTGTGACTGTGAGGGCCTGATCCTGCTTAGTGTCAAATGTTATTTTCAGTCTTTTGGTCACTGGAATTGATGCTGGTCCAGCACCGGGCAGGATGACTCTGCCATAGCTCAAGGCACAGAGAGCAGCGTGTGAGAAGTCACACCACAAGAAGGCTTGAAGTGCTTATGATGAATCTTTCCAGCTAGTGAACACCATCCATTTCCCTGCTCCTGCATTCAGCTAGCACCTGTCAGAGGAGATTAGAAGAGGGAAGATGACATGGGATTAAGTAGAAGGTTTCTAGTGGCCCGAGACGGTGCTAAAGCCCACTGTGCTGCTGCCTGGTGTGTCACACTGCTTTCTGCAGCACTCACCTGCCCTATTAGTAAAGAATAAAGTTAAACCAACCCCAAACCATACAATTGCATAGGTTCTGCTGCTGGGTGCTGCAGGCGTTCTGCAAAGAAGATGAGTGTATTTCAAGTTGATATCAATGGTGACGTGCCATTTCTTAGCTGCCTGATTTGAGGTGCTTTAAGACAACGTGGTGTGTAGAGAACGAGTGCTTATTGCTTCCTCACAACCAACCCCTTCTGCAGCATCTCAAACTCAGCATAGAATCCCAGCCTGGTTTGGGTTGAAGGCACCATAAACCTCATCCAGTTCCAACCCCTGCCACTGGAGCAGCTTGCTCCAAGCCCCATCCAGCCTGGCCTTGAGCACTGCCAGCATCCAGGATGACTCTAAAACCCCAGCCAAATCCTTGTCACCAGTGTATTACATTACAGATGAGCAGAAGCAGAGCTAGCAAGGTTTGGAATACAGAAGATGTTGCAGGGTACTGGGGTGATCACACCTCTAGCAGCCCCTTTCCAAGCAATTCCCTCGTGCTATCCAAAACCAGGTCTGAAGTCTTTCAGATCATCATCTTGGAGCCATTAGGGAAGTAGGAGTTCCCATTTTTATCATTACAGATGAAGCTGAAAGACCTTGCACCACCATTGAAGAGTCCTGGCTTAGTGGCATTGGCACAGATTTGTTTGCTCAGGTGACCAGACAAGAAGGCAGAGACCATTGCTAATGGGGTTTGCCAGCATTGTCCGTGTCCATGTGGAAGGGCTGTGGTTTAGGAACCTGAGATTTTAGCTTGGTTTTTCTGTTGTAGGGTGGCACGATTTGTCACTGTACAACTTGTGTCAGGGAGAGAAGATGCCTTTGAGGAAGCTGAGAGGTACAGGGTGTGTTTTCAAAGGCTCTGTAAGTCCAGATCTCCTTTTAGCATTGCTGCCATCTGAGTACAGATCGTTTGTGCTTCTGGAAACACCTTTGATTTGTATTCCTTAACTTCCTAGGGATGTTTTCCTTTGGAAGCAGTTGAAACCCACCCCTGTTTCTTAACTGCTTTTCCAGAGTAAAAACCCATTTTCCATGAACTATCTTTTTCTTCTTCATTCTTTAAGGTTTCATAGTTTTTTACGCCAGTGAAACCAGGCACTTCAAATCCTTATCCCAAGGTTTCGAGTTGATTTTCATGGCAGATACAAGCAGCGATGCCTGCACTGATCTCAGACATGGTTTATTTTTATTCCTCTCTATCAGCAGCTATTTGTCACGCTACCTGGCAATGTGGGACTCGCATTTATATGGTTTGGGGAGATGTAACTCATTTTCTGTTTAATCCACTGTCTGTCAAAGGGAGAGATTTAAGATAGAATACTGTGGGCTTCCTGACATGGCTCACCATTCTTTTCCTCTCTGTGTATTTATTTATTCTCCACGCACACTCTGTCACTTGTTAGGCTGAGTGCAAAAGAAAGTTGGTTTTCCACTAGGTATAACTTGGTAGAGCTCTCAGTGTAGATGTGATAGTGCCAGGATAGTGAACAGGTTGCATTATCACCCCAGTTCTGCCCTGAGGAAGGTCTTAGCAAGTTACTCCCCTCTTGGTTTTGCTCTGGTTAAAAGAACCCAAACCGTGATGTCACTGTTGTCCTTGGTGGAGCGCTTTGGGATCCATGGACCAGAAGGTTGGTTCTTGTGAGAAAACAGCTATTTCTTGTTATCTGGTGTGAGTGAAGGTGGACATGGGTGAGGTGCCTTGAGAACAGTGACAAGAGACAACGATGGCTGAATTCCTGGATCCCCAGGCTGTGCTTGCTCCATGTAAGAGGTAGATGCTGCTACTGGAAGCAAAGTGGATCACACAGCATCCTGAGCTGGAAGGGACCCACAGGGATAAGGGGTGCTGTCAATCTTTTGTCCCACGGAGCAGCAGGGAAAGCTGGCGTTGGGAAGGATGCTGCCACGTAGCACCCAGCTCTGCATCTTCACCTTGCCATGTCTGGCACCCACGGAGAGGGAAGAGCTCCCGTCCTGACGAGCTCGGGCTAAATCCGTCAGGCAGGCAAGAGGCAGGAGGAGGATCCGAGCTGTGGGAGCTCACTCGCAGTTGGCACCGGTACTCAGAGGTGGAGCTGAGAACCTCCAGGCTGGCACCCATGCACCCAAGCTGTCACCGTGCCGAGGAGATGGCTCACACCTATCTGTGAGACAGACACCTTGGGACAGCATCCTGCCTTAAGACAATGACTCCAGGCCCCTCTCACAGGAGCAATAACGTGCATGAGTGTAGGGGTCCTTCTTCCAGCAAAGGAAAAAGCCTTCAGAAGGCAGTCATTGGGGTGTCAGCTGGAGAAGGACTGATCTCCACAGCCCAAACGGTATCACAGGAAGCTTTGCTATGGGTGAGAACATCCTGTGTTAGTTAGGTGGTGGTTATTTCAGGCAGTCTCCTTCTGTCTGACGTGTCTGTAACTCTAAACAGAACTTTTGTCTTTTTGCAGTAAAGTCTGGAAAACAAATGGCATGACAACAGACTTTAGTTTCCTTAAAGAGGATGTGGCTTGGAAAATAGTCCTTCCAAAGGGCTGCTTGGTATGGTAAGGAAGGAAAACGCACTGCCTAGTGCAGTCAGTGGGCACAGGTCTTGGTGCTGAGGACACGACACAAGGGGTGTGATGTAGAAGGAAGAAACTATCATGGTCCCTGAGTGTTAAGGGATGAAGTGAAATCAGATGCAAAACCCACAGCATCACTTAGGTCTGGTGTTGAGGGCAACGGGAGGGTCTTGAGCATCAGTACAGCTCAGCTGATGCTGTTAAGCTGCAATGAATTAAGGATGAACCGGAGCCCTTAAAGCTACTGTGGGTACCCTGTGAGGTTGGTACAGGAGAACAGGTATCTTGGAATGAATGTTATTGCTTTTCCTTAACATTCTGGTTCCGTATCACCTGATGGCAGCCCATAAATATAAAGGCTCCAAACACCACAAAAAGCAACTTTCAGGCGAGGAAGTCTACAGAGCACTGATGAGATGACAGGAAACAAAAGAATTAGGTTGCATTACCAGGAAGAGCTCAAAGAAGTGAGGTCTGAAATAGCCTCCCATGGGATTTGCACCAGACAATGATATAAAGAATGCTCTTGAGAGCATTCACTCATCGTCAGAAGGGTAGGCTATAGAAAGGCAGCTCTGAGAGCTCTTCTCCATCATTTCTATGAGTCAGTATGGTTAGGTGCTGTCAACAGTACGTCAGAGGAGCATTTCTTTTGCATTAGACACTTGGTATCAGTCTGGAGTATGGGGCGATTGATGATGTGAATTCATTGATGCACTGGACAAGGTACACGAAGGCTGAGAGAGACCATTTGTCAGTCTTGGATGAGGCTCTTCCCCAGCAAAACTTTGTTGCTTTAAGGGAGTTTATTACTTCTTAGTGAAAAGCAAGGCAAGGAATGTAACACATGAGACTTGTGAGGCATTGCAAGCCTGGCTGCATATGGCAGGTATAACCAGAGCAGATGAACTTCAGAACTGTGGCTTGAAGTCGTTGTCGCTGTGCACAGAAAGCTCATGGGGTTCTTAAATCACTGCATGCCCCTACCAACCTCTCTCTGGTTTCTGAAACTCCAGCGTGGCTGACATGAAACTCGCCTGTGATTATTTAACGTTAGTTCTTTACCTTTTGGTAAATGAATATTATTTAGTGGATTTAACACTATTATTTCAGTAAATCAATGATGCTTACCTTTCAGTAACTAAATGTGACTAAGGAGCTAGGCACACATCAGCAAAAGTGGTGGGACAAAACCAGCACGGAGCGAGTTGCCCAGATGGGTATGGCAATGGGGATGGGCAGCACAAGCAGCTTTAGATCCAAATTTCACTCTGCTTTAGGTGGGGATTTTAATCCAAAGCCCTGGTTCTCGACAGCATAAACCTATGGTGGGATCGGGTAGAACTCGAGGCTCAGGTCTGCCTTTGAACTTCACCTCTGACTTGCAGATTAGATTGACTCTGGCAATCTCAGTCATGCAAAATGTGGGCTTAAGCTTTAGAAGAGCAGAAGCTTTTCCTTCTTTAGGTTTGGCTTTGTATGAGCGCTGATGACTTGCAGTCGCTGTTCATTGTTTGACAAAGAAATGCTTATGGCAGTACATGTGGCCCTTTGGCTTTTGCTCCCTCTGTAATTAGCCCTCTGGATTCTTAACCTGGGACTAAGCTGGTTTGGAAAATCAGGATGTGCCAGAGCAAAGCTTTCTGACTGAGAGATGCTCAGGAGGTTGCTGCCACTCTGGGCATGGATGAACCAGAGGAGATGGTATTTGGCAAACACCAGTGTTAAATAAAGACCAGTAGCAATAATGGCATAGCCTGAAAGATAAAACCTAATGGTTGTGAGGAGGAAGGAAAATGGCTTTGTTGTGAAGGCGTTAAAACAAGGTTTGGTTGCTCTGCAGTCCTGCATGACATTGAGCTAATCCTGAATCTCCCATCTCTGTTCCCCATCACTTACATAGAACTTGATGCCTTTTATTGGTAGAGAATATTGACTCCTTATTTGCACTCTACTATATTTCATTACAGTACATGTGAACAACACACCCAGAGACTTGAGATCCCTAAATGGAGCTTCAGTACTGGTGCAGACCTTGAGCAGTTTGTAGACATTGCCTACATCTTGGGCAACACATCCTGTAAGTACGTATATTAGTGATGTGACCAATGAGCACTGTATGTGATGTTTTAGGGCTAGGAGAATCACCTAATCGCTCATGACCCCCAAAGCCCACTCAATTGCCTTTTCTTACTGACAACATTTCTAGGTTTAGGCTGTGGCTTGAATGTCTAACCCAGGTTTAATGGTTAAGCTGACACATCCGATGCTTGGAAAGGGCTGGAAGCACGAGCACTGTCAGTGTCAGTGGCTCAGCTGTCAAGTGCTACCTTTTCACACTGCATTTAGTCACTTGTCATTACCTCCTCATGTTTTTGACAGTGTTTCTGAGTGAAAAAGAGACAAAACCCTGGATGGGAGGTGGGGCGGTTGTCTTAGAGAACTTGACTAGTGCCTTGATCCTTTGAGTGATCTGGGTGAGGCACCCACATCAGGTGCTGGAAGCTGAAGGTAGGAGATGGGCCAGGAAAGAAGTTCCTAATGCAGCCTGTGGGAAGCTCTGCAAGGCAGAGCAGTCTCTTGTCCTGAAGCAGAGAGCTCCTTGCTGCTGATGCTCCTCTGGTTTGGGAAGGTGCCCACTGCAGACACTGAGACAGAACGGGTGGTGGCCAAGGAAGACAAGGCCCTGTGGGATGTGTAGAAAGGAGAACGTGGAGCAAGAGAAACTTTCAGGGATTGATCCTACGTGAGCAGAGCTCCTGTTGGGTTTCATAAGGAAAATCCAGATGAGCACCGGGATCACAATGTGCGGCTATGAGGCTACAGTAATGTATAAAGGGTTTGGGTGGCAGGGAAGGTAAAGAAGAAGGGTCACTGGATGGGAGGATAGAAGAAACTGGTGTTGGAGATTGACCGAGCTCCAGTCCTGCAATGCAGCAGGAATCTGTTTTGAGGGAGGGATGGGATTGGGCCTGGAGCAGCGACATTGAGCTCTAATCACAGCTTTCCAGTGGCAACTGCACAGATGTGGACAAGACATCTATGTCCTGATCCGCCAAATGTGCCTGCCTATCTAATAGGGTGATAGAAGGCAGGAGCAGAGCTTTGCTGCCTGGGTGTTTTCTGCCTCCTAAAGCGGGATTAGAAATAATGCCTCCTTGCTCCACACAGCTGCTTTCACACTTCATTCGTTAATATTTGCCTAAGGCTTTGAAGGGAAACACCAAGTCCTATGAAAACACCCTGTCTTACCAGTGAGTCCTGCACTCCATCCAGTGGGGCATCAGGACTAGCCTGAATACATCTGATGATTCCGCAGTTGGCTTTGGCCACAGAGGCTGAAGGTAAAACTTATTCAAGGTTTAAAGTGTGATTTTAGGTATTTATGAAGCTGGTGAAGTGTATTAATTCAAATGGAGAAATAGAATAGGTACCTCTTCAGATTTATGCATCCCTTTTGGGCTAGAACAGGAGGGGTTTTGATGTCATCTGTCATTTAAATTCATTTTTCCCCTGCCCCATAACCTTCACTGTTCTCTCTGATGGGAATTAGGGATTAAAACAGTATATACCACTTGCATCACATGAACTCTGTAATATATTAGTCTGGTTTGGGTTCTTTCATAACTTCCGAGGAGTTTCAGCACTCCTCACTTCTTATTGGGTTTGGCTGTGGATGACATGGAAGCATGCGGGTATTTTAGGAGGATAGGGGACTTGGGAGTTCAGCCACTGAGTACTACTCTTGTCAGATGGGGAACAAAGTGTGCCTGTAGCCTTGAAAAGGTACAGAGCAGATCTGAACAGCACCAAGTGGCTCTGGATGGAACACAAAGAGGAAAACCAAGTGGGTGTTTTGATTGTTTCATTCGCATCTGCTGGAACAGGGGCACCGAGGGTGACAGAAACCACTCATCAGTGACAGAACCTTCATCCCAGGGGCTATAAAACCACCTCATTTAGCTACAATTTCGCCTGAGCTTGGAGTTGGGAGGTGTTGGCCTCGCTTATTTGGACTGAACTTCCTACTGCTCACTTAGAAAGAAGATCCAGGCTCCTTTTCATTGGAATGATGTTAAAATTGCCAACTTCTACCTTCAGGAGTGAGTCAGAGGAAACTGTGACAAGGTTTCAGTGTCATTCACACTCTGAATACATTTCAGTTGGGAACATATGGGTAGCATCTTCTTCAACCCCCTGCTTCGGCAGGCAGCGGTGAGTCACTCCACTGGGGAAGGGCTTGGGCTATTTTGGTTGTCTTTTAACAGCAAATGTTCCTTAGGATGAATTTAGGCTATTTGATAGGAATCCTGTGGCTGCTTGAAATAATGCTAGTCAGATAGACCCAGGTGAATCAGCCTCCTTTTTTGCATCGAGAGGGGGTCAGAAACCTGTTGGTGAACTCCATCTCCTTCACATTCCAAATGCCATCTGCTGTGATTGAACGTTTGCTGTAGGTTGGGGCTGCAGTTGTGCATATTCCTGCTCGCAAACCAGAAGCCTTGGTTTGGGCAATGAAACCGAATGTGCTCCATCATCTGCTGAAGTGGTGGGACCATTCTGATCTGCAGAACATCAGGCTCATTATGTTAGTTAACCATGAAGATCTGAAATGGTGAAACCCCAAAGACATCTGCCTTGTATCCAGAGCTGTCTCTTTATGTCCCATAGACAACACAGCTGTATCATAGACCTCCAGTCTGTGGTGCATGCTGTTAGCCTCATATACAACACCACACATACCTTCAGGGCTGGCTTTGACAAGATTGCACTAATGGTCAAAGGCAAAGGCATTAACACAATAAAACACGTTCCACATTTCAATCACAGCTTTTGATTCACATCACATCCTTGTGGAAGAGCATGCAATGGGGGGAATGAGGCGTTCAGAGGGAAAACTGATTCCCAAAGCCTTCAGTGCAGCCCTGAGCTCCTGCCCTGCTCTCCCTTGCCAACAGACGCTTTCTTTCCTTGTGGATAGTCTGTATAAGTAAAAAGGTGAATGTTCTCTTGCTCCTTTGAACGTCTCACGTATGAGTTCTTTAGAGCCAGGATTTTGTCTTACCATGTGTTTAAGCAGCACAAGAAAGAAGAAATCATGGGTTGGAAGGGCGGACATAATAAATGCTTGTGACATTCCCAGACGCTTCAGTAATAGCAGTCATCTGCTTGGAGGAGTTTGTACGGTTTCGAAGGAAGCACGGATTCCCTCCCCTGATGTTTCTGTGCTCCCCTCAGTGATTCCAAGGCCCCCTCCAGGCTGGGTGAGGCTGGAAGTGATGCACTGAGTGCAGTGCGCTGATACCAGGTGTAAATGCATTTCCTCATGCTGTGGCAAGTTGCGATTCTCAGTCTGAGCCGCTTGCTTAAGGTTGTCCCTAAGAGTCAGTGAGAAACCATCTTCTGCCTTGGAAACTGAGGCACAGAATAGTCATAGAATCATAGAATGGTTTGGGTTGGAAGGGACCTTAAAGCTCATTCAGCTCCAACCCCCTGCCATGGGCAGGGACACCTCACACTAAACCATGGCAGCTAAGACTCCGTCCAGCCTGGCCTGGAACACTGCCAGGGATGGAGCATTCACAACATCCTTGTGCAGCCCATTCCAGTGCCTCAGCACCCTCACAGGGAAGAGCTTCTGCCTTATCTCCAACCTGAACTTCCCCTGTTTAAGTTTTAACCCATCACCCCTTGTCCCATCCTTACAGTCCCTGATGAAGAGCCCCTCTCAAGCATCCTTGTAGCCCCCTTCAGACCCTGGAAGCTGCTCTGAGGTCTCCACGCAGCTTCTCTTCTCCAGGCTGAGCAGCCCCAATGTTCTCAGCCTGGCTCCATACGGGAGCTGCTCCAGCCCCTGAGCATCCCCATGGCCTCCTCTGAGCAGCTCCATGTCTTTATGTTGGGGACACCAGAACTGCAGAGTGCTGTGAGTGGGGTCTCACAAGAGCAGAGGGGCAGGATCCCCTCCTTCAATTCAGATACTTGCCAGACATCCCCCAGTGTTAGTAACAGAGACACAGACCGACCCCAGATCAGTTCTGCCCTCCCTTTCCCCATGTCTCAGCTGCAACATGATTCTTTCACACGTTTGTCTGTAGAGACATTTATGTAATGTGGGCACCGAAGTGTGTCCTTTACACAGGCTCCACTTTCATCCACGGCAGCTACATGTGGTCCTATGTTAAATCAAGCCCCAAAACCTTGAGCATTTTGCTGGCACATCATCTGTCAGGGGTCTTTCTACCCCAATAAATCTGTGCACACCCAGCACACACCAAGGGAAGGATGGAGTTAATTGACTGCTTCTAATGGGACATTCATGATCATCTGGAACAAATCATCTGTTTCCTTTCTCTTTTCCTGCCTCCCCACCGTTTGCATGGGAGAAAAACAAAGGCATCCTTTGGGATGGTATTTACAGTGCCACTGTCTCCAGTGCGATGGTGACATTTCATCACAGAGCAACACCTCCTCCCTTCCCAGCTACTCTGATGTCTCAGAGACAGCCCAGAGCAAACTAGATCAGATGGATGCCTGGCTGCAAGTACTTCCAGACCCGCTAAAGACCTGTGAAGGATTCAGGTGTCTTTAGGCCAAACAAAGCCAGACAATACATTTATTCTATTCTCCCCGTGCCAGTAAAGTCCCGGGGACCAGACTGGAAGGGAGGAGAGGCAGATGGAAGTGGAGCCGAAACGCAGCCATCCGTAGGTCAGCGATGGTTGAAAACACTAAACCTTTAATTACACGATAAAACCTCCCTCTTTCCCCTGCAAACAGGGCTGTCAAAGGTAGGATTGAGGATATCCATCTTGGGCTTCACTTCCCCCTTCTGTTTCTTTCAGTTCTCTTTTCAGTTTTGTGCAAACCGACGTGGAAAAGCATTTTCTTTGGCCATCTTTTAGGAGTGAGAGCAGGGGATCACGGGGTCCTCCTGCCTGTCTGCTGGTGCACAAGAGCAAACATGGGGAGGAATTCCAGAGTGAAAGCATCCATCCTCAGTCGACCATTGGGATACACATCCTAATTCCTGCATCCATGTTCTGGCTGATCCTGAGATGCACCAGGCAGGAGGGAGCAAAGAGCATCTCTGTGCGAGCCATGTGTGTTTTGACGCTGTATGGGTAGGACCTGCCACACATCTCATCTCTGCAGCACACGGTGCTCTGAGGCATTTGCTGTGCTTTCCACCTTTGAATTTGAGCTCCAAACCCTACCTTAAACCTGCATCCAGCCTTTGCTGGCCTTGATCCTGTTGTATTCCATGGGTTTTATTGACAATGCAGGACTGGCAAGGGGTTTACTAAAACTGTTTATGGGTCAAATTCATTTAGAGGCATAAACCTGCTTGAGGACTTGGGGCTGTCCTGGCTGTAATTATTGTTGCATAAAAAGCAAGTGAGTTTGGATCTATTTCAACCTAATATTAAGCAATAGCTTTTCTTTTAATCTCGTAATGCTTTCCCCAGGGTTTTTGAAGGTGGTGGGGAAGATCCTGAGTAAGAAAGCATCAATCTAATGGGCTAGCAGGAAAGGGGAGTATCTGTGTGGTGTCAGCGTTGCTTTGACTTAGATGTTTAACAGTAATGAAGCATGGTAAAGCTTTATTTTGACTGGGGTGATGAACACCCTTGTGTCAGCCTGACTGAGTATCCAAAGCTGTTGACATCTGCAGAGCTCCTGGGCTCCCGCTGCCTTTCCCATGCAGGCTCCTGTCAGCGCTGTCCATGCACGTGGGATATCTGCTTCCATGGGAGAACGGCCTTAAACTGTCTCAGCCCTATGGAAACAGCTGCAAAGAGCCGGGTGGACTTAGGGACAGGCTCTCCTTCCCTTGCTCAGGGCTGACATCCCGACAGCACAGGCTGCTGTCTGCTCAGCAGAGCCGTTTGCAGATGGACCTTTGGCCGCACGGTTCGGGTGCTGTGAACTGTGGACATCAGTGATTCAGAGCAGCGCAGGGCAAGGACGTGCTGGGAATCAGATCTGCCTGTCAGGTGAATAGATTTGTATCTGCAGGGGCCAGCCCGGAGCAGAGCAGTTGAGCAGCTGTACTTTGAGCTGCTCAGCTGTGGCCAAGGGGAAGCCAGCCCTCCTCTGGAGCCGGTGATCCAGGACATGCATCCAGAGTCGTACTCCACAGCTCACTAAGTCCATGTCTTAGGGTGTGCAAAAGCAGTGGTCTCCTGTGGTGGTAATGGGGCAGAGCTGTGAGAGATGGCCCAAAATCTGGCCCTTGGCACCTGTTTCCTGAAGGAGCTATTGAAATCGGTGGCATTGCTCAGTGGGGGCTCCTCTAATCTGCAATGGGTGCTGATAAAGCCCCACAGATTGTTCTGTTGCAGATTCCACACTGGTGGTGCTCCTTGCAGTGAAGGTGATTTCTGCTCCAGTAAGCTACCGTGATTTTCCATAGATGAGGTGAGTACCTCTCTTGTTTTCCCATGCATTTCCATCAGAGAAACAAGTCCGCTGTTGAAGCAGGAAGAAGAAGTACAATGGCATTAACTAAGGGGAGCTCACATTGCAGAGATTGGCTTTGAGCTGATTAAACTTCCCTCAATAAATCCACATGAGGGAAGTTACAGAGGGTACAGGAGTTTTATAACGGGCCTGTCACCTCTGAAAGGCCTCTGGTTGCTGTTCCTCAGTGACCACATCCATAAGGAATGAGCAAAGGAACTGTCACTCAAACAAGTCTCTCAAGTGTAAAGAAGTGCTGCAAACAGGGGTATTTCTGTCCAGGTTCAGTGCTTGGGAAGGGTTAGAAGCAATGTGGGAGCAAAAGGGTGGAATGAGAAATGCTGGCTTGGAAGCGTCAAAAGGAGCGTGACCAGCAGGGCGAAGGAGGTGATCCTGACCCTCTGCTCTGCTCTTGTGAGACCTCACCTGGGGCATTGTGTGCAGTTCTGGTGTCCTCAGCATAAAAAGGACATGGAACTGCTGGAACAAGTCCAGAGGAGGCCACGAGGAGCACCTCCCGTATGAAGACAGGCTGAGGAAGTTGGGGCTGTTCAGCCTGGAGAAGAGAAGCTGCGTGGAGACCTCAGAGCAGCCTTCCAGTACCTGAAGGGGGCCTATAGGGATGCTGGGGAGGGACTCTTTGTCAGGGACTATAGTGACAGGACAAGGGGTAACGGGTTAAAACTGAAACAGGGGAAGTTTAGATTGGATCTAAGGAGGAAATTCTTTCCTGTGAGGGTGGTGAGGCACTGGAATGGGTTGCCCAGGGAGGTTGTGAGTGCTCCATCCCTGGCGGTGTTCAAGGCCAGGTTGGATGAAGCCTTGGGTGGGATGGTTTAGTGTGAGGTGTCCCTGCCCATGGCAGGGGGGTTGGAACTGGATGATCTCGAGGTCCTTTCCAACCTGAACTGTTCTATGATTCTATGATTCTATGAAATCACACTTTATTTTTCTATTTGAGCTGCTGCAGCAACTCTTTCCTTCTAAACCGCGATGTCCATGGCTGTGACTAAATGTGGCCTGTTTGGCTTTCTGTTCTTCCCCCAGGAGGAGGACTGCAGAGATGCCAAGTGGCCTTTTGCACCACCAGGGGCAAAACATCGGCATCTATGATATTTGTTGACAACTTTTATTGTTCTGCACTTGTTCTGCAATTGTTCTAATATTCTTGTTCTACTATTGTTGTTTTGTTCTTACACTGTAGTCCTTTTGTTGTTTTATCGTAGTATTCCTGTTGTTACACTGTCATGGTGTTGCTATAACAATAGCAAACCAGCGTTTTTACCCCAATTGGACTACGATTTTAGTATTTTTTTACTGTCAATATGGAGTTCTCGTGTCTTGGCTTCTGATTGCAGGGCCTGAGGCTTGAGGGCTGGAGACATTCCGGCGGCTGTCAGATGGACACGCTGTGGTTTGTATTGAGTCAGGGTTTCCCGTGAGGAGTCTCCGGCCCAGCCCAGCCCAGAGGCAGGCAGCAGGGAGCCCTTGGGGATGCTCTGGAGGCAGCTCTGAGATGAGAGGACAGTGAAGAGCCAGGGCCAGGTCGGCTGCCCCATCAACAAGTGTCCCCCTTGGACTGCAGATGCTCCCCCTGGTGCTGCAACAGCCGCTTTCCAGAGGGTCGAGGTTGCAACGTCAAGCAGAGGAGTCTTTACGTGCTCAGGCAGAGGTGGATGGGCTGAACAAAGCAGCTGTGGTGCTCCCCAAAGGCAGGGGTGGCAGCGGCATCATCTGTATGGCTGGGAGAGGGCAGGTGGGGAAGCTGGGGCAAGGCGCAGCCAGGATGGGGCAGCCGCAGGCTGCACGTGCAGAGCTCCGGCCCTCGCACGACCTCTTCCTTTCAGTCACCTGCAGCTCCCCCAGAATCTGACCCGCAAAGGCTCCCTTGAGCAGCCCCCTCGAGGACCTCAGCCAGCCCCAGGGCTACAGCTGTGCCCGCTGCATGGCAGCACTGGCCGTGGGGAAACCACTGGGCTGGAGATGGAGCCCTGCCTCCCACAGGGAGAGTGTGAGGGGCCCTTGCAAAGCGCCTCTGAAATGGCAGCACAGCAGCAGCATCCTCCTCTGCCCCCGGCTCTCAACACAAAGGCCCGAAGGGACGTGAGGGCCGCACGTCTCCATACAACACATTCGTCTCCAGCAAGGGCATCCTAAATTACAGCGGGTGCCAGCGCTGGGCTGTCCCCTGGGAGTTCAGGAGGAGCCCGCGGTGCCCACATTAGCTGTAAAGACCAAAGCTTGCTCTGCCTGCGCTAAAACCCAGGCCGGTTCTGAGCACAGACTCAAATTCCCCTGACCCTGAGGCGCGGCGCTTGGCAGCTGCTGAGATCAGACACCCGGCCATGTGCATTCGGTTGTTTTCCATGGGCATTGCCCGTGCGCCCCAGCTCCCTCCTGGGCACTTGGGTGCCCCTGCCCTGCCCTGCCCTGGCAGGGACATGTGTCACGACAGCTCCCGGGCTGCACCGCTTCAGGCCTGGGCAGCAGCACCGGTCCAGGGCAGCACCGCAACCGGCGGGCTGCGAGCGAAAGTGCGGCTGAGAGAAGCCTCCAAGGGTCGATGCGGAGCTGCGGCGAGCGGGCGCTCTCCATTGCCGCGCCGGGCGCACACCCCGGCAGGACACAGCGGGGCTGTGCACGCTGCAGGCACGGGGCCGTGGGCAGCAGGCGGGCGGGACGGCGGGGCCGGTGGCGCAGGGCCGCGAGCTCGAGAGCGCGGCCGCTGCCGAGGGGCCGGGCGCGGCTCCCGCAGCGCGTTCCGGGCCGTTGCCCGCCGCCCGTTGCCCGCCGCCCGTTGCCGCAGGGCGAGCGAGAGCGATGGCGCTGCCGGGCGGGCGGCGCTGCCCCTGGCGCTGGCGGCCGGCGCTGCCGGCGGCGCTGCTGGCGGCGGTCACCGGCCTGCTGCAGGGGGCGCTGCGGGGAGCGGCGCTGGGCGCGGGGGGCGCCTGGGGGGCGCTGCGGGCCCGCCCGCCCGCCCGGCGCCTTCTGCCCCGGCGCTCTCCCGCACGGCCCCTGCCCCCCGGGCGCTCTCCCCCGCTGCGGCTGCCGCCCCGCGGGCCCGGGCCCAGCCTGGCCGCCCGCTTCCCGAGCCCTGGGCAGCGGGCGCCTTGGCCCCTGCCCACGGAAAGCGCCGGCGCTAACGGCAGCGCGGCCACCGCGACCGGGCGAGGGGTGAGCGCCCCGAGCCGCGGCGGCTGCCCGGGGTGAGCGAGGGAGAGCGGTGGGACCGGGACACGGGAGGGACACGGGAAGAAAGAGGCGGGATGGGGACAGGGAAAGAGGTGGGATGGGGACAGGGAAAGAGGTGGGATGGGGACACGGAAAGAGGTGGGATGGGGATACGGAAAGAGGTGGGATGGGGACATGGAAAGAGGTGGGATGGGGACATGGAAAGAGGTGGGATGGGGACGCGGAAAGAGGTGGGATGGGGACGCGGAAAGAAGTGGGATGGGGACAGGGAAAGAGGTGGGATGGGGACACGGAAAGAGGTGGGATGGGGACAGGGAAAGAGGTGGGATGGGGACAGGGAAAGAGGTGGGATGGGGACAGGGAAAGAGGTGGGATGGGGACAGGGAAAGAGGTGGGATGGGGACACGGGAAGAGGTGGGATGGGGACACGGAAAGAGGTGGGATGGGGACACGGAAAGAGGTGGGATCGGGACACAGAAAGAGGTGGGATGGGGACATGGAAAGAGGTGGGATGGGGACACGGAAAGAGGTGGGATGGGGACACGGAAAGAGGTGGGATGGGGACACTGAAAGAGGAGGGATCGGGACACGGAAAGAGGTGGGATGGGGACGCGGAAAGAGGTGGGATCGGGACACAGAAAGAGGTGGGATGGGGACATGGAAAGAGGTGGGATCGGGACACGGAAAGAGGTGGGATGGGGACACGGAAAGAGGTGGGATGGGGACACGGAAAGAGGTGGGATGGGGACACGGGTGGCCTAGCGATGGCGGGGCCGGCCCATGCTGCTGGCCTTGGCGCTGCCCTGCGCGGTGCTGCAGGGACGGCTGCTGGGAGCAGGGCTCCTGGTGTGTGATGCGACCCTGCCAGCCCGCATCGCTCCCGTCTTCGTGCCGCCCGCGCGGCAAAATGGCGCCTGCAGTGGCCCAAGCGCAGGCGCCATCCGTGCGGAGAGCGCCCGTCCCGCCGCTGCGGCCTCTGGTGAGCTCGGGGGGAGGATGGGATGGGGTCTGCCTGCCACTCACAGCACTGTGACCGTTGTGCCCCAGCAGAGCTCCGCCGCAGAGCGTGCGCCGCCAGGACCCGCTGCCGCAGCACCGGAGCCCTGAGCCCGTTCTCCCGCCGGTACGCTGGCGCAGTGCGGTGCCGGGGGCTCCCCACGGGCCCCACGCCCAGCCCCGCTCCGCAGCCCCCGGCCCAGCGCGGAGCTCTGCTCCTGTCCCCGCTCTGCCCTGGCCGCTCTGCGGGGCACGCGCCCGGGGACAGGGAAGGACCGAATCCCTGGGCCGTGCTGGCCCCTTTGCAGCCGGGGGCAGCAGCGCGCCTGGGAGCCCTGGGTCCCCACTTGGGCGCGGGTCTCCTGGTGCGCAGGAGGAAGGGAGCCCGCGCTCCCCTGGGCCCACTTGGTTACTCCTGGTCTCTTTCCACGCTCCAACAGAAGAGGATGTGCAGGACGCAGACCCCGGAGGCCGGCGCAGGATCCTACCGGGAGGTGCCACCGCGGACAGGAAGGTAACGTACCGCTCGGCCAGGCAGTGCCTGCTTGGCAATGGCAGCCGGGAAGGAAGCAGCCGCGTTGCCAGCTGAGCCGGTGCCCAAGGCCTGCTCTCCACCGGAGCTGGGATATTCCAGGCGCGTGAGTCATGGCTGCTGGGGCCCCCAGTGCTGGCGAAGCCCTCTTGATGTGGCCACCAGCATCCCCGCTGCCTTGTTCCGCTGCAGTGCTGGCGGCAGCGCTGGCCGGCACCCTCCCTGCCCTGCCCCTCGCCCGGCCGGCTTGGAGCTTGAAGGGTGACGGCTCCATGGCTTCATTGTGGAGCCCCAGACGGCTGCAGCGGTGCCGGTGCCGTGTGGCACGGGCATGGCCTGTCCCAGCCCGGCGCTGGCCCTGAGTGGCTCTCTGCTACTTGCACAGGGAACAGGAACTGCGGCGATGGCAGGAGAGCGCCCCGTGGACAGCGAACAAGGCCGTGCAGACGGAGGAAGGTGAGCGCAGGTGGAAAGAGAGGAGAGGAAAGCCCGTGTGCCCGCCGCGGAGAGGGCCCCGTGCACAGTGCGAGATGTGGCCACGCGTGGCTCCTCGTGTGGTCTGTGGCTCGGGCGGGCAGCGGGCAAGGGGCGTCCGTGGCGGAGGGAAGGGGCCGCTGGCCCGCGGAGCCCCAGCGGGCTCTTGCGACGGCTTCCCCGTGGATCTGCTGTGGCCAAGCTGCTGCCCCAGGGCATCGCAGCCTTGTCCTCGGCTTGAGGCCCCGTCCCTGGCTCTGCCCTCCAGGACGGGCATCCAGGGAGGAGGGAGAAGGGACAACCCCTTGGTGCAGGCCAAAGGCCTCTGCTGGGAGCTGCTCCTGACTTGCCTCCTCCTGTAGCTGTCGAGAGGCGTGAGGAGGAGCGGCGGCAGTCCCCGAGCCCACCACCCTCGCCGTTGAACGGAAGGCCACGCAGGAGGAGCATCTGCCTGCTGGTGCCTGGCGAGACCCACCCCATGGTGCTGGTACGTCGCTGTCTCGCGGCCTCTTTTGCCCTGCTCTGGGGACAGAAGGTGCTCAGTGCGATCCCTGCAGGGCTGGGGCAGGCTGAGCTGCCTGCCTTGGGGCAGGAGCTCTCGTCCTTGGCTGGGTGGGAGCTGATGCTCTCCCCTGCCCCAGCGTGTGGCGGCTGTGCGCGACTGCTGCCCGCTGCCGGAGCAGGGGCTGGCCTGGGCAAGGCTGCCGTGGCCTCAGCGCCAACCCGGTGCCGGAGCTCCGCAGTGGCTGTGGCAGAACCACGGCTTCATGGCTCGGGCACAGGCCTGCTTCACACCTCCCTCAGAGCGGCTCTGCCGCCTGCCCGGAGAGGAACTAAGCTACTGCTCTCTCTTGGCAGTACCCGGAGCTTATTCCTGGCTACCCCGGCACGGAGGTGATCCTAAAGGAGGAGAAGGAGGCAGCGTATCGGCGCTATCGACAGCTCTCGAAGGCTGGTAAGGGCAGACTGGGAATGCGAAGGGCACGGCAGGGAGGAGAAAGCCGTGGCCTGGCCTGGCCGGGCAGTGGGTGCCTGCGTAGCGCAGGCTGAGGAAGCTCCTGGGCTCTGATGCTCTTAGAGACTCGCACAGGCTCGGGCGCAGACCTCGTGCCCCGCGGTCGCTCCCCATGCCCGGAGCTGCGAGCTGCCCGCGCCGGGAGGCTCTGCTAAGGGGTAGTCCCACGATGCAAGCTGCGGGTGCTGCTTTCTTGCTCCCTCCCAGCAGCCACCACCAAGAGCTCCTCAGGCAGCAGGCGCACAGGGGCAGCGTCCACGGCCACAGCATCGGTCGTTTCCGGGCAAGCCGCTTCCACCGGCCCCGGCCTCGCTGGCACCAGCCAGCCCAGAAGCGGGAGCGCGCCCGTGTTGCCAGGTGAGTGGCGGGGACGGGGCTCCTGCAGGAGGCGAAGGGCAGGGCTTTGTTCAGGCAGCAGCTTTCCTGCCCCGCCTGGCTGAGCTGCCCGGGCTCAGCAGCCCCAAGGGGCTGGGGCTGGGGCTGGGGCCGTGCCGAGCCTTGCCGTGCACAGGGAAGGTGCTTCCCTCACTCGCTGCCCCAGTGCCCAGCCCTGGGGGGTGCAGGGCAATCTGAAACGCGGCGCCTTGCCCCCTCTGGATGCGCTGGACGCATCGGCTCCTGCGGGTGCTGCCAGCTCCCTAGAGCCAGGCTCTTCCTCCTCTGCCGACCCCGGCTCACAGCGCTGTGCTGCTTTCCAGGGACTCCTGCGCCCTTCTCTGCCCAGGGCCCCTCAGGCCTTGCAGGAGACGCTGCTTCCCCTGGTGAGGACGGGGCTGGTGCTTCACGCTTGAGGAGCTGATGGGTGGCGTTGTCCCCTCGGGCTGGGGGATGGCGGAAGGGCCGGGCTGTGCTGGAGGAGCCGGCTCGGGTGGTAGCTCCAGGGCTCCAGGGATGCAAAACCTTCCATTCCCCCAGGGATAGGGATGGTGGTAGCCCTGCTGCCAGCTCAGGGCGCGGCTGCAGAGACCTGAGCAACATTTGTGCTTCCAGGCTCGTCCACCACTGCCTCTTCCACCCGCTCAAGAACCAGGGACAGAGCCCGCAAGCGGCACAAGGCACGGATCCATCGTTCCTGCAATAAGTAACGGCCGGTGCTGCTGGCCCTCACCTGCAGGGGCTCCGGTCCAGAGCAGCCCCGAGGTGGGACCGGAGTGGTGGGGCCGGGCTCCATCCCTGCTGCCGGCAAGAAGCCGTGCTGGGTGGCGGCGCCTGGGCTGGGACAGGGGGAACTCTTCCTGCTGGAAGGGTCCCCCAGCCAAGGCTGGTGAACCTCTGGGCGTCTGGGCAGCGTTTCCGCCCTGGCTTTATTTTGCCACGTGTCCTAAGGTGCAAACTTCTGATGCAGCCCTGGCAGTCTCCCCCGTCCCTTCTTATCCCCTCTCTGCTGGTGCCCCCTCCCCATGTCAGGCTGCTCTGGAGCCACTGGGGGAGTCCAGAGTGCACGGGGCCCTCCCCCTTCCCAAATCCAAATTGTTTCTCATTTGTGGCTCATCCCCACCCGTTCGGGCTTTACCAGCTCCCAGGAGCTGCGGTGCCGTCTCCACTGGTGCCATTCAGTGGGAGCGGGGCAGAGGCTGCTGGAGCCAGAGGTCACCCGAGGGCTGCTCCCCCCTGCCCGGGGGGACCCCAGCACCCCCAGGAGGGCTTCGCTGCCCGATCTTTTACTCTGAGCCCTGTGACTGTGGGTGCTGGGTGCAGTCTGAATTCTCGAAAAAGCCACCAGCATTGAAACGTTCCTTACTGAAATCCCGCTTTGGTTTTACATTTGAGCTGTTGCAGCATCTCCTTCCTTCTAAATTGCGATGTACATGGCTATGACTAACCCGGGCTGTTTGGTTATTTTTCTTCCTGAAGGAGGAGGATCGTAGAGACGCCAAGTGGCCTTTTGCGCCACCAACGGCAAAGCGTCGGCGATTTTGAGCCCTGTTGAAGATTTTTATTGTTCTGTGTTTACTGTACACTTGTTCTAATATTCTTGTTCTACTGTTGCTGTTTTGTTCTCACTCTGTACCTGTTCTGTTTTACTGTGCCTTTTTGCTGTTACTCTGTTCTTTTGTTGTTAATAACTCCAGTAAACCAGTCTTTTTTACCCTAATTCTACTGTCATTTCCTCATGTTTCTACTGTCAATGTAAAATTCCCACCCCACCACCTTACCCCCGTCCCCCGTTTTACGTCCCCCACTTCAAATGAACAGACTATGTTCACATCTGCCCTCCCTGTGTTTGATTCCTGGGCCAGGGCACAGGTGCTGCTTTCCAGCACCCTCTGCTTGACCCATCCCTATGTGTCCCCTCTGACTGCAGCTGCTCCCCATGCTGCTGCAGCACCCACTTTGCGGAAGGTGAAGGTCAAAGAAGTGCCTTGGCAACGGCAGCCAGAGGAGCCTTTCCGTGCTCGAGCACAGGTGGGTGGGCTGAACAAAGCACCTATGGTGCTCCCCAAAGGCAGGGGTGGCAGCGGCGTAATCTGATCAATGTTTGTGCTTCCAGGCTCGTCCACCTCTGCCTCTTCCACCCGCTCAGGATCCGGGGACAGAGCCTGCGACCGGCACAAGGCGCGGATCCATCGTTCCTGCAATCAGTAACGGCCAGTGCTGCTGAACTCACCCCCAGGAGCTCCTGTCCAGAGCAGCCCCGAGGTGGGACCGGAGCGGTGGGGCCGGGCTCCATCCCTGCTGCCGGCAAGAAGCCGTGCTGGGTGGCGGCGCCTGGGCTGGGACAGGGGGAACTGAGAGCTGCCCCCCCGCCCATGGGGTCCCCACCACTGCCCGGAAGCCTTCGCTGCCAGGTCTTTTACTCCCCGAGCTTTGTGCCTGTGCATGTTGGGTGCAGTCTGAAATGGGGAAAAATTTACATCGATTGAAATGTTCTTTAATGAAATAGCAGTTTATTTTCGTATTGCAGCTCTTAGAGCACCTCCTGCCTTCTAAAATGTTCCTGGATGTGACTAAACCTGTTCTGTTTGCTTTTTTGTTCTTCTGCAAGGAGGAGGACCACCGCGATGCCGAGTGGCCATTCCAGCCCCCAGCAGCGAAACGTCGGCGCTCCTGACGTTTATTTAAGAGTTTCTCGTTCTGAAGTTGTTCTGTTTTGCTGTTTCACAGTTGTTCTCTTGTTGTTTATTGCTGTTTATCGTTGTTCTCTTGGAGTTTTTGTTGTTGTTATTCTGCTGCTTTACTCTTCTTGTTATAAAATTGGTCTACCACCGCAGTTGCACTGTTGTTTTTAACGTCGCCCATTTAAAATAAACAGACTTTGTACCCAACTCATTTTAAGGCTTCAAGGTGTTGTTTTTTTGCAGATAGAACGACCTCACCTACCCAGCGATGCATTTCTGTTTGAAAGGCATGACTGGAGCCTCCGTGGCTGGCATCAGTAACTGCCGCAGCATGTTCTGCAGAACAACTGCTAGAGTTTGTTATGAAATTGTACACGTATTCTGCATGGACAGTCATGAAAACCGTCAGAAAGGTCTTTATTTCTTAGTCAGGGCGTAAGATTTACCATTTGTGCATAATGCAGTCATCCCAAACTCTTGCCAATAAAAACCCCAAACCAAACCAGGACACGAAACCTTCACAATAATCCGCATCTTCTGCCATAGAGATTATCGCACAGGCAGAACTCGACATCTCTCCCCGCTTTGAAACTTAAACGCGTACATGAGTCTCTTACACGATACAGGAGTCACCAGGACTACGAGGGTCTTAACTTTGGGCAGAGTGGGACTCACAGCAGCTTGGAGCACACGTTTCTGTAACCAGTTCTAGAGATCAGAAGGGCACCCCCAAAGCCTTCACGAGAAACGCTCTCACACGGGTCCACGTGGGCTTTGCCTATGTTAGGGCCCTGAGACCAGACCCATCATATAGAAACCATCTGATCTCCTGAGAAAACACGCATGTGCTACTTTGAGTTAATGGAACAGTCTCCAACAGGGTTTAATTCAAATGGCTTCCTAATGCACACACTGAAATAGTGACCATTTCACCGTCCATCTCACTAATTTGTGCAAAAGTTCAAGTGAACCAGTTGATCTTTTATTTATGAAAAAACATTTCAATTGCAATAGGTATCCCAGGAAAAGTCATTTCAAATATACAGCTAGTATTGTGGAATCAGCCATTAAAGCAGTCAGAACCAAAAAGTAATGTTTGTGGTGGGTTTTTTCCTCTGTGTTTGTGTGTGCTGGGTGCAGCCTGAATTCCCGAAGAAAACACAAATAATGAAGCATTCCCAGGGGAATTACAGACCAGTCAGTCTCACCTCTGTGCCTGGCAAAATCTTGGAGCACATTCTCCTGGACGGCATGCTAAGGCACATGAAAAACAACAAGGTGCCTGGTGACAGCCAGCATGGCTTCACTAGGGGGAAATCCTGCCTGACCAATTTGGTGGCCTTCTATGATGGGGCTACAGAACTGATGGACAGGGGTAAAGCACTTGATGTCATCTACCTGGACTTGTGCAAAGCGTGTGACACTGTCCCACACAACATCCTTGTCTCTAAATGGGAGAGACACCAATTTGATGGAGGGACCACTCGGTGGATAAAGAACTGGCTGGATGGCCGCACACAAAGAGTTGTCGTCAATGGCTCAATGTCCAATTGGAGACCAGTAACGAGTGGTGTCCCTCAGGGATCGGTGTTGGGACCGGTCTTGTTTAACATCTTCATCGCTGACATGGACAGTGGGATTGATGCGCCTTCAGCAAGTTTGCCGATGACACCAAGCTGTGTGGTTCGGTTGATCCGCTGGAGGGAAGGGATGGGATCCAGAGGGACCTCGACACGCTTGTGAGGTGGCTGATGCCAACCTTATGGAGTTCAACCATGACAAGTGCAAGGTCCTGCACCTGGGTTGGAGCAATCCCAGCACAGCTGCAGGTTGGGCAGAGAAGAGATTCAGAGCGGCCCAAGGAGAAGGACCGGGGGTGCTGGTCGATGGAAAATGAACATGAGCCGGCTGCAGTGTGCGCTCGCAGCCCAGAAACCAACCGCATCCTGGGCTGCATCCAAAGGAGCGTGACCAGCAGGGCGAAGGAGGTGATCCTGCCCCTCTGCTCTGCTCTTGTGAGACCTCACCTGGGGCACTGTGTGCAGTTCTGGTGTCCTCAACATAAAAAGGATGTGGAACTGTTGGAACAAGTCCAGAGGAGGCCACGAGGATGATCAGGGGCTGGAGCACCTCCCGTATGAAGACAGGCTGAGGAAGTTGGGGCTGTTCAGCCTGGAGAAGAGAAGGCTGCGTGGAGACCTCAGAGCAGCCTTCCAGTACCTGAAGGGGGCCTATAGGGATGCTGGGGAGGGACTCTTTGTCAGGGACTGCAGTGACAGGACAAGGGGTAACGGGTTAAAACTTAAACAGGGGAAGTTTAGATTGGATCTAAGGAGGAAATTCTTTCCTGTTAGGGTGGTGAGGCACTGGAATGGGTTGCCCAGGGAGGTTGTGAGTGCTCCATCCCTGGCAGTGTTCAAGGCCAGGTTGGATGAAGCCTTGGGTGGGATGGTTTAGTGTGAGGTGTCCCTGCCCATGGCAGGAAGGTTGGAACTGGATGATCTGAAGGTCCTTTCCAACCCTAACTATTCTATGATTCTATGATTCTATGCAGCCATCTGCTACAGCCATGCGTCAGCCAAATCTGGGTCACGTCCCATGGGGAGCAACCACAGGGCAGCGAGGAGAAACCAACGCTTGCAACCTCCAGGTGGGATTGTAGCATGACAAAGGAGTCCCGCAAGGAAAACCGAGGCCATGCTGGGAGCCAGTGGAGGTCGTCTCTGAAGGTGCACCATGGGTTGATCAAAGGGGTTGATGCGTGTTGTAGGTGGAGGCTGTGGAGTTTTCTCTGCCCTCTGCTGAAACAAAATGAGCTCTGGAAATAACTTTGTGGTTGAGAAAGAAAACCTCTGCTTTCCAAGGGTTGGCAAGAGGGTTCTGATGCTTCAGACCCAAGGGAAACGTGGTTTATCCAATGCTTTGCTCAAGAGAGACTTTTGCCTCCCTGCTACTTCCCTATTTCCACCTACTTGAGGAAAAGAGAGTAGAACAAAACCCATTTCAGGCAGAAAGTGCTTTGCCACACAAGGGCAGTGCTCTGGGAGGCTCTTGGGTATCCCCTGAGGACCTTGCTGTTGTGGTTGATTTCATGCAGAAAGCAGTTGTAACCTATAGCAATGAGGCATTGTAAAACCCCAAGATAGGTATTAATTGTTCCTGTGCAGGGATGTAATAGCAGCCAGGGTTGGAGTTATTGATCCTCATGGAGTTTGACACAGGCAGAGGCACTTTTGGGTGGAAATCTGGGAAATGAATTAAATATAACTTCCTTTTAATAGGAATTTATAGGTCGTTGAAGGCTTAATGATGTCTATCCAGAGCTATTGGCTTTGGAAACCTTAGGAGGAAAACACACACAGGGAAACAGCCCAGCTTGCTGCCTGGAGAAGAGGAGTAAGTACCCCAAGGACATCTGCTTAGGAGCCAAACCATGTGTTGGGAAATAGGCTTTGGAATGGCAAAGGATAAACAAGTGCTGGAGGAAGAGGATGCAACATGAATCCCACTCGGTGGGGCCCCAATGGGGAAAAGGCAGTAAAGACCATTTACATCCCAAGTAGGGATGTAAGAGCAAGGAGTTTGTGTTCAGTTTGGAATACATAGCTAACAACTCTGAGCAGCCTTGTGGGGCGGTGAGGTGGGAGACATCTGTGTGTAGTAGCACTGTGTATAGTATCGAGCTAGAGGCAAGGAAGGAATACCAAGTGTAAACTCATGCCAAGGATTTCAGCTCCCAAGAAATGGCTTTTTACACCTCTGCTCTCTAGGGAGAAAGGAAAGAGAAATGAGAAAGGAGGGAGGGGAATACAGCAAAGACACATTGATCCCAGCAGCTCTCATTCTTTGCTTCCTGCCAGAGAAAATGGAGATGGAACGATTCCAAAGGCAAAGCTGAGGTGATTGTTGATGCTGCTGGGAAAGATATTCAACACTAAGCATGGGATGTCGTGTGAGATGAGAAGCTCTCCAAATCCATCAAGGGAGAGTAAATGATGGATTCTTCATGATGGGAGCCCAGATGTTGCAGAGGTGGAGCTGCGGTGGGATAAATGTGAGCATGTCTTTCTAAAGAAGAGCTTCTCCCCAAAACCAGTGTCAGGAATGGGAAGGAAACTGGAAGTGCTCAGAGGTTTGTCAACCTCCTTAGATAAGAAATTAAACCCAGTAGTGGCAGTGCTTCGTTGAGGTATTTCCTTGGCTTTGGTGGTAGCCTGCAAGACAGTATTCTCAATGGATGTATTCAAGACTTCAAGGTCAGAAATGCAGAGCTCAAATCAAATGGTCTGGGATTTGTTACCTGGGATAGCATGGTTGGTTTGCTGTTGTTATTGCTGCAGTTTGAGCTGTGGATTATAGCTTTAATCATTTCTTACTTTGCTGGAACATAGAAGGAAGCAAAGCTTTGGAACATAAAGCAAAGTTACAAAGGGAACTTGCTAATCGGGCTGTTCATAGCTCTACCGCAGGCCTTGACCACTGCCATCTCCTTCCTAAATGGGAATGGAAAGCATAAAATGCCTCCCCCAAATTCTTGCCTCACACTATTATGAGTGTCTTCATTACAAGAGATTATGGAGTATTGCAGATGACTGACAGGGTGGAACTGAATCACAGTTTGTCACTACAGCTTCCATAAGCGTCTTTTTAAAGCTACTCATTGGATGCCTTTTAATAAGAGTCTGGACTTATCCAGAAGCAAATGCCTTAAGAGCTGTAGTATCCTGCCGATGTTCCTGACACAATACCCCATATTGGTATGGGAAGGCTGTAAGATGATTTTCTTTGAGAGAAAGGTTCAACATTGTGTTATTATTCTTATTTGTTGCTCCAGGCTCTGTATTTCCCAAGTGCAACGTGACTGGCACAAAGCGACCCCTTTTCCCCCCGCTTTAGATTGATGATTTTCCCAGAGTCTGATGTTAACAATGAATTCCCATTCCCGGAGCTCTGTATTTATCAGGAATGGCAGAGGAGTTAATTGCATAGCCAGGGAGCTGTGCATTAAACAGGGCCTGGCCATTTGTTTGGAGGGCTGTTTGTTGTTCCTCCTCTGATCAAACACTGCTGTGATTCCTTTCACGCTGTTTCAGCTTCTCCTTCACTTACTATAAATAGTGGCAAACACACCAGAGCAATAGTGCCGAGGGAATCTTCTCTTTTCCCACCCCAAGAGCTACTTTCTGTAAAGAAATATTGTTTCTTAATTAATCATTTATCCACTTCATTAGGTATTGTCAGCAACGGAATAAGAAATAGGGCTGCTAAGAGGATGCGCATTTGTATTTATGTTGATTTCTGGGGAGTTAGAGATCATTTAAACAAGCAGATGTGCTAGAAACATGGAAAGTGGAGTTTCCTGATGGGCTGGGGCAGGCTGGGTTTGGAATACATTCCATGGGCTTGGACCCATTGTGTGGGTCCATCCATGGGATACCCCAGCCTGGCACTGAGGCACCCTCTGGAAAGAGGATTTCTCTTCCTTTTCTCACCTCTTGCCTCTTCAGGCCTCTGTTAGTGCATGGGTAGACTCAGCAGAAACCATTTTCCATCCTTTTAGGGGTCTGTTACTACACTGCAAATCACAGTGAGGATAAAACTGGTGTGGCAGTGACATCTCAAACAGTTCGGCATCAAAAAGTCATGGGCTCCCCCAGCTGCCATTGACTATAAGAAGGCTTTTGCTTCCTGCCAAGGTGTGTTAAAAGGTTGGCCAGAACCAGTGCTGTAGGATCTTAGGAATTAATTGAAGCTGGAGATGCTGTCTCAGGGGAAAATTGGGACTGCATAAGGGCAGAAGCTGCAACTGCTGTTTCCTTCTCAGTGGGGAAGATGGAATAACCAGGGAGGCAGGAGAGACTTCACATCTCTGGTGCAGTACCTTAGTGTACCAGTACCAGTACCAGTGTGGGAATGGCCCAGTGCTGGGGTTTATTTCTCCTTCTTGGGGTTTATCCTTTATGAACTCTGTAGCTCTCCACTGGGGCACTACAGGAAACTCCATCTCAATCAGTTCACCAGCTGATTCTCACATCTGGAAGCCAAAGTATCTGCTTTGCTGGGGGTATATTGGTTGCTCATGGACAGATGTGACACCAGATACAGGCTGGATTAGAGACTTGGCTGGGGAGGAGGCAGAACAGTGAAGACCTCAAATGCTTGTCCCACTGCTGGCCTGCAAATCACTGTCACTTGGTGATCTCTGTCTCCCTCAGAGGGATCTTCATCTTCCTCACATAGGCTGAGCAGATGCTCCCCTCTTCCCTCCTTCTGCCCATGGGCCATATTCAAGCTTGAGTTCTTTACTCCCGTTTGCCATGTTCATCTGGATCAAAGGTCTAATGGGTGGAAAACTCCCCAGCAAGAGCCACAAGTAACAGCAGTGGCAATTCCAGTTCTTTTCTGGCCTCTAATCATCTGTCAGACATTAATGTGGGGCGGTTGCTGCTCTCGCAGCCCCAAGGCCGCTCTATAGGGGACCACTGCCTTCCGTTGTTGTTAGCTCATATTTGTAGAGTCACCTCTCGCCTTGTCTCTGTTTAATGAATAAACATCTCTTCTTGTTATTATTTCACCCCTTCTTTCTGTTCTTTGCTGCTGCTGTCACTCTGTCAATCTGTTCTGTGGCAGTGGCAGACGTGGAATCCATTTGACTAAATAGAAATGCAAAGATAAGGTGGCCCAACAGATAAGCTTTGGGAAAACACAGGGAGAAAATGAAAGAAGATGAGCCTTTAATGCAGAGGGTCCATTCAGTGAGTTTTAGATTTCTTTAATCATTGTCTAGTTCCATAATGTTTCATGCAAATAAAAGAGGACAGAGTACAAATGAAACATGGACTGCCTTTTGATGCATTCATCAGCAGCAATTACTCTGTGCACCATATATACCAGACTTATACCTAATGACAATAGCTGAACGCACTGAATTGATTATCATCAATTAGGAACTCTTTTTTACCTAAGTAGAGAATTCTTATTCATGATGGGGTTTTCTAATCTCAAAAGTCCTTATTTAAAACTAAAACTGAGGGAAGTTTGGCCCAGAAGAATGTGGGTTTTAAAGCATCCAGCATAGAAAACTCAGGAAGATGACTTGAAGCAAGTCAAATAATCGAGCAATTTAAGTGTCATGCTGCCCATCAATCTTTGCTCTTATCCTTGAGGATGCATAGTTCAGGAGGAGATGCACATTTCTTCTGTTAAGAAAGAAGCAATGGTGACAGTGATGCTCCTTGGAAAGGCCTTGGCAGAATCCATTGTGTGGAAAAGGTTAGGGAAGAGCCAGGCACTTGCAGGTTACATTCCCCTGTTTGATGCTCTGACCCTAGAGAGCACCAGCGCTGCTTTAGTGTCACTTCACAGTGGGGGACACGGAGCTGCTACAGCCTGAGTGATCTCCATCATTAGCCCCTGAGGTCTCAGCACATTGCTGCTGTGCCACAGGGGATGCTTGCTTGGTACCACGCTCTGCTTTCAGTGCCAGTGTCTGAGCATCCCCCAAAACAAGGCTTTTCTCCCTGCCTGTGTTCCCTCTCGTCCAGTGAACGGATGGGGCTGGATCCTGGCTGTGTACCACCCAGCAGACCTGATACCACTAAGAGCAGGCAGCATTCTACAGGCAAGGCTGGGAAGGTGGGGCTGTTGTGTCCTGTTCCCATGTCTGCCCTCATTACAGTCTCTCCTCCTCCTCACCTCTTCGCTTATTGAATTCCCTTTGCCTGCATGGGACTTGGGTCCCTGTAGCCTGCATCCAGTTCAAGGCACAAACCATGTGGCTATGGAGACTGACCCACAGCCCAGCCTGTGGCGCTCCCTCCAGTCCGAGCCGGTGCTATGTGTCGTGTGGTTGCCTTTAAGTCAGCCTGGGAGGGTTCTTTTAAAGGCTTGACACAGATTTCGGCTCTATTTAAATGCTATCATTAACCTGGATCTTCCCTGACACTGTTCCCGTACCCTGAAGCGCAGCAGCAACAAGCAGCCTCTTTCAGAGCCCAGCTTTGCCACGGACACCCAAAGGATTTAATGATTTCCCTGGGTCTGATGCTTGACAATTCCCAGTGCAACCTGTGCTGCTCACATATTAGTTTCAGTTGAGGTTGCTGGCACGCAGTAAGGAAGTGTAGGGATTAAGAATAGGCCTGGCTTCCTGCTTCACCTAGCACAAGCTCCCTTTCACGTTGGCAGGCTCTATCCTCGTGATGATGGAGGTGGAAGTGGGCTTGTACCGATGCTGCTTCCACCAGCATAATAAATTCAGGATGCAAAATGGAAACTCCAAAGTAGATTTTGCTCATTAAATCCATGTACACTTCTGGAATGGAATTGGGAAGACGTGACTGGATCCCACTCAGCCTCTTCCAGCTCCCTTTCCCTTGGGCTGTGATGACTTAGGGAGGGCGAGCAGGATGGCTTGGGGTGGGAGAACAGGGTGGTAGGTGCATTTGCATGTTGTCAGGGCATTTCCAAAGAGAGCCATCAATCACTGCCAGTTTCTCTTATTGAGGTACTTCTCGTTGTCTGCTGCCTCCTGTCCCTCTGGCTTGTTGTAGGTTAAAGGCCTGAAATGGCACTTTTGGATGCAGCTTTCATTGCCTGTTCCATGTTTTCTCAAAGCTTCTTTCTCAAGACACTGAGTTTCTCTATGCCTTCGTTTCCCATTCCGAAATGAGTACAATAGTTCTTATTCCTTCTTCTGTCCTTTGCCTTTCAGACACTTGAAGTTGGAAGCTCCTCGGGGGTAATGACAGTTCTCACTGTGCCTGTATAGAGTGCTTATAAATGTGCCGTAATCTTGTCCCGGGCTTCTAAACCCTGCTGCAATGGAAATAATATAGTGAAGAAGAGTCTGGAAAGCAGTTGGGATTCAATGATGACCTCTGTAATGCATGTTCCTTGTATCACCACAGGGAGCAAATCAATCAAAGAACAAGAAGCAAGGAAATAAAGGGGCTCAACAAAGTTCCCTCACTCCCCTTAAGGAAAAGACCTCACTGAAGTCTCACCAAGAAAGCAGCGAAGGAGGCAATCGTCTTTCCTTCCTCAACAGAGGATAATGCACTTGGTTTTCATGACAAATTCAATAGGGTTCACCGCTCCTGAACGCTTCGGTGCTTTGTTACCCATAGATTTGAAACCCTTTGTCCAGCCTTTGCTATTTACAGCTCTCTAAAATGAGGTTTAACAGAAGAGAGGTGCTGTTTGTACAAACTCTGGGTTAAAAAGCACAGTTTCTCTGTTCTAGTATGATCGCAATGGGTCATTTCTTCCCACGCACAGGAATTAGAAGGGGGATGCCCTGGTTGTAAGAGGGTGGAGATAAAAGGTGCTGGAGTCTGAGGGTTGAAATGCAATTTAATTAAGCTTTCTGCTTCCTTATGGCAGCCTGGAGTTTGTTTTGCCTATTTTGCCATCTGACAAATCATTACTAGACCAGTAATTTCTGATGAACACGGGCTAGGGAATGGTGTCATTTAGAACTGTGTAGGACTCTGTTATTTCAGTCTGTTACCTGTAAATGAGTTATTCAAGAACAAGAACTTCCATTGATAAAAGGCCAAAAATCAATAGGTAAGATTGTTGAGATTCATTCGGAGCTCCTGATGGATTTCCCCCCCACTGAGGTTTCCAAAAGCTTTTGCAGACTATTTTAGACCTAAATTTGAGTTTCTTAGAGCCAAACTTGTGAGGTTTACTTTTGTAAATCCTCACTTTTCGCATTAAGCTTGTAAAGAAGCTTCAAACTTAGGGTCACTGGGGATAAATGACGGCAGCTCTAAAACCACATTGGGCCTTCCTTAGCAGATACTGCAGGGAGTTTTCTGGATGCAGCACGCTAACGAACGAAGGGCTAATTTAGTTTGATATTGATGGTATTGCGTGTATCAAAGATCAGGATGCTGTTGCACAAGGAGACTCATTCAATCAGAGAGATTCTCATCTAAATAGAGAGGAAAAGACAATATTATTCTCATTTCTAGCTGGGGATCAGGAGCCAAAATGCTTTGCTAAGGGGATGTTGCAGCAGGCTCAACAGCTGAGCCTCCTGGACACCGCTGAGCAGGATTATTCCTGTGGTTGCAAAGAGCAGGTCCCATGGTTAGACTTTGGTTCCAAGGCACCACTGCCTTCGAAGCGAAGGGGCAAAGAGTTTCATTGTACTGGGTCATTTTGATCTGACAGGGAGAGGAATGGAAAACTTCATTCCAAGTTGTGGAGGAAATGGTGAAAGCTGGCAGGATGTGATTCCTGAGTGCTGAGGTGGAGACGTGGGCTCGTTCCAGCATTACAGTGATAACCTAACTGTAAGTAAATAGGCAGGATTTCTTCTGAAGCCCATCTTCTACACACACGTGTGAGGTACGATGGGCAGAGAAGCCGTTCCAGGCTTAGCTTTGGCTGCAGATTTGCTAAGCATTGTGAATTCAGGTTACCTGAACACTGGAGAAGCGTTGAGCATCCTTGAAGAGTCCTTGCTCAGGCTTTTTCATGTGAGCAGAACAGGCCCCTCAGGATGCTTGGAGAAAGAGCTGCTGACTCCAGTCTTCTCCTACCAGTGTTTGACACCGATGCCCCCCAAGTTCCTCATTTCCTTTCACCTTTCCCTGCTGAGCCAGCGCTTCCTGGCTCTCCATCCACCCACCTTTCATTGTGGCTGGTCGGAAGCTTAAGAGCCATCATTGGCATCTCCAAGCCCATCAATTAGTTTCTGTTTCAAGCAAGGAATCTTGTCCTTCTCTTCGGGCCTATCCATCATCTCTGGCTCTTTGTGGAGCTGCAGTCATCCATCCTGCCTCAGTACTCGGAGCTGCAGTGGTGGGCAGGGAGGTTGCTGTGCCAGACATCAATACTTCTGCCTTTATTCCTCTCTCTCTTCAGGGGGCTCGAACCACTTGGGATGAGCTTCTTTCTCCTGCAGCTGTAGCTGATTCCTGCTTATGCTGGGCAAGGAACCCCGTGTGGGATGCTGCGTAGTAGCGCTGATACCAAAGAGGCTTTGGCAGCAGCTCTGCCTCCACGATGGGGAACAGCACGTACAAGAAGCCCTCTCCAAACAGGCAGTGTCATCCGTCAGATCTCAAATGGTGTGTGTCTAATTAATCAAGCACATAGTAGACCTAATTAAATGGGAAACAATGCCCGAAGTGAATGCTGTTATTTCTGTCACTCATTGGTGCCGTGCTGCTGGTGGGGGGATGCTCAAGTCATACTGTGGGGTTCAGGTGTGTGTAAATCCTTTGCTAGGGTTCAGGAGAGTATGAGGAGATGCTGTCAAATGTCCTCCCATCTGGAAGTCCCAGTATCTGGGATATATGAAGATATTGTCACTACAGAGAGGTGTCCCCACACCCCGAGCCCTAGGGGACCCTCTTGTTTTGAGCAGGGCTCACACTGCCTTTGGAGCGACAGCAGGGCTGTGACACTGCTCGAGGAGAGGAGGGTTACCAGACACATCCTCTGCCTCACACACAGACGTGCAAGCAGAGCGAAGGAGCAAATAAGACAAGCGTAGCGAGGCGTATTCCTCATTAAATACAGCAACTGGAAACGCAGCTCCTGGAAAAGGGAGCTCATTTATCATATCTGGTGGATGACACTGTGCTTTATTACCTCTGGGGCTGTAGGTAAACTTCTGCCTCGCTGAGTAACACAAGGAATTGGAGAGTTGTACTTGCTGGGGTTTCAGCTCCTGGTTGAATCCCTGTGTGCTCCCTCACGGCTCCTGTTGTGTGCTGTGATTTGGTGCAGCGTCAGCTGAGCTTCTTGGGACAAAGCCCTCTCTGTGCCCCGTGGTGCCTCCTGTCCCATGTGCAGAGACCTCCTTTGCCTACATGGACATAACATATGGACCACGACACTTTGGAACTGCCCCTCTCCCCATCTTGCCTGCTTTCTTGCCTCAAGCCCATCCGTACAGAAAGTGATTTGTCAGTGCTGACATGTGCAAGACTGGCAGTAGCTGCAGCAGCACCTATTTTTTTCCTTTACAGATAGCAGCAGCTACAAATTTAGGCCCTTTCAGTAAAGTTCCTGACAGCCTCTGTCCTATTAAATTTGTGGGGGAATCTTCAATTGAAAAGTTATCAGTTCATGACTAAATGTTCCGCTAACATCTCATTTATATCAGTTGTTGGGCTTTGCAGGCATTAGTATGCCCATACGGTTGTACAGCCTGTGCAAATGTGTGGAAACAGGCTGAATAGAACAGACCACTGCTAACCCATCTGATGTTCAGTTCCAATTTGTGCTGCTGTTCACAGCTGGGCAGTTCACATCGCTGCGCATCCTTCTGCTAGCGCAGCTAAACCCAGGAGGGTTTGCCATCTCTGCTGCAGAGGCTCCAGCTCACTGAGAAGCGCCTCTGCAACCCAAAAGCATGGGAGCCCTTTGGGGTTCAGCTCTGGAGGCTGTTCCACCGTGTCATTTTATTTGGCTTGATAAAGGGAGAAAGATGCAGTAGTGATGGCAATTTCTCTATCAGGGATCCTGCCTGTGTCAGTGCCCTCCGGAGGGGACACCCAAATGTCACCCTGGCAGTACATGAAACACATCTCTTTCTAAAGCTCATATATGAATGCATGTTTCAGTGTAGGTGTTGCAGAGCGGGCAACAGCAAAGCTTGTCAGCATCAAAGGCTGACAAAAAGCTGTCTCTTTGCATGTTAATGCCTCGAGGTGTGTTAATTTGCTTGAGATGTTCTCTAACCTTGTGTGTTCCTCAGTCTTCCCTGATTTGTATATCAAATGCACAGCTTGTATTTATGCTGTCACTTCACACATCTTACATCTTCACATGTGAGGCACCTGATTCCTTCCTTCCTAGGGTGCAGTAGGATTGATTGCTCCCTTTTGCCCGTGCTTAGGATTCACACAGGCAGAGAGCTGTTCTTCTTTTGCATTAAGCCTTGGGCTGGCCCAAGCTTTACCCTGCTTATTGCTTCCTAAACGTACCTAAACATTTCTATACTAAAGAAATGGCCATCTAAATGATGGCCAAATCAAAGTGGTACAAGGTAAGGTGATGGTGAGCCCACTAGAGCTTCACTGGCTGTGTCCGTTCTGAAGCCCAACCTGTTTTAACGTTCAAGATGACAATGATCTACTCTTTAGTATAGTCAAGTTAGAGTAGTATAGTTAGTAGTTTAGTTAGAGTACTCATAGCTGGTACTCTCCACTTGGCAACCATCCTGCTGCTGTGTTGGAGGGGTTGGTACTTCATGGCACTGGCCCTCGTGGGATGGGGGTACAAGTGGCTGGGGAAACAGTGGTGATAACTTCTTGGCTCAGTCCACATGTTCTTACAGCTTCCTGGTGAGGGTGAATTACAAAGGCAGGACAGGTTTTCCTGCACCAGCTGCAGCCCCCTTAGAAGTGGAAAACTGTAGGTGATGATGATAAATCTGATGAGGCAAAACGTCAGACCGTAGTGGGCTTTCTGGTCAAAACGTTGCTGCTGGTAAGTGTCATGTGGAAGGGCATCACTTTTTGCATGCCATCTAAAACCTCCGAGGTCTCAGAATGCTACGTAAACCAGGCAGAAAAATCGATCTTTGCATTCAGGGTGATTAAGCACAAATCAGTTCTGCTGATGGGAAATGCCTGCCCAAGAGGGGTTTGTGAGCCAGGTGATAGTAGCTGTGGGAGGTGAATTTTAAAGCACCAGGACATCATGTCTGAATAGTGGGTGGACTCTTAATTAAGCCCTAGTTTTATTGCAGGGAAAGAACTTGTCCATGTGTTTGATAGAATAGAAAACACAGTGGAATGGATAACAGAGTAATTACTGTATTGTTGCTTATCATCATTACAGCAGGTCACAAAGAGGACATGACAGACCGGGTACCACAAAGGTCACATTTGTAGTTTTAATGGCTTGGATTTGCTCTTTAGACGAAGGTCAAAGATGGCTTTAGTGACTGTGAAAAGATTTGGTGTAGTTCCATCTTCTTGTTTTGTAAGGAAACGTGTACTGCAGCTAGAAATCAAACCATCTTTTGTTCTTTATTATCACATCTCTCTGCAGCAAATACCCAAGTTATTGGTAGCAGTTACAAAAAGCTGGACTTCTTCCTTGCCTCTATTCAATGCTGAGACTCAAGCAGAGCTTAGATAATTTCCAACTGTTATATGAATATAACATGCAAGTGGCTTTCTCTCTAAGCTGTCAGTTTGCCAATCTCAGCTGGGGAGTGCGGAAATGATTTTTACGGATTAGGGGTCTTCATAGTGGAACAAAAGGTGCAGGATGGAGCCTGAAGAAGATGGGCTTGGGGCTTCTTTTTCTGCCCTTGAAGGTTTTGCTAAATCCCCCCAGGAATAAAGAGTTGGGTGTTAGAGCAGAGGGGGACCAGGAGGAATAAAGGAACCTGAACGGCCGTTCCCAGAATCCCTTCTCCATCACCTGGATAAGGTGGGGGGGTTGTTTCAGTTTGTGCCATTGTGCACAAGTCAAGATCATAGAATCATAGAATCATGGAATAGTTAGGGTTGGAAAGGACCATTTTCAGCCCTTCTATTCCAGCTATAGAAAAAAAGCCCCTTTCGTTCTTCTCTAAATCTGTTGTTGGACTTGAAATCTTTCATCTCCCCAACCCCTCTCAAGTGACTACGGGAAGCCCAGGAAGCACTTTTTGTTCTAGGAACAGTCTTTTAAATGGAAACTAAACCGTATGACCAAAGGCAAGCTGTGTACTCGCGTTGAAGGAAATGAAGGCAGGAAAAGCACATTTTCCCCTTGAGGAAACAGTGAAAACACAGGATGCTTCCCCTCATTTTTATTCTAATGCTCTCTCTGTAATAAATATATTGTCTTTTCCCTGCTACACTCGCTTTGCTCAACTTTGCCACGTCTGACCTGGCTTTGTGGCCTCTTCCCATTGCTGTATCTGTGTCTTCTTCAACACAACTTTCTCTGCCCACTGTATTTTCCCCCCTCCTTTAGCATTTCTAAAAGGGCCTGAAACCTCTTAGGGACTGGCCTTTGCACAGAGCTGCGTGATGGAAGCTGCTTGTGGTTGTTGGTCGGCTGGCTAATGCGTAGATCTGGGAGTCCATAGGCACGTGCATTGTGCTTCATTTGACCCAGAATGCGCCAGGAGACAGACAGATTTCTCTGCCACAGCCTCAGGTTTCCCTCTCTGGAAATCAGGAGCAGCAATAATTCATCTCTGCCGAGTACTCCAGGAGAAAAATCAATGTTTAATGGCTGAGCTTGGGACCTTAAAAGCCCATCAACCGCTCCGAACTGGGACTTGGGCATGGAGCTACCCAACAGCCAGCCCCATCCGTGTTCTCTGGCTGGCCCAGGGATATCGCGGTGGTGTCTGCAGTGATTTACAAGGCGCCTTCTTGCACGCGGAGGGGAATACGTTGTCAGCGAGTTCCCTCTTAATTTGCATTCTTCCAATCTAATCAAACCTTTGTAAACACCAGCTCCC
This sequence comes from Lathamus discolor, assembly GCF_037157495.1. Classification (NCBI taxonomy): domain Eukaryota; kingdom Metazoa; phylum Chordata; class Aves; order Psittaciformes; family Psittacidae; genus Lathamus; species Lathamus discolor. Next base: position 1,415,472 of record NC_088905.1, read on the forward strand.
TGAAAATAATAATCAACTGCAAGAGACACATTGGCAGGCTAAGGGAAGGGGAATTAAGATGCTTTTCTTTCTCCTATGCTAATCTTTCTGCTAATTATGTTTTATTAATATTATGATGCAGACGCTCCCCTTCTTGTTTTCCCTCATCTTGTCCGTAGTTAAAATCAAATTGCAAATGAATGAGCTCGGTAGTTGACTTAATCACTTAAGCCTCTGCCTTTCAGCATTTCCATCAGCAACCCCTACAGTCACAGCAGCACTTTTTTTGCTGGTTTTGAAGTATTCTTGCGTGATTGTTCTATGGGTGACATTGACAGGTTGTTGTGATGAGTTGGCTGAGTCATTATCATCAGGAGATGGTTGGGTTTTCTGGTGTTTGTAATAAGGTGCTTTTCATTCCGGAATGGGGAGGGGGGGTGGGGGGGAATCAACCCCTTTTTGTTTTAAAGAGTCTAATATTGCAGCTTTTATGTCAGAATTGCCATAGAATAATGTTATATTCTTCCCTTTTGATTCCTGAGGGATGCTTTGAAAGGCCTAATCAAAAAGAAATTGGGAGTCTCAAGCTTGGTTCTTCTCTGTAGATGAGCAAGTCTTTGATCAGTTGGTAATCCCGGCTGTCCACAATACCTAACGCAGGATGTTGGGTTTGTAGGCAAGCATGGCAGGACCCCGGCTCTTCAGACGCAGGCTGGTACCCAAAATCAACATCATTTAGCATATAGGCTATTGACTTGGTTTGGGATGCGCTGATGGGTGGCAATGGCTATGCAGGGTGCCGCTGTAGCTCTAGCAACACGGTTTGGGTTGTTTATATGTTATTATTCAGGGAAAAAAACCCTGGTAAAAGGCATGTAAATGTGTGTCAGGCTGAATTTAGAAGCTTTTGCTCAAGATGTGTTTCGATAGAAGTGCCAGATTTGATCAGCTTAGTGTATTTCAGGTGGCTCTTGCAAATCCTCCCCCTGGCTTGTCCATCTGTTGATGCTGATGTGGTTTATTCTCTGGGTTTAATGGCGAAATGAGGATCCCCTTCTCCACTACAGACGATTTCTGGTGTTCCGTAGCTCAGCAATGAAATGTCAGCCCTTGAGTTTGTCTCTTCCCTAGAAGAAAGCAAAAGAATGCCTTGAGAAGAGAACATATTTCTCGGTTGACAGGAGCTATTTAAATACATAATTATCACTGGGGGGGAGTCATTAGGATGATAGAGGTTTGCTTATAATTCGGATGACTGTATTGAATTATTAGTTGCATCAGAACCATTTCTACATCGAGCTTGAAGACAGATCTGTAAGGAAGATGTGGGGGCATACGCTCACCCCCGCTGCAGTTGGGTGATGGTTGAAGTATGATCCCACCGCTCCTAAAAAACAGACTTAAATCCATTATTAATCCACTTGTCCTGTATTATTTCCAAGAAGTACTGAGCTGAGCCTATGGATCTGTGTTTGTTAGGGGAGGATCTGTTCAAGTCCTGCACGTGCTTCAACACGACTCAGTGTTTGCAAATCATAGTTCTAAGGGCTGAAGTGGAGCTGAAGAGGCACAAAGGTCTCCTGCAAAGGCCTCTGTCTTCACCCTGGTGGCAAGGGGGGAGAGTATCTTCATCAGAGTGCTCCTCGGTGCATTCTCATGCTTTCTTCCACTCCATAACTCCGGATGATGCTGAAGAGTCAAGGAGATGAGCAAGCTGCAAAGAATGGAGCCATTCTTAAGGGAAGGTTTATTCATGGCTGAGGAGCAAATACTCCGATTAATGTAGAAAGAAAAGGGCTGATGTTAAGGAAGCGCAGCAGCAGTAAAAGCTGTATTAAGCTGACGTGTGTGGAACCTGTTTCTCATCTGGCACTAACTGACATGGTCATCAGGTTGCATGAGTTGACCCTGGAGTGTTTCTATGCAGACAAATTGCTTTATTCATCCTTTTTGGCTGTGCATTTTCCTTTATCTAATCCAGATGTGGGGGGTTTGCTCTTACATCCAGCTTCTATCTCATTGCAGAGCTCCCTGGTTTCTGTCTGCACTGAACTGCGGTCACAAAAAGAGAGCAGTCCCTAACAAAGTTAGAGAGGCAGGGACTCAGAGAGATGCGTAATGGAATTGTGCTCCAGAGAAGGTGTATATTGCGATAAATGGCCAACATTCTTGATTGAATTGCCTCCATTGATAGAATGGAGCGTGCGTGTCTTGCCAGAAAACTTGATTTTCCTCCTGCTCTGCACAATATATTTGCTTTCAAAGATGCAAATACTTTTCAAGAGGAGCAATTGAATATGCAGCCTGTCAAACCGACCTAGGGACATTCTCAGCCTGATCTATAGCATAACATGTTGGAACCGGGAACCTCTTCCTGTTACTCATTAATCTTGAAGTGCTGAGAAGAGATGCCCTGTGTAGTGTGACAAAGCGCATCAGACATGTACAGCTAAAGAGCAGTAATTAGAGTCGCGCCTGGCTCTCCAGCTATTCCCTTAGCACTTCCCTGCACACACCAGCTTTCCATGTATGCTCTCCCTACTGATAGAACAAGCGACCCGGCTGCTTGGATCAGATACAACTCAGGTAATTCCTTACAACAAGCTGCACGTACAATTCCAGTTGGTTTTAATTGCAAGCAGGAAAAGATTGACTCTAAGGAGGATGATAATCAAGGGGCCTGTGATGTGTATTTTTCAACCAAACTTGAAGCGGGTGGGTTTTAATGTTGTCTTTGCTCATCTTAATTGCAATTATTCTTAATGGTAGAATTCTTCTTTGGTTTCTAGATCATAGCCATGAGTCACTCTTAGGCCAGAAATGACTGTCGGTTGTAAAACAGTTGATGGATGATCAGGGCCAGCATAAGATGATTTGGTCTCAGTCCAGTTCCCAGTAGGCATGTATCCACATTACAAAAATAGAACATTATTAAATGGCCATTGAATTGATGGAGTCAGAACAAAGACTCAGCAGGCCATTAATAGTGAGCTGGGATAGTGGATGCCTCAGTGCACAGGGTACAACCTCCCCACTCGGGAGGCACTTTGCAATGGGCATCTCTTCGTGACTTTGACTGGGTCACTGGCTGGTCTCCCCATCCATAACATGCAGATTGAGGGAGAGCAGCAGAGAGGATTTTAAGGCCAGGCTGGATGTGGCTCCAGGCAACCTGATATAGTTGAAGATGTCCCTGTTCATTGCAGGGGTTTTGGACTGGATGAGCTTTGCAGGTCCCTTCCAACCCAAACCAGTCTGTGGTTCTCTGACTTTATGATTCTGTGATCACCTAAAGGTTGTGGTGTGTACTGAGCACAAAGGAAGCTGCACGTATAGGTAGCTCCTTGTTTCTCTTTACCATGATAGCGCTTTTGGTCACTAAACGGGCATGGACCCGTGTCTCTGGCCACGGTGTCACTGCCACATCCTGCCATAGAAACACATAGGAGCATCTTCCCTGAGTGATGCCACCTACTTTCCTCCTTTCTGGCTGTGCTTGAGCGCATGGGAGCTGGGCTGGGAAGCGGTGGGTGCTGGCATTCTTTTTCCTCCATTCCAGCTTTCAGGATTTATCAAGTAGAGCTGAGCACTAAAAGATGAGGCAGCTGCAGTGGTGGCGAGGAGCTTTCCCAGAAACCTTAATTGCGTGTTGCTCAGCATTGTCAGCTCGACACGCTGACATTTGGAGATATTGAGCACCTCTTTTTGCAGCGCGGTGGAGCCCTACCAGTGCCAATCAATTATGCTGGAGCAGTCCTCCCCTATTGCAGCGGGAACATCTACTCTGTAAATTAAAGCAGAAACTCTATTATTGAAGAGCCAAAGAGGGCTCCCATCTCCCTCTGAAGACACGTGTTCACCTCGGTACGCACACTGCAGGTACATGGGGGCAACTGCCTGGGGTTTGTCCATCTGGATCCAGCTGAGGCTCAGGGTTGAAAGCCTGGCTGCTCACTATTACAGCGGAACAAGTTCTCCTTCATCTTTGGCAAAGCCTCCGAGGGAAAGCAGAGATAAAAATAAGACCCTGGTGAGAATAAAGGTCACGGCGAGAGACAAGGGCTCAGGATGAAAAGCCTCCGGAGGAAACAATTGGTAACAGCTCTCTGGGTGTCGGAGAGAGGAGAAGGAGGGAGGTTTGTGCCCGCTGCGCTGACCTGAAGTGAAAAGCAGCCCTGCGGGGAGGAGTGTTTGCTCCTTTGTGTTGGGATCAAAAGGCAACGGCAGCAGCAGAGAGGGCTGCTGTTTACAGGGCAGTGATGGGGAAGCATCCGCTTGCTCAGAAGCTGCTGGAAAAGTGGGAAGATGCAGGAGAAGGGGTAGAGAATGTGATGTTAGTGACTGAATTTGATTACGCTGTTATTGACTTTCCGTTGTGTTGGGAAGTGACAGCTGGTTTGCCTTTCATTTCCTTTTTATCTGATTTAGGTACTAATGGGAAGGCTTTGAAGGATGGGAGAGGGAAGAATTAACAGCCCAGATTGTATCGTGGGTCTCGCCTCTTGGGTTCCAGCCACTGAAGGTGGGGTAAGGGTAAAGCAACCCCTTCGTGAAGCTTCATCCCTTTTCTTGGCAAGAGAAGGATTCAGGGCCTAAGTCACAAGGTTTTGTATCCCCTGTGATACAAAGGACTCACAACTCAGTTGTGAGTTCAGTGTGATTGCGGTACCGCAGGCCAGCTTTACCCTTTCCCTTCATATCCAAGAAGTGGAAATAGGATTTAGGGGCGGCAATATGGACGTTGTAGGAAAATGGAGTTCTGCTTTGTGGTAGAGAAGGTCTAAGGTGCCCCATGGAGAACTTGAAATGCCAATCTCGATCCTGGGATAGAAACCTGAGTGTAAACCCTCAGTGCCCAGTACATGGTGGATGTGTTCTTTGTCAGCAATGGGCTGAACCCGAAACACCCATAGCTCCTCCACACCTCTTGAGTGTGTGAAGCTCAATTTTACTCTGATCAGGGCTGATGGGAGCACTTGGTGGGCTCCGACAGGTCCCTGCTCACGCAGACCATGAACCTTCCCAAAGGGGCACATCCCAACTCAAATCCCGCTTCTCTGTCGCCTAGGACCCGGATCCTCCCCATGGATCTCCGGGCAGTAGCTGCCAGCCTGTTTTGTTGTCTGTTTACTCTCTTCCCGTCTCTGACATCCATGAATATTTATGGGAAGCTCCAAAATAGCCAAGAGCACTTTAATCAGAGGACTATCTGCAGCCTAATCAGGGATAATACTAATCAGGAAGTTCGGAGCACGCTTTAACGCTTACTGCAGGAGGGGAAAGTTTGCTCCCAACTCCAGAACAGTTTTGGTGCTGAGTCTTTTGCATTTGCCCCCATTACAGGAAGAGCAAACAGAGATTTACTGTTTACATCTGGTGCTTTAACGCCTCACAGCAGGAGCAGTGGATGCTGGATATGCCATAGGAGCTGGGGTTGTCATGATGCAAACAGCGCGATGCTGATTTAGACCCGATGTCTCTTGTGTTTCCAACCAGAGGGATCTCACTTTGCAAGCCAATCTCGCAATATCCCATCTTTTCTCCTTGGGCATGGGTTGGATACACGCTCTAGCTTGCAGGAGGAGGATTTTAATGCAGCAAAGCTGCTGTGCTCCTTCTGTGGCAGTTTTCTTTCAATCATTGGCTTTACAATCGCGCTAACCGGGGTTTTCCGACAGTGATTGTCATCAAAAGGGGGGGGGGGGGGGGGAGGAAAAAAAAGCTCTGATGTAAATAAAGGGAAAACTTTTTAAGGTTTAGCAAACTTAAATGAGCGCTCAGAAGGGCTTTTGAGGCCTGCCAGGCGCTATCCTACCTCTGTTCAACGCGATGCCCTTTCCGGAGTTGAGCTACTTTTTATCCTGCTTAGCCACAGAGTTCTGCAGAGGAGCCTTTTTGACACGATGCACATGAAAGTCTCTGCTTCCTGAAGGTTCCTCAGGAATGAATGACAAAAGCTCGCATTATCCGCCCCGTTTTGCAGCCGCAGCGTTGTGGGATAAGGAGCCCTGGATTAAATCTTGAATGCAGATTTTCCACCAAGGTTTGGGTTTTGAAGCCTTCATCTTTAGAAATCTGTGGGTTTAAGAATAAATAAATGGTGCCTTAGGTCGCAGTCCTGCTTCAACTGAAGCCAAAGGAAGCAGCGTTAGGCAATAATTCCTGTCTCGTTAATGCGCATCTCCGCTTGCTGGATGTCTTTCTTCCCTTTCCCTTGGATAATAAGAAGCCGTGGGCCCAATCCCCCGCGGTGCCCAGCACATGGATGGAGCTCTGAAGCCATGTGTGCCTTAGGACGCGTGGCACTGAGATGACAGGGTGCTGACCCATAGAGGGGGGATGCTTTTCCCTTCTCTGCTCTTGGGAAGGACGCTTCTCAAGCCGAAAGAGAAAAACAGGCGCTTGTTTTACATGGTCCGACATGAGAAGGACATGGAGCTGTTGGAACAAGCCCAGAGGAGGCCATGAGGATGCTCAGGGGCTGGAGCAACTCCCGTATGGAGCCAGGCTGAGAGCATTGGGGCTGGAGAAGAGAAGCTGCATGGAGACCTCAGAGCAGCTTCCAGTGTCTGAAGGGAGCTACAAGGATGCTGGAGAGGGGCTCTGCATCAGGGACTGCAGGGATGGAACAAGGGGTGATGGGTTCAAACTGAAACAGGGGAAGTTCAGGTTGGATGTAAGGAAGTTCTTTACAATGAGGGTGCTGAGGCGCTGGCACAGGGTGCCCAGAGCAGCTGTGGCTGCCCCGTCCCTGGCAGTGCTCAAGGCCAGGTTGGACACAGGGGCTTGGAGCAAGCTGCTCCAGTGGAAGGGGTCCCTGCCCGTGGCAGGGGCTTGAACTGGATGAGCTTTAAGCTCCCTTCCAACCCAAACCATTCTGGGATGCTTTGATTCTGTGAACTTTACACCACAGCAGATTGGGGGGGGTTGAGTTTGCAAGGGGCAAATGGGCCACATAAAACCAAAACCACCCGAGCTGGCGACAAGTGCTGATGCTCTCAGATAATTATCCCACCCTCTCTCTTGCTGTAGTGCTGATGCAGTGATATGAACACATTCCAAGCAGCAGTTGTGGTAGATTTAAAGCCGTTGCAGTCCTGATGAGCCGATAGTTTATAGCCCTTACCACAAAGGCCTTTACTTCCAGTTGTTTTAATCGCTAGCACAAAATAATTACATTCCTTTTCTTTCCCCCTCCTGTGAAGCAATGAAATGACAAAGCAGCAAAATAAAACCTGGTGTGATCTTCACAGAGGCAGCAAAATTGGGTTTGCAAAATACATAAAGGAATCCATCACTTCCCATACACAAAGACTACTCTTAAGTAATTCTTGAGGCAGGAGATGGTTGAGGATTAGGCAGTGGCTGTAATCAAAATGCTGGGGGAAAATGGGATTCATTTAGAAAAGTAAGTACCTCGTTAAAAATCAATTCCTTTTCTCCTCATTCAAATGGTGGATTGATGATAGTACTGTAGCAGATCTCTTTATAGGTACGTTTGCTTGGGGGGGGGGGGGGAAGAAAAGGCCCTATTGTGTCATACTTACATTTAGCCATCTATAGATGTGATCCAATACTCCCAAGTGTATGAAGTACTTTAGCTGCATGGGGGAGGTTGGTTTTACAAGGAGTTTACTTCCATTGCCCAATTCCTAGTGTCGTGCTGAGTTGATGGCTACCTGGCACTGCCTGCATCCCTCGCTCCTCAGCATCTCCAAGGAGAACGCAGATCCTTCTGGTCTGGCTTAGGATTTGCAAGTGAAAACAGGGAAGCAAGCAGTGGAGGGGGAAAGGTTTGTTATTCCAGTTCCATTTCCTGATTCCCAGCATGCCGGCTCTCTCAGTTTACAAGCAGGCAGCTCCCTTGTGACTCCATGCTCATCAATTACTTGTCTGCATTCACCAAGCAGAGCTCACCCAGCAGGTATGAGCAGAGGCTTCGGAGTTGTAAGCGACATCGTGGTCCTCCCTTTCTTTACTGAGGAAGCCTTAGTGTGAGTCGAGATCATGGCGTACACCTGAGATAGACTTTAAATTGTGTTCTGGAATTGGAGTGAGCCTAAGTATGAATCCCAAATCACATAATGGTGATCTCTCTTCCAGGCAGGTTGGTGTATGCAGTGTGGCTGCTCTGATGTTCAGGGTAGCAGACGTGTTCTTCACTTCCCTTTGCCTCTTCAGTCATCAATAATTACAGCTCCATGGAACACTCAGCGCTGTTGAAAGCTCTCTTCTTATTTCCCTGTCCCCTCTCTTCTTATTTCCCTTCTCAACTACAAAAGACTGGAAGATCTGACAGAGCTGGTGGTGTAATCCGCTATGGATCTACATTCACAGATCAAATCTAGAGTAAACTCAAGCTTCCTTTAAAGGGCCAGTATTAATTGCTGGGATGCAGTTGCCTTGCTGAAAAGCAGGCTGCCAGAGTTGCCTGGTGAGGCCACATCTGGAGCACTGCGTCCAGTGCTGGGCTCCTCAGCACAAGAGGCAAGGACCTGCTGGAGATGGTCCAGCGGAGGTCACAAGGATGCTCAGGGCTCTGGAGCACCTCTCTATGAAGAGAGATTGTGGGAGATGGGCCTGGTTAGCCTGGAGAAGAGCAGACTGAGAGGGGATCCCAGCAGTGCATCAACAGATCAGAGGTGACTGCCAGGAGGATGGGGACAGACGCTTCCCAGTGGTGCCCAGTGACAGGACAAGGAGCAATGGCCATAAACTAAAACACAACGAGTGTCACCTCAACACGAGCAAGAGCTTCTTTACATTGAGGGTGTCAGAGCCCTGGCACAGGCTGCCCAGGGAGGGTGTAGAGTCTCCCTCTCTGGAACCATCCCAAACCCACCATGGACACGTTCCTGTGTGCCCTGCTCTGGGTGCCCCTGCCCTGGCCGGGGGTTGCACTGGGTGCTCTCCAGAGGTCCAGATGGTTCTGTGTTGTTGGGGACTGCGGGGCTGAGCCCGCAGCCCATGGGAACGGCGGCTGCATCCTCGGGAGCGCAGATTTGTTACCAGGGAAGATGCGAACGCAGCCAAGCTCCCCACTGCCCTGCTGGAGCAGCCATGGCAGGGGCTGATTTGTGTTAGACACAGGTGCTAATTACTGGGAGCCGGTTTCCTGAGCCGGAGCAGTCCCCTGAGGGGAAGTGCTGGGGGAGGCATCATTTTCCATCTCATCTGCTAAATATAGAAGGCACCTGGGAGACCCCTGTGATTATTGACTTAGGCAGGCACACTAATTCCCACTGCGACCTCCTCGCTGCTCTCCTCCCACTGCATTTGCTCCATTTAGATGTCAGCTGCATTATTACCCAAACTGGAGGCTTTTTATTTAGTACTCCAGGAGCACCCAGGAGCCCTGGGCTGAGATGAGGTTTTTTGCTCCGATGAACTGCACTAAGGACAAAGTCTGTATCCGTGCAGGTAGGGAAGGGCAAGAATGAGAACAAGCCCAGTATCCTGGACTCACAGCTCTGGTGCGCCTGGGTGTATACAGGGAAGGGTTGTGAGCGGTTCAGGGCAGGGACTACTCCATGGGTAGTGTCACAAAGAAAAGGATACCTCGCATGGAATTGCAGTCACAGAGCTGAGGCGTGGAGCACTGGAATGGTTTAGACTGGAAGGGACCTTAAAGCTCACCTTCCACTGGAGCAGCTTGCTCCAAGCCCCTGTGTCCAACCTGGCCTTGAGCACTGCCAGGCATGGGGCAGCCACAGCTTCTCTGGGCACCCTGTGCCAGCGCCTCAGTACCCTCACAGGGAAGAGCTTCTGCCTTATCTCCAACCTAAATCTCCCCTGTTTCAGTCTGTGTCACCTCCAGGTTTCTCAGTCTTGGTATGCAGAAATCAAACCACTGAAAAGTGACTTTCCCGTTCTTATTCCAAACGTTACTCCCCACAAGACGCAGGAGTTTTGTGAGGCTCTTGTGTGTTGCAGTGAATACTGGAATGAAGCAATGGTGGGTAAAACTTGCTAGGAAGAAGCAAACTGATGTTAAGAACCTTATTTTAAGCCAGAGGTGTGCTCTGGTGATGGTCCAAGCTGTGTACATCCTCGATCAGAGACAGGGCGCAGGCACTGCAGAGGAGCTGGACCTTGGAGCTGCCATTGAAAGAGCAGTGCCTTTTTCCATCACCCCGTGCTTCAGACGTGGCTCGGGGGACAATTCACCGTCACTGATCCTCTGTAAAGCTTGCTCCAGGTGGACAATGGCCTTGGGGACCCTCACAGTCACCACAGCACTGATCATCTGCCCTCTGCTTTATCTGCTGTATGTTGCTCCTATACCTGCCCGTCTGCTTACCCAGCCCAAGGTGTTTCTTCCCAAGGTGGCCAGCTCTGTAGCAGGAGGTACACGTGCTCCACAGCACCAAATAGACCTCTAATAGCTGGGTAATGGGCTTCAGCTCCATATATCACTGTGCCATTGATTTCAATGGGCTTTGGATTGGACAGTAAGTCTTTACAATGTGTTTTACTTCCCACTTCCTAGCTCCTGGCTTTCTTTGGTTTAATGCGGGCCTTCCCACGTTACTTTAACAAAGTTTTATGTGTTTTAATTTTCTTTTATTACTTTGGAGCCCATTTCCAACTGCTTCACAAGACAAGTCAATGAGACAGAGCTCCTAATAAACCTGCATTCATCAATGCCTTGTTTTACGCTCATCTCTAACTACTACCCAATCACTTGGACAACTGATGCTTCTGAGCTTGCAATTAGACCCGTGCTTTCTGCTTCTGATGAAGGAAGATTAATTAAATCAGTGCTTTTCAGGACTAGAACAAATGCAGGCACATTCTTGGCAATTTTCTCCTTCCTTTAAGCCTGTAGCCTATTAGTTTAAGACACCTGCATAGAGCGAGCATTTTGTCCTGATAGAAAACAATAAACTGAGATTTATACACTGGAGCCTTATGGAAAAGCTTCTTTTTCCTTCCCCAAAATGCAAATCGCAGACTAAAACAACAGGAGATGAGGGGAGAAGTTGATAACTTCCATCCAAAGAGTAAGGCAGACTTCTACAATGAGCCTTTCATTTTATAACCACACCTAAGAGAGAAAGAGATGCCAGTGTTTCTCGCGTGGAGCATTCAGACCGCTCTATTGTCTGAAAGCCCGTTATTGCAGTGCTCTATGTGTCCATGTGCACGTTTAAGAGTGTATCTCTGAGAGGCTATAGCATAAACAAACAAGATAAAATGGATAAAAGAAAGAGATTAAAGTGGTTCCTATTGTAGCAAGAACGGAGTTGCAGCAATGTTTTAGATGTAGAGAATGGGAAATGTGGTGAAGGGGCATAAAGTGCTGGTGTGCTGCAGAACAGGATACTGGGTCTATCTAGACCTTTAATTTCTCTTTTAATTAATCAGCATCTTAGCATTGTGCTGTAAGAGCTGTGTGCATCTCTTGACAGGGGTCTTAGTGAGAGCCTGTGTTACTCATCCACTCCTATGACAAGTCCTCCAAAGTCTTAAGACTTCGATGGAGTCCTGTGTCCAGTTCTGGGCTCCTCAGCACAAGGTGGTCCAGCGGAGGTCACAAGGATGCTCAGGGCTCTGGAGCACCTCTCTATGAGGACAGATTGTGGGAGCTGGACCTGGTTAGTCTGGAGAAGAGCAGGCTGAGAGGGGATCCCAGCAGTGCATCAACAGCTCAAAGGTGAGTGCCAGGAGGATCGGGACAGATTCATCCCAGTGGTGCCCAGTGACAGGACAAGGAGCAATGGCCATAAACTGAACCACAACGAGTGTCACCTCAACACAAGCAAGAGCTTCTTTACATTGAGGGTGTCAGAGCCCTGGCACAGGCTGCCCAGGGCGGGTGTGGAGTCTCCCTCTCTGGAGCCATCCCAAACCCACCATGGACACGTTCCTGGGTGCCCTGCTCCGGCAGGGTTGGACTGGGTCACCTCCAGAGGTTCCTTCCCACCGGAATGGTTCTGGGATTGTGTGATAAATGAATCTGAGCTCAATTCTGCCCAGGGCTATTTACCCACCATGGGTTCCATGGCAGTCCCTACAGGTAGCAGCTTCCCCAGTTTGTTTCTGCTTTGGTGGCAGTTGGCTTTCAGGGATCTGGGGGGATTTGCAAGAGAACAATTCCCCTTTGCTGAGCCTGAGAGCAGCTCCTGCCTTTTCATACATCACGTTTCTCCAGGACAGGTTTTTCTGGGGAGGAAAAAAGAGCTCAATTGATCTTTTTTACAGTCCATTTGTGTGAAGGAACATCAGAGATAACAAAAGACTAATTATTTTCCTACGTTGGCAGTTGCTAAGAGGAAAGTTCCAGACAGCACAATTAGCTTGTGACAGGTAGTCTCTATTTACTAATTACAGTATATTTAAGACCTTTGTTCAAGGCTGTCCGTGTCCCAGCTGCTGATGGAGAATCATGGAATCACGGACTGGTTTGGGTTGGAAAAGCTCACCCGGTTCCAACCCCTGCCACAGGCAGGGACCCCTTCCACTGGAGCAGCTTGCTCCAAGCCCCTGTGTCCAACCTGGCCTTGAGCACTGCCAGGGATGGGGCAGCCACAGCTTCAGCACCCTCACAGGGAAGGAACCATGGGCTTCTTTGTCCATAGTGTGGGCTCCTTCCCTTGCTGCGGTCACTGTTACAGGCTCACTGAGTCTCTGCTGAACCCAGAAGGAAAACCCTGACTTAAAAAACACAGATGGGAGCCATCACATTGGGTGGAACTCACCCAAGCTGGGTTCAGTGCATTTCTTGTGTGTTGCTAAGTCACCTTGATGTGAAAGGCCTAAATCCTCCTGTTGTTGACTGTTCTGTTGACTGGTGCTTATGAGCCATCCAGAGCCAGGTATTGGATGAGATGGTTTCAGCTATTGGGTTTGGGTGGCAATTTCCAGCAATGCCTTTAGGAGCTAAGTCCATGCAAATATGCATTGATCCAGTAACCTTGGCTGGGTGGTTCCTTGGTCGATGTCCTTGTATTGTTAATAGTTTTGCATGCAGAAATACATGCTTAAAATCATCTCTTTAAGTACCGGTGACTGGGCGTCTGTACTGAAGTCCAGGTAAGGGACTGCAGATCATTTTCATTGTATTAAGTATCTTCGTATCACCACTATAAGCTCCATAGACTGCACAAGCCTTTGTGAAACCTTCCCTCTCTATCTCCCAAAAGCTAATAATATGCATTTTGCTGCCCTTTTAGCAGTAACCACCTCTTCATTATCAATCTCTTGGTTGGTGTGGGTGCAGTTGGCACAATTCCATGGGCTTATATCCATATCAGCCAGGGTTGAGTTTTGGGAGCTCAGAACACCTTTGGGTGCCAGTTAACCCGTCTGTAAAGCTGCAAAGTCTCTGTTGGCATCTCCTGTCCACCCATAACCTGCACATCGCAAGGCTTGGCTCCAAACACCACCCGATGGTGGCCTGTGTGCCGTGGTGGCTGGCCAAAGCAGTCTTTGGGTTGGCATTAATACCCCCTCTGTTCGGAGCCTGTTTGTCAAAGGCAGTGGTTGCATTTGCAGAGGCACAGATGGCGTGTGGATCCCTGCCACTCCAGAGGGCTTGTTGAAGCCTTCCCTCCTTGTCCACGCCGTAGGAACAGTTTGCATAAGATTTAGGGCTCCTTTCTTCACAGAAACAGCTACAAGGAGGAAGAAACCTCAAGCCAAGGAGTGCGCTGCGTGAGCCGGTTCCAAGGCAACGTGCTGCTCCATTGCTGTCAGCACATCTTCCCTGGGTTTGTGTTCCAGCTCCCTACTGCAGTCAGCGAGATGTGAACCTGAGGCAGAGCACAAAGATGCATGCTCACCATCGTGTTTTGCTGTGCTTTGCTTTAATTCCTTCACTTGTACTGTGTTTTAAGGCATGGGGAGTGCTGGTTAAACGCTGCCTGCGTCTGTGCCCTTTATCAGGGATGCTTTGAGATGTTCGGGTTGCTCACAGCGATCTTTTGACAAGCTTGAAGCAGAAGAGTTCCCCAGGTCTTAGTTAATTGAAACACACATCAAGTAGGTACGTTCATAAATGAGTCACTTATAAATAGGGCAGTGAGGGAAGGAGCTTGGCAGGACTAACAGTGAGAACTGCACAGATGTACCCGGGCTCCTCCAAGTGTGCAACGTGCATAGACATGCATCAGGAATTCTCTGGCACCACTGAAATAAGAGCAGTGGTAGCAGATGGATAAACACAATTAATAGGATGGAATCCAACTTTCAGTTTGATGACAATCTTGGGAGATTTAGTAGCGTATCAAGACTCAGCTAATCGATACCCTTGGCCACCTGAGGGCATGGAACTATACGAAGACCCTACAGAAAGGAAGGTTTGAGTAGGATGCTGCTTGATTTTAGGATCATGGAATCATCCAGGTTGGAAAAGACCTTTAAGCCCATAACGTCGAACCATTCCCAGCACTGCCAAGGCCACCACTGACCCATGGCACTGAGGGTGTGTGAGCACTTGCAGGGCCGGTGCCTGCAGCCCTGCCCTGGGCAGCCTGTTCCAGTGCCTGAGCACCCTCTGGGGCAGGAATTGTTCCTCAGCTCCATCTAAACCAGCCCTGGTGCAGCTTGAGGCCGGTTCCTCTTGTTCCCTGGGAGCAGAGACCAAACCCCCAGGTCCCTCAGCAGTTCCCCATCACACTTGGGCTCCAGGCCCTGCACCAGCTCCATTCCCTTCTCTGGCCCCACTCCAGCCCCTCATTGTCTCTCTCGGAGTGAGGGGCCCAGAGCTGAACACAGGATTCCAGGTGTAAATTTTGGCCATTTACATCTCTGAGCATTAAAAGATCGATTTCAGTCTCTGATTTATTTCCCCATCTGGATAATTCATATTCTCTCCAAGGTTTGGAAGTGCCTCTTACTCCGTGTCCACACAGTGTTGGCCATCAGAAGACCTGCACCTTGAAGTCTGCTTTAGCATTGCTGCAGTCTCAATACAGCTATAACAAAGTGTGTCAGTGTTGTAAACCATCATTATCCAGAAGCAAGGTGTTTTCTGATCCACAGGTGAAGGAGTTTTTTCAGCTCAAAGCGATGCTGTTGCTGGAAGTTACTTCTCATTGGGCTTTATTGGAGTTCTACAAATCACTTAGAATCTCTCCTCTGGTTTTCTGGCTCATGTTTCACGTGCTACACCCAGACACGTCGATAACACCCGCTCTAATTCTTACCACAGTCTTTGTTTTATAGAACTCCCTGTATCTGTGATTCTCAAGAGCTTTCAAAAGGACTTTTCATATGGGGAGGCTGAGGCATGAATGAGTAAAATGATTTGCTTATGAATTATGTTAGCCTATGCAACTAAATACTTGGAGTTACCCTTCTTGGGACCAGAAGTGTTGGACATTCTCTGTGCCTCCTCTTTTGCTTCCCTGTTGAAGGAGCCTTGTGTGTCCCTGAGCTCTTACTGGGAGCAGATCTCTCTAACTGGTCTAAGAGCAGGACTCTTCCCACTTCAGCATCATTCACAGCAGCCAAACGTTTCCATGCACCATTTAGGGGTGCAAGAAAATATATGGGCACTTCAATCAACACATAGCCTGGATCTATAAAAGTTAAGTCATATTTGTGCACTGAATAGGAGAGGAGGCTTCGTAGCTGTAATAGGCAATCTCAGTTCTCCATTCCTACCTTCAGCCAAATTGCCAAAGGGTTGCTTTGATTTAAATCCGGTTTACTCGATACAGGGTGGAAATGGGAACAAAGGGATGTGTTGTTCCTCAGCGTCTGACCCTGCTTGTGCTCATTCACTCCATCCATGACTGCACCCCATAAAGGGCCGTGCCTCTCTGGTGTGTGTAACGGTTATGGGTACTGGCAGCACTGCTGTCATCCATGAATGGCCTGACATGAGAAAGGCTTTGGCTCTGGCTGCCCTCATTGCATCTCCTCCATGGCCCATAGGGAAGTTCAGGCTCCAGAACTGCCAGTCCAGCCTGGAATTCCCATTCAGACACACAGAGCTCCATGAGCCAGGGGGTATTAGCCCTATATTTGAGCAGGTTAGCCTCACCCCAGAGTTTAATAGCAATTTAAATCTCTCTCTTGCTCTGACACAGAGATAGGAACACTTTGATCAAGGCTCTTTCAGCTCTTCATCAAGCATGGGCAGTGCTGATTCTCTCATAATGAACATGGGGACCCATGTGTCTAAGACATCAAAACGAAGCAAATTTCCTCTTCCTTTCATATGAAAGCCTCCAGTCTCCGGTTCAAACCTGCCCTTTTTATCTTCCTCACAGTTCTTATTAGGGATGAGTAAAGCAATTAGGGATGTTGTGTTTGTAAGGCTAACAATAATTAATGCATTGATTAAAAGTAAGGAATGAAGCAATTGGAGCAGAGAAGAAACCCGAACCCTTTCCTACAGGAGACTGTTCCCTAGGAGGTTTCCTTCTGCTCCCAAAATACTTACTTGCAATCAGGAAAACCTTTCTTGTGGAAGAATAAAACATCATTTTCCTTGCAGCCTAATGGGCAGAGGCATCTTTTTAATAAACATATGGAAAGATACCTTTCCTGCAGTCAGGAATTAGTATTCAGGAGCTTTCCAGTGCTTATAAATCCCTGTGCCTTTGCTTTCCTTTTATTTAATGAAGGCAATTTTCAGTCTGTCCCCTCTGAAGTCCTCACAGTTTCACTGCATCTTTCCATGATCATTTAGACTCTGCGAGTGTTTTCAGCATCTGAGCTTTAATCATTATGGGGTTCCCCTGCTCTGCTTGATTTCACCCCTTCCCTATCATGGCAGGGGTTTAATATTCACTCTTTAGATGTCATCTTGGATGCAGGGAATCTGCTGTGGTCCTTGAAAGTGATGCCTTCACGTGATGGCTTCGTCCCATCGTCAGAAGAGACCCTGTGAAAAGAGATCCCACCCTTTGGGATCTGGTTCTCATCCATGTTGTAGGTGGTTTTCCAGAGGTGTTTTAAGGGTCTGTTCCTAGATCAGTGGCTTTATAGAGTGGTTTGCCCCAGTTTGAGTTTGATGAGCATCATAAGGCACCAGGTAATACTTTACAAACACGGCACAGGGTGCCCAGAGGAGCTGTGGCTGCCCCATCCCTGGCAGTGCTCAAGGCCAGGTTGGACACAGGGGCTTGGAGCAAGCTGCTCCGGTGGAAGGGGTCCCTGCCCGTGGCAGGGGTTGGAGCTGGATGAGCTTTAAGGTCCCTTCCAACCCAAACCAGGCTGTGATCTTTCAGCCTCCAGAGGACAGAGATGCCTCTAAGCAACCTCTGACTCAGCTTGGGAAGGTGCTGGGACGGGTGGATGGGACCCTGCTGTATCTCCCCCTCCTTATCCCTTTGTATTCAGAGCACAGCCTCGTTATTAGCAATGAAGTTTTTATACTTTACAGTTAACCCAGGCAGGTCATGATGTGTCACAAATCTTTGGTAAGTCAAGCACTGCTTCTTGCTGGGTACAGTGTATGCTTGGCCCCATTAAGAATAATAGCATGAATAACCATAAGCCATTAATTTTGACGAGATCAGGCCTGTATCACCTTAAAAAGCATGCATGGATGCCATGGGAGACATTTGGCTGTTTCTGCTGCTCACTCCCTTAATGAATGAAGCTATGGAAGTGGCTGCAGTTTGCCTGGCAGAGCTCACAAGGGTGTTCATCCTGTCAGTGCGTGCAGGGGGAAAGCACCAAGAAATCACTGCCAGTGCTCTGAGAAGCTGCAGCCATGGCAAGAGGCACTGACTGCATCCTGGATGCACATCCCCAGGGCCTGAGGAAGGCTTTTGGCAGAGTGATCGGATTTATTTCCTGCAATAATAAGGTAATAAGGAATAAAACTCCCCCTGTTCTCATTTGAGATCAGCCAGGGATAAATCCATTGGTATTCCCAGCTTTTAGGGATCTTACTTAATGAAGAGCCAGCCAGAATCCCCTGTCCATCATTGAGATGTTAGAGGCATCTCCCTCCTCAGCACCCATTCCCTTTAGCTTGGTGTGCTGGTCGCTAACACCTTGCTTTGACCTGTGTCTGTATTTGGGTGCTTGCAGCTGTTTTCACACTTGCCTCCATGAAAAGATCCCTTTTGTGGTATTCCTCGTGTTCCCTTGGCTTCCAAACACCTGGAGTGGGAAAAAGGCAAACAAAAGCTGGAGGGAAGGCAGGAGAGCTGCTGGTAGAGTCCCATGTGTAGACAGAGTTCTTTGTAAGGCTGTGGGCATCGTCCCTGCTGCTGTCATTTAGAGCAGGGCTTTGGTTTGTGTAAAAGCAGCATCTTCCCTCATTATTGGTCTCAGTGCAGGGCTGTTGCTGCTCGCTGGATGCACCGAGCTCCTCATCACAGCAAACACCGTTGTGCCGGCGCCGAGGGATGTGACGTGCAATTATCAGCTTTCCTCATCCCATCTCTCCTTGTTTGCAGAGCTCCTCTGGGATCTGCAGTGGAAATGAGGAGGGCAGGAATGGCAAACATGCATACAGTGCGTGCTGGAGAGGGAGCCTTTGTGCTTGATTCAGAGGATGCTGTTGTAGCACGGGTATGGATCCCTCTTTCTGTTCTATGGGTAAACCCAGTGGGCTGGGGATGTGTGGCCCTGTTCTGGGGCTTTTTGGAGGGGTGCTGCTCCCACCTCTGTGCTGTTACACCTTGGGCACAGCAGAAGCCCTCAGGACCTTCTTTTAGAGGGGGTGCATCCCAAATCAGCCAGTCTTGTGGTTGTTCCAAAGGACACAAGAATACATCAGCCCTTGGTGTAAGAGCAAGCGGGAGGCTCACTAACCAAGCGCCTGCTTTTTCCCTTCTTGTTTTTGTTTCTCTGCAAGATGAAGGCAGAAATGCCTAAATATTTGGGCTATGACTCACTCTTTGTGTGCTTTCTCACAAACGGTGTTTCCAGTGAATAAGGAACCAGGCTTAAGGCAAAGGGGAAAGGACAGAAAGGTTTTAACCTGTCTGTTCCATACCGAGCCTCTGGCTTCTGGGCTTTGGTATTCATTTGTTCCTGTTATTGCTATCGGTGAATATGAGGGTAAAATCCTTCCCTGTGAGGGTGCTGAGGCGCTGGCACAGGGTGCCCAGAGCAGCTGTGGCTGCCCCATCCCTGGCAGTGCTCAAGGCCAGGTTGGACACAGGGGCTTGGAGCAAGCTGCTCCAGTGGAAGGGGTCCCTGCCCGTGGCAGGGGTTGGAGCTGGAGGAGCTTTAAGGTCCCTCCCAACCCAACCCAGGCTGGGATGCTGTGATGAGCTAAGCAGTGGCAATGGTCTCGGGTAGGCTCCTAAGCCTCCCTTTGTCGCAGTGCTCCACTGCTCTCTCCTTAGGTTGTGCCAGAATGCACGGGGTTTCCAGGTAGTTTTCTATCCAAGCTTTTGGCACACCATGAGCAGCTCATCTCGGATCAGACACAAAGTTGGTCCTTTCCCTCCAGCGTGGCTGTCGCCCAAGCATTTCAGTGGGTAGTTTCCAGTCACCTACAGAACTGTACTGTTACTTATATGAGAGATTGACTCAGAGGTATCTCTTCCGTAATGTTCTTAACGTCTGTATTAACTGCGTTGCTTCTCTTCTGTAGTTCTTGGTCCCTCAGTGAGCCCAAGATCACAGAATCCCAGCCTGGTTTGTGTTGGAAGGGCTCTCAAAGCTCATCCAGTTCTAATCCCCTGCCCAGTTCAAACATGGGCAGATCAGCTGAGGCCATCACATCCCTCTGGATCTAAATGAGACAACCCAATAGCAAATCTCTTAGAGCTGGGAGGCGAGGACTCTGCACACCACCTTTAAACACCTCCTGCATGGACCCAGCCTCTTGCACCTCTGATCTCAGCAGCCTCAATCTTCCTAATGTCAGCCTTTCCCCTTTTTTGTTTTCCTCTCCATTTCCCAGAAAGTGAGGGCAAATTTCACTTTGAGGGAATTCTTGCTCCCATTCTCAGTGTTTCCTGGACTAATAACCCAGCCTTGATGTGAGCATCCTTACAGGACATGAATTATTGCATTCCACCTTGTACATCACAGATCCCCTATGGCAGAGGAGCTGGGGCAGTTACAAGCACAGCGTGGATGCTCTCTCCAGGCTTTCCCAGAGCTCAATGGAATTTGGGATTGACAACTTACGGAATGAGTAAATCTGCCTCCTGGTCTTGTACTGAGCCACAAAGAGCTGCAGCCGGGTTCCAAGCAACAGTTCAGGGAAGAAGCTGTGAGATGAGGTCCCACCTCACCACCCAATGCGGTGGCCCTGGGAGGAGAGGGGCTGCCTTCCAGCATGGGCAGCACCACATCAGGCAGTCCATCACACTCAATTGCAGTAATTGCTTGGCATCATTTCTATCAGGTGAAGGGAAGGAAGATCACTGGCTGTTCATCACAAGAGCTCTGGCACTGGGACACAATCCAAGCTGTTCCTGTCTCCCGTGGGGCATCTGCCAACTCCTCTCTTGGGCAGCTCCAGAGGGACAGCAGGAAAAAGAACCCAAACTCAATTCCCTGGTGGTTTCCCAGCTATAAACTCCCTTTCACAATGATTGATTTAGGGTTGCACCCACCATGGGTGAGGTGCTGGGCCAAGACATGGGAACTGGAGCATGAGCTCCAACAGGGTACACTGGGAGAGGAGTGGGACTGTAGCACTGAGGCTTTGTCCCACTCAGATGACCAGTATCCAGCATACAGACCTGCTCCCTCTCTCTGCTCTATCGCCCGTAAGTCAGAGCTGCTCATCATGGCAAACACCAGCCAGCATGGTTTATCTCTGCAGGAAAAGAGCTGACAGACTGACCTAGACCCAGTTGTCCCAATGCGAATGCCTTGGTGGCAGGTTGTGTTACTGGTTGAAATGGAAAGTCACCAAACACAGATGAAGCCAGGTACATACAGGTGCCAAAAGAAGAGGAAAAGAGAAGGTGGAAGCTGATCTGGCCTTATCAATAACATGGCACAATCTTTGCCCATGCTCCAAGGGGAGAAAACAGCAAGGATCAGCAGGATTTCACTGAGGTGTCCAAGGGGAATTTACTCCAGCGTCTTCCTGACAAGAGACAGAGGTACTTGACGTCTCGTCAAGCAATAGCTCTGTAAAACACTGTTCAACAGAGCTATAAAGGTTACACAGGGAGAGAAATGACATCTGCAGCTTGGGGTTCAAATTCCTTTGGGCGATGCATTTGGTGAAGGCAAGAAAGAGCTGGAGATGGGTGAAGGGCACCGCAGCACCCCAGGATCTCCTGGTCTTGAATTGAGCATCCTTGGTTTTGATCATAGAAGGTTTTGGGTTGGAAAGGGCCTTAAGATGATCCAGTTCCAACCCCCTGCCATGGGCAGGGATGTCTCACACTAGAACGTGTCCCCCAAGGCTTTGTCCAAGCTGGCCTTGAACACTGCCAGGGATGGGGCATTCACCTCTTCTTTGGGCAACCTATTCCCAAATCATCATCTTGGAGTTGCATCTGGTTGATACAGGTGCTTAGTGCATGGTTTAGTGGCGGCCTTGGCAGTGCTGGGTTAACATTGGACTCGATGATCTTAAAGGTGTTTCCCAACCCACACAATTCCGTGATAGCTGTACAATAACCTGATGGCAGGGAAAATTCCCTAGCGCTGGTTATTTCTCAGTCATTCCTAGAGAAGGCCACGAAGGCTTGGAAAGAACCTGATCTCTGTGCGCATTCAACCCCTGAATCCTGTCTCATGTGTATAGGCTGCACAAATGGCTCTAAGCTCCGGGATCCATAAGGGCATCCCATCGCCCACTTCCACCTCCTCAAATAAATCAGTTCCATCCCCAAAATGCAAGTGAGTGAATCACTGCCATAACAAACAAGGGGCTTATTACGTGTGGAGCTCATTAGGTTACATTTGCATGGCTACAACATCAGATTCGTTATTCATGAGCAGAAACTGCAGTGACCCCCGCCTCCCCCACTCGCACAGGCATTCCCGGAGTCCCAAGATCAGGCATCCTTCTTGCTGCTTTAAGCATCTCCTCTTTAAAAGGAGCAGGGCAGTGTGACAGCTTGGGTTTGTGTCCATGTGGGGGTCTGTTCAAGGCATAACATCTACCACAGGACATAAAAATGAGGCTCATGGGTCGGGGGGGAGAAATGGGTTAAGGAAATTGAGTCCCCCATGGCTGATGTTGGCAGGGAACAGGTATATCCCTCCTATGGTCCTGTCCTTTCACACCCATCACCCAGCAGCTCCTCTCCCACTGGGTGACAAATGTTGTGTCATGGAAGGAGCTGCAGTGACAAGGAAAAAGGTTGGGAAGGCTGGGAGAGGATGAACCCCCCAAGCAATGAGATTTGTGTTTGTGTCTCCTAAGCAGGGGGCCTGAAGAGTTTGTCCCATGGGAAGTGTTGCTGCTGGGAGAAGGGGGAGCATCGGAGCCCATTGGAAGAGAGAATGGCGATTCCAACAGATCCTCTCCATGGGAATAATGTCCTGGAGTTGAGAAGATAAAGGCAGGTGAGTGGAGAAATGGGGGCAATACCTGGCTATGCAGTGTCAATGCAGAAAGGGATTAGGGGGTAACAGCGCAGCCGGTAGAATAAGCCAACACCATGATGCTTGTACACTACCAAAGCAAGTAACAGGGAAACAAATGCAGAAAGGTATTAAGCATCATGTTGCATGTAAGACATGGAGGTTGCTATCCCTTATGCAGACTTGGGGTCACAACGTGTTTGGAAATACTTCCTCAGGTTGGGAATCATGCGGGAGGTAACTGGCAGGAGAAGGCAGTGGGAAGACAGAGCACATAGATGTGCTCTGTAGCCAGTGAGGCAGTGACAGCCTTGGCTTAATTTGCAATTAGGGGAGTTGCATTATTGCTTTAGGAAAATCCCTCTGGGAGAAGATGCTGCAGCCCCTTTATGGGACCCTTCAACAAGCATCTCTCGAGGAAGGCCAGAGCTGAGTCTTCCTCATAGTAGGAAGAGCAGAATGACCTTGGGGCCGAGCCATAAACACTGAGGGCAATGAGCATCAGAAGAGCTCCCTCTGTCAGTGTGTGGCCTGCAACAGAGAAGGCAAAGGCATATGTCTGGAGAAGCCTTGTATTGCTTCAGGACAGCATTAGCATCTTTAGCATTGGGAGAAGAAGCCGTTCTGGGAAGCGGTGCCAATCTACCAGTGAGTTGCTGTCAGTGTGAGGCACTCCCCTGCTTTCTTACCCAACGAAAAACCCATAATCAACATAAATGAGACAAAGAAAAGTAATTAAATGTCTCCAGAACTGCTGGAGTTTGCATTTAGTGTATGACAGGCACAAAAGAAAGATGCTGAAAGGGAGTGTTTCCAGTAAGCAAACCCCAGACCGTGATAGGATGCTGATTGCTGGATATCTTGACCTTTTCGTGCTGTTCAGCAGTGAGCAGAGACACGAATGCCAGCCCTGCTTCTCCCTGCACATCTCTCTGCATCCCTTCCCAGCTACAAGGGGGAGCAAAAGGCAGCAGCAGAGCTTTGACACCATCCTCACACCCCTCCTTGTGCCCAGGCCTTGTACACGGCGGCTTCCCTCCCTTGGAAACTCTGCACAGCATCAGGTAAATGTGAGTTTAAAAGAGAGAACAGCACGGGCTCTGGGATATTTCGCATGGATCTGGCTCAGATTTGCCGGGAATTTTGTGCTGGTTGCAGCCACCCCGAGCCCCCCATCTCTGCAGGGAGAAAGAACGCTTCACACTGGGATAGAGGGAAAGCATCTTTGGTGCATGATGGTCAAATCATCAACCTGAATGGAAACCCCTCTTCTGTTATCACGTTGGTCACAGGGAATCTATCCTGGAGGGACTCGTGGTCGCTTGGTATGAACAGAAACTTCCCTTCAAGCCTCTTCCTGCTGCAGAGGCAAAAGCTTCATTCCAGCATCAGCATCAGCCTCTCCAAGGCATTGCCCAGGGGGGTCTCACCGCGCTTAGGGCCAGGCTGTCCTGCCCTGACCCACCAGCCCTTCCATGGTGTGTACGTGCCATCTGGTGGCAGATAGGGAAGGAAGAAAGGATGTTTTACGTTAGTTCTGCCAAGAAAAAGGCTATTAAAGGATGGACCCAAAGCTTAAATGTGGCTACTTGCAGGAGAATAGGCTCTGGTGAGCAGTCTAAAACCCCTTGTTCCATCCTCCAGCACAAGCTTTAGCGTGTTACAAGCCTGATTCCTGGTAAGTATTTTTCCAGGAGGCTGTTTTCCGATGGAAGCAGCAGTTTGTAGAGGTATTCTGGTTTCTTACTATAAAAATAAGGCAACCTGCAAGGTCTGGCGATTAAAACTGCCCCTTTTTCTTTGCTTTCAATTGCACTTTTCCCCCATTACCTTGGCTTTTTCCCCTTCTTTTCATACTTTTTCCCTTTGCCGTCCCTTCAGTGGAGAAATGAACTAACAAGAAAGAGGAGAAACAATCAAAACTGGCAATCAAAGTCAACAGCCAGAAAATGACCACGCATTTTTGCTTTCTCATAGAGGAAGAAAACAAGGAAATGGGTATCAGGGGATTTGAGTGTTTCTCTGTAGCATCAATTTATCAATAATTGATTCTAATGCTCTAATATTTAAGCTCGGAGTGAAGCAGGGAGATTGATGGGGGGTTTTATTGCGTAGATAAAGTCGGTTGCCAACAGCGCAGTGTGAACTGACTTACTGAAAACACAGCGACAGCAGAGGGAGAAATGCAATAGATTATTGCCCACTTGGTATTGAACAGGATCTCAAGGCGAAGGGACATGCTGAGACCTGGGTTTCATAAGGCTGTACTTCACCCCCGTGTAAAGGGACAGTGCAAGGCCACGCATCACTTATGCCTTATTTATAGGTATTAAATAAGACTTCTCTAGAGCACAGCTCTTGAGCTGACCCTCTGCAGATGGGTGAATTGCACCCTAAAGCAAATATAGGAAACTTGTATTATTCATCAGCCTCTGTTACTTGAGGTTATTGCAGGGGGAGATGTTGCCTGTCTTGACTGAAGAGCAGACGCTGGCCTCGGTGACTTATGTTTGCATAATTACACTGAACATTCTGTCCTGCTGTGTCTGTCTAATTACACTTTTAACTAAGGAAAAGCAGTTCTGTATATGCAGGGGCTTCTTTCCAAAGCTTTCAAGGCCAGATTTTCAAGTATTCAGGTGTAAGGGTGGCTGCAAAACAACAGGAAAAGAAGGATCTGGTTCACATTTGTCTTATTTGATAGCAGAAAGAAGCCAGGTGCTTCTCCTGCCTGGGTTTATAGGATGCTCAGCTGGGAAGAAACAGGCTCCTTCCCTGCCAGTCAGCCTTTGTGGTCTACCTGCACTTGATCCTATTCCCAAACCATTGGGAAGGAAAGAGGTCTCGTGTCCCAAGTGGCATTCTGGTTGTGTGGGTTTGAGGGGAGTGGCTCGCAGTAAGGGATGCTGAGGACCATCAAAGCCGAGCTTTGTTTGGCTTCATACTTGTACTGATGACTTCAGGCACTAAACCAGCCATGGGGAACCTGACAGAGCTTCCTGATAATAAAAACAAAAGCCAGAAGAAAGCAGAAGCCCAGAGGAGTGCCCTTAGGAAGGCATTAAAAAGGAATAAGGATGTAATTGCGCTGTACGCAAGCGGGGTTTGCTCTCTGTGTGCTCAGGAAGGAGCTGCAAAGGAAAAAGCCAGCGCATGGATCAGAGGATAACACAAGAGCTCTGCCAGCGACCAGAGAGGCTGCAGTGGGAGGAGGGAGCTGGGTGGCTGCAGAATAAATGAAGGCTGGAAACTGGAAGAAGGCATCAGAGAGGACAAGTGCCTGGGATAGTGAGGGTCAATCTCCCTGTTATAGTCAGGTCCTTTCTATACCAGCCTCCCTGTTTGAACTTGGTACACCGAGCTTGTCTTGGTTTTCTCTTTTAAGTCAATAGAGTGTTTTCCTGTAGCATAGTTGCCTTGTAACCAGAGCACTGCCGTTGCCACAGCCAGAGGACAGAGCCAGACTCAGGAGTGATCACAAAAGGACAAGAGGCAATGGGCACAAACTGAAATGCAGGGACTCCATTTACACACAGAGAAAGCTTTTCCTGGTGTTTTTTCTTTCCTGAACATGCAAGCTGTTTAGGAAAACAGCTCTTTTCAACACTGGAAGGGGTTGTCCAGAGAGCTTGTGGTGTGTCTGTCCTTGGTGATGCTCAAAACCCAACAGGACATGGCACTGAATGCATCCTGCTTTGAGCAGAGGGGTTGGATTGGGACAAACCTGAACTGTGATTTAACAGCATAACCCCCATCTCTTGTTTCCCTGCCAGATGTGAGCCACCATCGGCACTGCTTTGTGACTGCCTGCGTCTCAACACCCCGGCCTCCGCTTTCCAGGTAAGGAAAACCAAACCATCCCATCTCCACATCCTTCTTGTCTGTTTCGCTTTAGGGAGCAGAGCCTGCTTGAATGTCAATGCCTGCAGCTGCAAAAGCAGTTCTCTGCAGCCCTCTAGTGCTTATCAAACACATGGAAAGAGCAGAGCTGGCAGCAGCCATGGGGGAAGAGGGGTGAGGAGAGCTCAGGCTCCGTGTCCTTCACCCTCCGTGGCCATGGCTTTGCAGCTCAGCAGCGGTCCTGAGCCTTGGGAAGAGCCTCCCCCTGCAACAGGTAACCTTGAGCGGGCAGGACGAGGTTTAGAGGCTCTCAAGGCCTCTGCCCCAAGGGGCCCTGTACCACCCCTTGTGCTGTCCCTGCATCCCTTGTCCAAAGCCCCTCTCCAGGTTTCTTGTGGGCGCTGGCTCCCCATGGCTCAGCTCGGAGGTGATGCTGACCTGGGGATACAGCGGTTCAGCAGGAGCGTTTCCCCGGAGTTCACTGTACCATTTGTATTTGTTATTTCTTTTCCAGGGGAAGGCAGCGGAACTGTTTAAACATCGTTCCTCCTCGCCACACTGATGTGAAATAGAGCCTTTTATTTGCCAACAGGACAGAGCATCCGCTGGTATTTACCTGAACAGCTTTAGTGTTTAGACAGGCTCCTGATGCACAGAGCGTGTTCCCATCAGAGGTGTGCTGGGGTACAGAAGGAGCACGTTGCCCACACAAAGGGGAGATAGGTTTTGTATCACCAACATCTGGTATGGAAATGATTTAATAACTTCACCCCATGGAGCATCACTGGGGGTTCAGTACAAGTCCCATCCCAAAGCACATCCTCTCTCCGCTTCTCCTGTGTGCCCTGTTAGCTTCATGGACCCTTTTCCTACGCCTTCATCCTTCCTTTCTTAGGCACATGCTGTAGTTCCCCACATCCTACAGAATCAGGGATGAGCACCATGATTTGGCCCAGTAAAGGGAATGGATTAGGAAAAGGGTACAGTTTATTAGTCCCTTTCCTGACAGCTTTTGCCTATTCGTGTTAGGCTCCTGCTGTGACAAAAATACCCAAGTTGGGGAACTTTCTGCATCTGTTTCGCACTCCTACCAAAAGCACTCCTCCAGTTCTCATTAAAGGAAAAAATCAACCCCTTTTGCCAAATAACAGATAGAAAAACCCGAAAAGTTAATTAAATGACAGTGGCTTTAAAGGCTCTTTCTGATAACATCCTGAAAAGCTGCTTTAGAACGGGATTTCTCCCACAAATCTCCAACAAAAGAAGTCGTCTGCATGCAGGAATACTTGAAAGGATTAATTCTCTGGCGCTCCAGAGACAGAAGAACTGATACCAGCTCCATTGGAACAGGTCAGCTGGGCCTCGTAGCTGTAGGATTAAGCCCTTCCCCATCCCCATTCTGAGGTCCACACGGGGCAGGCAGCGTGAGCCCCATTGCAATTCCCACTTTTCCCCACAATCAAATGGAATAGGGTTTCTTTAAAGCGAGTTGCATGGGGTTTGACTTCCTACCCATCAAGGCTCTGAAAAGCTGTTTTTATCCCTGCAGAGCTCAGAGGCTCAGCCAGGACGGAGCTGAAGGAACCAGGACTTCAGGGCGCTCCGGCTCTGCTGGTATTGGGATCAGTGTTGGTGGAATGAGCAGGAAAGGTCCATAAGCAACGAACCTCCCCGTTAAGGGACAGTGATAGATTTACAAAGGCTTGGAGACAGAAGTAGGAAAGAAGGTAAAGAGAAAACCGAGGCAAAAACTGGGTTATGCCCATGAAGCATCAGATTTGGTCCATAAATTGAGAAGGGCTTTGGGGTTTCGGTAGATGCTGAAATCCCCCTCGGTAAAACAGGAATCTCAGGCACGCTCCTTCGCCAGCAATCCAGGCTGAAGCTGCCTTGAAGGAACACCCTGAATAACCTTGTCAGCTCCGTTTTCCACACGTTTTTCCATGCTGTGTGTCCTCGGGATCGGGGAAGTTTAATTTTCCCAGCACGAGCGCCAGAGGCTGTGAGTCCCTATCAGGGCTCGCTCAGCCACATCAAAGGGAGCAGGACACATCAGAGAGGAGCAGAAGGGCTGCAGTCCCATTATCCCAGGGGGGTGAGGGGATGCTGCAGGCTCTGAAGCATCCCTCAGGCTCTGGAAGCAGGGTTGGATCAGCAGAGTTAGGAGCTCCAGCTGAAACCAGGGCAATGCTGTTGCGTGTCCTGGGTTGTAGGTGAGCAACGCTGGGGAATCACAGCGAGGCCCGTGTCAGGGTGGTCTGAGATGATGCTTTTCAGAAGTCTTTCCTCTTCCAAAAGCAGCAGGAGGGCACCTGTGTGATGACAGCCTCTGCCATCACTGCGTCATCATCTCAGCACAGAAAATGGGTAGAAGTGAAGAAATCCAGTCCTGGGATAAAGGGTGGACTTGATGATCTTAAAGGTCTTTTCCAACCTGGTTGATTCCATGATTCTATGAACTCAAGAGTGTTAAAAAGCTCCATTTTCCTGACTTTTTCCAGCGTTGAATCCCTAAAGTAGCTCAAGTACGAAATGCAAACCCTGGCATTGGAAAGAAGCTTTCCCTTACCCCAGCAGAAGCCAAAACCTAAGGGTTTGCCAGCCTAGAGTTTGGCAACCCTGCCCAAAGACACTGGAGCCCCCAGCACCAGGCGGAGTCCCAGGACAGGACTGGCAATCGCACGAAGCCATCTCAACTTCAAGTAAATGAAGATGCAGGCATTCGGGAGGGAGGGTTGTCAGATTCAAGCCACCTAATGAAAGAGGGCTGGATGCCGAGGGAAATTTGCATCCCTTTGTTTATCCCAGCTGTGTCTTTCCAGAGCCTCATGCAGTCAGCAGCAGCAGTTCCCTTTGATTTAAACCAGGAGGGGGGCTCGCTTTGAAGCCTTTGCTTGCATAGGAAATGAACTTCTTGATTCCTGTTGACGTTTGCAGCCAGGTGTAGGTGGTGCTTGTAGCGTTTCTCAAAGCTCCGTGTGTTCGGATACTCCTCGCTCCTGCGAATGTGATAATACCAAGCAGTGGGTGGAAGGAACAGCGCGAGCGCATCCCTTCAGGAGACAGCAGGTTGCCATACTCTGCGTGTGAAGGCAACTCCTTCCATTGCCAGCTTCCACACCAGTGTCACTGAAGCCCTGGCATACACAGGGAGCTTTGCACTTGGGGAGCAGCGGGATGCACGGCTGTGTTTTGTTCCAGTGCCGCAGCAGCCAAGGCGGCTCCTGTGATGCTTTGTTCCTCTGCATTCCGAATAAAAGAGGCAGAAATGAAGCCTTTCTCTGTTACGGCAATGCAGGGATATTCGCACTCTCTAGGCCACAAAAAGCCGCTGCCCCAAAGGCGCAGTGTGGCATTCATTGCATCTACAGAAAAGTCAATCAGCACTGTCTTTCAGGACTAGGTTTGAGCAGTGTTGCTGGGTCCAGCTCTAATCCCCAAGCTCCTGCAGTCAATAAGTGGAGAGATTCCGGCTGGCACTTTCAGCCTAACGCTGGCGTTTGGTGAGGAGCTCCTAGTGCTGTGCTATAAGATCCCTGCTTTGGTTTAACACATGTCTATGGCCTTGCCAAGTGCTTGAGTATGACCAAGGTTCTGTAACAGCCTTGGCCACAAAGGTTACAGTGCCCCGGAGAAGGCACTCAGCATCCCGCAGGATGATGGCCCATGGCAAAACCAGGCAGTGACTTTTGCAAGGTACCAGTGGTAGGAACTCAGTGTCCAGTTATGGGTCTTATGACCCCATCTGACTCCTGCCTTGTTTCACTGCCCTAAACACTGCCCTTGTTGTGCTGGAGCCCACTCAGAGCTGCCCTTCCTCCCTGCAAACACCTTCTCCTTCTTCCTTGGCTTCCAGGTGCCCCGGGAGCTGTGCTCGTTGAATCATGGCAGCAACCAGGTTGGGAAAGAGCTTTAAGATCAGAGTCCAACCATTCCCAGCACTGCCAAGGCCACCACTGACCCACGGCACTGAGGGTGTGTGAGCACTTGCAGGGCCGGTGCCTGCAGCCCTGCCCTGGGCAGCCTGTTCCAATGCCTGAGCACCCTCTGGGGCAGGAATTGTTCCTCAGCTCCATCTGAACCTGCCCTGGTGCAGCTTGAGGCCGGTTCCTCTTGTCCCATCCCTTGTTCCTTGGGAGCAGAGCCCAGCCCCTCCTGGCTCCATCCTCCTGGCAGGCCCTTGGAGGGAGCCATCAGGTCCCCCCTGAACCTTCTCTTCTCCATCTGAACCCCCCCGGTCCCGCAGCCGTTCCCCATCACCGCTGTGCTCCAGGCCCTGCACCAGCTCCGTTGCCCTTCTCCGGCCCCGCTCCAGCCCCTCAATGTCTCTCTTGCAGTGAGGGGCCCAGAGCTGAGCACAGGGTTCGAGGTGCGGCCTCCCCAGTGCCCGGTGCAGGGGCACAATCCCTGCCCTGGCCCTGCTGCCGCACCGGGGCTGCTCCAGGCCAGGATGCTGGGGGCTGCCTGGGCACAAGCTGCTCATGCTCGGCTCCATCCATCAGCTCCTTTCCCGTGAGCCGTTCCCAGCCGCAATTCCCCAAGCCTGGAGCGCTGCAGGGGGCGGCTGTGTCCCACGTTTAGCATCCTTCCGGGGAACCGATCACGCTCCGAGACCCCCAGAAGCTGCACTGAAGGAAGCTGCTGGGTTTTGCTATCGCGGAGCAAACCGAGGTCTGTCCTACAGCCGGGAGCACACTGACATCTCATGGCATTCCCTGTTACTGCCAAGCATTCCCAAGGAAAAGGGAAGTGTCCCCCCTGCATCTCATGATAGAGAAACAGGAAGACTTTCCTCTCTAGTGAAGCTTCTGTCCTGACACCCTCCTTCAAAGCATCCGTAAGTGGCACCGTTTGGGTTGGGTTTGTGCTGTTTGTAACAAGCTCCTGAGTAAAGCTGGAGTTTTTCCTTAGTTGCTATAGAAAGGATTTAAGTGGGATGGGAATCAAATGGTTCCCCTGCTGTGATGGTTTTGCTTTTCCTTTACCCACAGGTTATTGTCTGCCAGCAGTGATGGTGCTGGTGTCCGCTGCCCTCTTTACGCTCTGGGTTACATGGGGAAAATGATTTCATTGCTTAGGTAGAAACAGAACAGAAGCTCTGAACAGCTCAGAGGGATGAAACCTTGGGATTGAGCCTCTCTGGGGAATATAAAACAGCCCTTCTAATACATGCAGGGGTTGCATGAGAAACGGGAAGCGCGCCTGCCTGTGGTTGGAACTGGATGATCTTAAGGTCCCTTCCAACCCAAACCATCCTATGAGTCTATGTAAGGCGTGCTTAGATTTCCCCATTTAGCTCCTGGGAAGAGGAGGGAGCACTCTGCAAACCGTAATAGCATCGCAAATTCCCCCAGCACTTCCTTCAGCATCCCAACCTGCCTGTATCCGCCTGAGGTCTGGGCTTTGCTTCATCACCTGGATCCTTCTTCAGGCTCCTTGCTCCCCATGGTTACCAGTAGCCAGTTCTGATACAAACATTTCCTTGCTAGCTGTTGGAAGCAAAGTGCTGCCCATCACCCAGTCCTCATGGGCTATGGGTTGAGTTAGGGCAGACCCTGTTGTTGTTGCCCTGAGGTGCCAAAGCCCTGCTGTCCTTGAGCAAATCCTCATTCCCTGCACCATTCCTGACTTCCCTGCGCATCAGGACTGGCTCTTCCCCTCTTTGTGTCACAGTAACAGAGCTCCCTGCCCACGCTTTGCTTCGCGTTTGCTGTGATTGATCAGGATGTGCCCTTAGGGATGGATAAGATGACTTATTGTCCTGTGTTGCTGCTTAAGGCTCTGCTGGGCCCCGCTGGCCCCATTCCCCCCTAGACCTCTCTGGATCTCCATGTTCTTTCTCTTTTCCTATAGGAACACCAAAGCCACCAGTGTGCGAGTGTCAGAGGGGGAGGCAAAGCTCTTTCAGGCTGTGGACCACGAGGAAGCAGAACTGATGGCAGGGGAGAGCTAACTGAGGAGCAGGAAAGCTGCGGTAACTCCCTCCCAAAGTGTGTCACTGTGCGTTAGAACTGATTAAACCCACATCAAAACCTCATCACGTCTGGATATTCGGGGCTTATTGATGATATTTAATGCTAAGAATTGGACCCTGGGCCTGGGGGATGAATAGCAGGAAGCAGTGAGACAGGAAAAGCAGAGCTTGGTTATCGGGAAGCTTGGGTAGAGATGGAAGCAAATCCGTGTAAAAGCAGGATGGAAATATTCCAGGGAGCTGGCTAAAGGGAGGGAATCTTCTCTTCCTACCCATGAGGTACCTGCAAGCGGATTCAGTGGTTGTGCCCTGCGTGCCTGCCAAAGGACTGCGACAGTCTGCCCCGTTCCCCCCCAAACCCAGGGTATAACAGCAGCAGACCCATGGCACAGGATAATGTGTCGCTTGTTTGCAGCAGGCACGGAAGCGGCATTCCAGGAATGACGGGAGGGGGAATTCTTGGCCATCCCACTGAGCGGCCAGCACAGCAGAGGTGGGGTTGGTTTCCCCATGGGGCAGCCCGGGGTTTCTCATGCAGAGGAAGCAGTTGCTTAACAGTAGCTGGGTTACGCAGGCGCTTGTCTCAACCCCATCTGCATAGGAAACAGAGCCCTGTGGCTTCTCGCCAGCTCCTCTCCACTTTAAAGCAGGTTTGAGAAGGAAAGCAAATAAAGGCTACCTGGTGCTGCATTATTCATGCATGGAAACAATTCCCTACAAGTGCTCCCTGGGGATCTATCCCGCCTCCGAGCCCTCTTCCATCCCGGGTAATTTATAGGTGTTAGGAGAGCGCAAAGGGGACGGATTCTCCTGTAGGTTTCAATCAGGGCAGAGAGGAATCGTTTGGCTCTGCCATGTAATTACTCCCTATCCACACAATGCCCGTTCCTCAAGAAAGGGATCCCGCTTTTTAGTGGCGCTGTAATTCCAGAGAGGGGGAATACTTGCAAATGTGAAAACATTCCGATGTGACAATTAAAACCATGCGTTTTGGACAGGCTCCAGCGCTCGGGCCGGGAGCACCGGCCTCGTTCGGAAGCAGGTTTCCATTAGGGAACGGCCCTGAAGCAAAGCTGGGGAAGTTGAATGGGGGGGCAGAACCTGAGCGTGACATTCCCTGCCTGAGCAGCATCCCCAGGTTGAGCTGGAGCTCTGTGTGGGCTCTTCCCAGAGGATCCAAAAGCTGCCTGTTTGGTGCCAGCCTGACCTACAAAGCGTGGTTTTCTGGAGCTCATTTCTTGCAGTTCGTCCTTTGAACCATGGATCCCCTCATTCCGTACATGGGCTGAAGGAAAACAAGGATTTCTTCCCAGATGTGGATGGGGAAATGGCCTCATTCCTGTCTGCTCCAGTGAGTAAGAAGAGGTTACTTCTGGGTCTAAGTGATGCAGAACCAGCCCCTTGGAGCCCTGTGCTTCCCCTCTCCTCTCTGCTCCCCTGCCCCATTGCTGCTCACTGGGAGTTAATGTTCAACAGGGCCCTGGAGGAGGCTGGGGATGAAATGCAGGTCACAGCCAGGGACACTGTAGGTGCTATAGGAGCCTATGGGCTGCCACTGATCCTTGCCTCAGTTTCCCCACCTGGGCATCAGCTCTGGCCCTTTGCCGAGAGGAGCATCCTTGGTCCCTGCTGCTCCAAGGTGTGACTGCAGGGACATGGGGACCAGCCTGGCGATGCCAGGAGATGGCACCATCCTCCTGGCACAGCTCTGGGGGAGCCCCAAGTGTCCTGCTCCCCATAGGGTGGCCAAGGGGTGTCCCGCTCCCCACAGCACCCATGGGCAAGGGCTTGAAGGGTTCTGCAGGAGTTGTTGGCCCATTGGCCCCACACTGAGCCCTACCAGTGCCCCACAGGACATCTGCCCATGTAAAGCCCACATAAAACCTCATGCACCCCATAAACCCCTCTTCCTCCTGCTAAACTACACGCAGTCCTGCACTGCTGGGCACTTGGCCTTGCAGGGTGAGGGCAATGAGTTCAGAGCAGCCTGAGCTCACCCTCGGCCCCGAGCTGATGATGTTTGGTTCCCTTTTCAGCCTAAAGAGGAATAACGGGGAGGTGGGAAGCGGCGTTTGGGCTTCTGCCACCCACCACAGCCAAGGGAGAGGCTTTATTTCTGCTTTCTAGTGAGCAGCCCTGACCGGAGGTACCAGAGAGCCTGCCAGGTCATCACCTCCTATCTGCTCATCGCTGGAGGTCAGTGGTTAATGGTGTTTTGGGGAAGAAATGTGAGAGAAACAGGAGAATTGTGAAAGCTGGGTGACGTAAAGTGCTCTCTGTGCGATGCCGCCCGGCTCACCCAGCGAAGGAAGGTGTTGGATGGTCCTTGCTGTTCCCCATCCCTGTGTCACCCCCTCAAGTGTTTCGGTGTCCTGGCACCATGCAAAAGACCCAGATGCCAGGAGAAGCCCTGTTTCAAGGTCGTTTGGGCTCTACGGAGCTGGAATGTGATGCGCATCATCCAAATGTGTCTTGACCAGCAGGTTGAGGGAGGGGATCCTGCCCCTCTGCTCTCATGAGACCCCACTCGCAGCACTGTGTGCGTGGTCCTCAGCATAAGGATATGGAGCAAGTCCAGAGGAGGCCACGAGGATGCTCAGGGGCTGGAGCAGCTCCCGTATGGAGCCAGGCTGAGAACACTGGGGCTGCTCAGCCTGGAGAAGAGAAGCTGCGTGGAGACCTCAGAGCAGCTTCCAGTGTCTGAAGGGGGCTGCAAGGATGCTGCAGAGGGGGCTCTTCATCGGCCCCGCATCCAGCTGCCGCACTGGCCTTGCCCTCCATGCAGGCAGCAAGGCAAGCGGGGTGGGACACCGGGAAAGCCGGAGCAAGGAGCTGGGATGTGTCCCTGCCTCCGGAGCCAGGCTGTGGATCGGCTTTTCCGGCGGGCTCTGGCCGGGCGGGCTGGCATCCCGCCGAGCCATTCAAAGGCTGGTCTTGTTCCACAGCCGGGCTCCTGGCGAGCGCTGAAGAAGGGCTCCTTTCACAGCCCGGCCTTTCCTAGACAGAAAGCTTCCCTTCCCCTGGCCTCGAGCCCTTCGCCTCCCCGCGCCCTGACGTCAGGCTCCGGTGATGCTCCAGCACCAGCTCCGTGCTCCTGGGGCCGTGCAGTGCTTGGAAACGGTGGTAGAAAGTGAGGGGCAACCACGCATGGAGCCTGAAGGTGGAGTTTGCACCTTCATCCGAGCAGGGGTGTCAGCCCCGGGGAACAGGAAATAGCCCTGATGGATGCGGTGAAGTTTGTTGTGATGGGAGAAGAAAAGGATTTCTGTTTTTATATATATATATTTATTTACTTATATATATAATTATATGAGCTGGGTCAGGCTCTGCTCCCAAGGAACAAGGGATGGGACAAGAGGAACCGGCCTCAAGCTGCACCAGAGCAGGTTTAGATGGAGCTGAGGAACAATTCCTGCCCCAGAGGGTGCTCAGGCACTGGAACAGGCTGCCCAGGGCAGGGCTGCAGGCACCGGCCCTGCGAGTGCTCACACACCCTCAGTGCCATGGGGCAGTGGTGTCCTTTGCAGCGCTGGGAATGGTTGGACTGGATGCTCTTAGTCTTTTCCAAGGTTGAATCCATGATCCTATGATTCTCCTGTTTGTTTTGCTGTCTGGTAACGCTGCCTGGGTTCTGAGCAGGGGTTCGCAGCATGCAGACCATGGACCGCATCTCCGCATCCCTGGAGACCTCCAGACACTCATCTCCGGTGCGTCCCCCCGAAGGGATGAATGGCTCCCATCACCTTTCCTATGGCAGGGAAATGATGACGAGGACCCACCCCAACCCTGCCAGGGGCTGCCGAAGGGGAAGCTGGGGCATCCATTGCCAAGGGCGTTTTCCTGGGGCCGCTGTTGTGAAAGGCAGCAGCATCGCAGCATCGCAGCCAGGAAACCCTTGCGACACGACCCCAGAATAGAAACCATCCCAGGAAACCCATCCCCTGATCCGTGCCTGAATCCCCCCTTCTTGCATCAGCTGCACTGCCGTGTCCTCAGCTCCAGCGGCTGTTGTAACACCCCAAGGGCTGCAGCGGTGTCCGGCTGTTGCTCCAGCCGGTCCCATCCACAGCCACTGCCTTCCCGGCTCTTCCCGCTCCGCTCCTTTGCTCCTTGCACTCGAAATTTTCCAGGCTTGGCCCCGTCCCAGCCCTGGGTTTGTTTTGCAGCCGAGCAGAATCGGCTCAGTGTTGTGGAGCGTGAGCAAAGTACGGAGCTCCTGGCTCTTCCCTATGGAATGTTTGCCTTTCATCTGCCTTCACGCCGCTGCCCTGGCAGGTCCGGCCGGGACGAGAGCGCTGTGCTGCAGGGCCTGTGCCCCTCGGCCTCAGGGCTCCTGGCCCTCTGTGGGCCATAAAGGGGGTCTCGGGGGTCCATCCATAAGGGGACTGAGCAGGATGACATCTATCAGCCATGGAGGGGACTCTCATGGTGGCATCAGCACATCCTTTCTGCTCTGAGGTCGCCACGCAGCTTCTGTTCTCCAGGCTGAACAACCCAAATGCTCAGAGCATTTAAGTGATTTTGGGGTATTTAAGTGTTTTTCAGGGTATTTTAGTGTTTCTCATAGTATTTAAGTGTTTTTCAAGGTACTTCAGTGTCTTTCAGGGTATTTAAGTGTTTTTCAGGGTATTTCAGTGTTTCTCATAGTATTTAAGTGTTTTCAGGGTATTTAAGTGTTTCTCAGGTTATTTAAGTGTTTTTCATATTATTTAAGTGTTTTCCATGGTATTTTAGTGTTTCTCAGGCTATTTGAGTGTTCTGGGGTCCGGGCCGTGTTTCAGGGGGCAGAGGCAGCAGCTCCGCAGTGCCTCTCTGCAGGGCTCAAGCGCAATCTGGAGCTTCCCCTCCCATTTCATCCCGCTTGGGAAAGGCAGGTGTGAGATGCTGCAAGATCTCGGAGGATCTCCGAGGCGCTTGGGAACATCCGATCCCTGCAGGGTCTCTCCCTGCTTCCCAGGGCAGCAGAGAGCGCCGGGACCTGTTCTACCTGTGCGCGATATCCCTGGGCAGGTACATTCCTGCCATTCCTGCCGGGCTGAGTCACCCGTGTCTCCTCCAGCCTCGCTCCTTCACCTCCATGTCCGCTTCCACCTGAGTCATTCCCGTGGGAGGTGGGGTCGGTTGTTGCGCCGGGGATCGCAGCGGGAGCCCGCATTCCCGAAGGAAAGCCGTGTTTCCTTTGCACGCTCCGGGCTCCGCTTGTGCCGATGCTATCCCAAAAGCTGGCTCGGGAGCAGGGCTGGATGCCCGGGAGGTCGCTGCGTGGGGACACGGGGCTGCGGGCGCTGAGTCAGCGCTGCCGGCGGCCGCAAGGCACAATGCAAATGATGGATAAACAGGCAGAACAAGGGCAATGCAGGCAGCTCGGGCATGGGCCGTGCATTGTGACCTGCCTGTGCTCACAGATGGATTCATGGGCCAGGGACTGAGGGCCTCTGTTCAGCCACCGCCTGCTTTCCGGCTGCGCTTGGCTGCTTATTCCCGCTGAGGTCCTCTTGCTCCGGTGGCTCGGGGCAGAAGGAAAGGCATGGCAAAGCTTCCCAAGCTGGAATACCTCAGATCGATGTCTCGGACAGCTTGTTTGGTGCATCCCGTGTGTGTTGTAAGGGTATCCAGAGCCCCTTTTCCCCGTGTCCTGCAAAGACTTGGGCGATGCAGCCCAGAAGGCCAATTGTGTTTTGGGATGCACCCAAAGGAGTGTGGCCAGCAGGGCAAGCGGGGGATTCTGCCCCTCTACTGTGCTCTAGGGAGACCCCACTTGCAGCCCTGTGTGCAGTGCAGGGGTCCCTAACATAAGGACATGGAGCTGTTGGAGCAATAGGGGCCATGAGGATGCTCAGGGGCTGCAGCACCTCTGCTATGAGGACAGGCTGAGAGAGTTGGGGTTCTGGGCACCCTGCTCTAGTGGAAGATATCCCTACCTATAGCAGGGGGCTGGATCTGTATGAGCCCCAAAAGTCCCTTCCAAACCATTCCATGAGAAGCCCCCCGACACCCTCCTGCCTTTCCCATCTCCGTGCATCCCCCTTGGCTGTGGCTTCCCATTGCCAAACCCTCGGAAGGACCCCGCGGAGCAGGAAAACCAGAGCCGGTTGTATCTTGGGATGCATCCAAAGGCGCACGGCCTCGGGATTTTAAGGGCACGGCCCGACGTGCAGCCACTCGAGTGCTCGTTGCCTTTGTGGCCACCGCAGCTCAATGCCCCTTGTGTCTGCCTGCCCAATGCGGCACGGAGGAACGCGGCTCCTTGTGACCACAGCGGCTTATGGAGAGCTGGTAAAGCCACAGCAGCCACAGCACCTCGCACAGGGACCTGTCGGGAGCAGCACCGGCCACGGGGCATCGGCCCTTTGGTGCTCCCATGGAGAATCCCTGCTTGGAGCATGCTTATCCCCCCTCTCTGCTGGATAAAGATCAATATATATGTATATATATATATATATAACATAATCTCGTGCTAACCGGCCCGCTATTGACTTTAGCCTGAGAGGTGCCAGCCTGGAACCAGCTGCATTGCTGCAGCCAACAAAGCCCTTTTTAGTGGCTTGAACCAGGGTGCCCGTAGGTCACAAAATCCTTTATTTGTAGAGGCTTTCTGCAAAGCAAGGCCGTAAACAGAAAGGGGGGAGCTAAAGAAAATGTCTGGGAAGGAACAAAACCCCAAGAAGTTATTTAGGAAAAGAAGAAAACACACACAAAAAAAACCCCTCGGATAAAATGTACATTCCCAAGGGAAAATCCCAGCTATGAAAGAGCCCTTTAACCGGCAGCAAAACAGAACCGGTGGCTGTAAGATAAAGCCAGGAAAGAAAAATACTCCTTCCACTAAGGCCCCATTTGGAGAAGGGTTAGGAGACGTCACAGGCGCTTCCCAACCGGCAGCAGCACCGGGAATGGGTTGGATCCCCCCCTCCCCAGCCCTGCATTCCAGGTCTGAATGAGGGGTTAGGGGAGCACCGAGGGTGCTGCAGTGATTTGAGCATCGCAGGTTGGGATGCATGAGCTGCAATCAGTGCCTGACCTTAGGTATAATGTTGGCTTTATCCAGATCCCATGCATTAAGCAAATGGGGTGGGATACAGTGATTCCCCCCCCCCCCCCCCCCCCCCCCAAGGCCTGATTGATTTCTGTGCTCAACAGAGAAGCCAAAAACATCCCGACGGCCACAATCTGGGTTTGTGTGAGCCCTCGGGGCGGGCGAAAGGCGATGTTTTCCCTTTGCCTCATTTTTCACCTCCACAATCCAACATAAACAGGCTTTTATGCCGGACACCAGCACACAGCCCCCTTGTTGCACGCTGCTTCGGGGCAGGATATGGATGGGGAAGGGTTTTTCCCCTTCTTTTTATCGCCACGTCAGAGGGTTTTAAGCAGAGATTAAAGGGATCTCTGTCACGAGAGGGACGAGCTGATAGAGCCATGGCTGTGGATGCTGGCGTTCAGCAGCATCCAGCACAGGTCTTGAGGCTCCTCCTTGCACCATTAGAGCACAGAGAGCGTTTTGCAGTGGGGGATCACCTAAACCAGCCCCTAAATCTGTGCTTGGCTGTGCTTTGGATGGGTTTTCCCGCAGGCCCCTGCAGCGGAGGGATCCAAAATGTTGCCCTCCAGCCCCAAAACCTGCCCACAGGCAGGGAGATGGGGGATGAAATGCAAAAGGAAAGCTTCAAAACTAAAGGAATACCAGAACCAGCCTCCCCACAGGGAGTTATCACCTTTGTTTAGGGGGGTTGCCCTATGTTAATCCATTTGCCAGGGCAGGATTCAGCTTGCTGCTTGCTTGGCTCTGGGAGTGACAAGATTTGCCCCCCAGTTAATTGGGGGGGGGGGGGGGGGGAGAGAAATAACCCCTTCAATGTCCAAACCCAGAATAAGCCACTGATAAAGAGCAATTCAAAAAGGAGAATTAAAACCAACCTGCAGAGATTGAAGGTCCCTACCCACCCAAACCTGTCTGGGATTCTATGATATCAATGGGTATTGCGGATGCTGGTGGGTATCAGTGATGCTGATGGGCATCAGGGATGCTGGTGGGCATCAGGGATGCTGGTGGGTGTCAGGGATGCTGGTGCGCATCAGGGATGCTGGTGGGTATCAGTGATGCTGGTGGGCATCAGCGATGCTGGTGGGTATCAGTGATGCTGGTGGGCATCAGTGATGCTGGTGCACATCAGGGATGCCGGTGGGTGTCAGGGACGCCAGTGGGTATCAGTGATGCTGGTGGGCATCAGGGATGCTGGTGGGTATCAGTGATGCTGGTGGGTGTCAGGGATGCTGATGGGTGCAAGCTTCTTGCTTGGTTTTCTCTGCTCAAATACAACACATTCCCTTGAGGAATTGCTCCTGCTTTTCCAAGGCAGGTTACAAATGAAAACTAAAAGATCAATAAGCTCACTTATTTCCTTTTAACCGATCTCCATCGCTTGTGCCGTACACCCCCAAAACCAGGCTTTTTTTGCCCCATTAACTGCTTCTTGCAGCGCATCCTACACGCTCTTAGTACAACTCACCCCTGACTTCCCGGCTGGCTTTCTAGGATCTGGAGAGCATCCCCAGATTCCTTTGGGCTTACTGCTGTGCCTCGCTCCTGCCTGCCCTGCCTGCAGCGCACTCCTCCCTGCCCGCTCCGCTGCCACCATTCCAGTTCTTGTGCTTCCACCAAGTGATTCACACCGGGAGTGGGAGGAATATTGCACAGGAGGAAGCCTCTATTTACAAATAAATATCCCGGTTATCAGGGCAGGGAAGGGAGGGGGAAGCAAGAATCAAGGGAACAACACAACCTTGCCTGCTCCGGGGTCGTCTCCCAGCTTGTTTTCCCTTTGGATGGCTGGAAGGTGACTCACTGGTGCTGGCAGAAGGGATTGGTGGCCCTTTTGTAGGGATAATAGGAAGCTTTGCCCATCTCCGCAGCCACCTTGGGAGAGGCGCTGGAGTTTGTTCTTCCCCAGTGACTGCACCATAGATGGGTGCAAGGGTTGGGGTGGGAAGGCCAAGCCCCAAAGGGTGGGAGCGCTGTGGTCAAACACTTCCACATGGATGGGAGCTGCACTGGAGCGCTTGGGATCTGGGGGTGAAACTCGGTGCTGGGGATACAGGGATCGGCAGCGTTGGGAACAAACAGCTCCCAGCCCCTTCAAAGAGCTGCTTTCAAGTGCTAAGGGGAGATGGTATCACCTGGGAACACCGGGAAGGCTCAAACCGCAGGGCTGGGAGCAGCTCCCGCAGGGACCTGGCTTAACACCGGCACAGCTGCGGGGGGTCCCTGCACCGGGGGGGGTCCATGGGGTCCTCTGCCCCATCTCAGGATGCTCCTAATGTGTCTGTCCATGGGGAATGACCCTCCAAGCGCGATGCACTGCGGCGCTTTGGCCATGGCCATGGTGTTGGTGCCCATCACCCCACCGGGATGTGCTGCCCCCTCCATCCCCATGCAACGTTCCCCCCCCCCGGCTCGATGGGAACCTATGGATTTCGGGATGGCGAAGGCCGGGTGGGAGGTGAGGAAGGGGCATGGGCCAGATGAAGGAATGTGCCTGTGGTCCGCGAGCAATCGGTGCTCGGGGATGCACCGGGGGGGTGCCGTGAACCCCAACCCGGGGGAAGCGGGGTGTGAATGGACGATGGGACCGCTATGGACCAGTCTAAGGAGCCCTTGCCCATGGCAGGGGCTGAGCTTTAAGGTCCCTTTAACCCACCCCGGGCCGTGGCTCTATGGGGACACCGGGCGAACCGGACCCACTTTCGGTATGGGGGGGGGCAACGCAAGAACCGAGCCCCATGGCCCTTGGGGGGGGGGGGGGGGGGGGAGGCCGGGGGTGGCTCCGCCCCGGGGCCGCAGTGGCTGGCGGCGAGTCCGCGCCCATTTCCGCCGGCGCGGAGCCCGGCCCCTCGCCCCGCCGCGCTGCTGGGCACCGCCACCGGCCCCGCACCGGCCCCGGGCCTCGCTGCGGGCCTCGGCTCCCGGACGCACCGACAGCATGGCCGGAGAGGCGGCGGCCGCGCTGGCCATGGGTAGGTGCGGGAATGGGGTGGGGGGGGGAACCGGTACCCCCGTACCCCGAGGCTCCGGTACCCTGGGGCTCCGGGACCGCCGTACCCTGAGCGCCCACCGGCGGCTCAAGGCAGGGGTCGAGCCGCCGCCAGCCCCGTTTGGGGTGGGATTGGAGGGAGGGGGGTGACTGGGGCTGCGCTCCCCAAAACTTTCCCTTCGGCTGGGACGGAGCCCCCCGCGCATCCCGGCGCAGCATCCCTATGGAGGGCTGGAAGGGGAAGGGGGGTGCTGAGTGCGGGGGGGTCACGCTGCGAATCGGTCGCTTAAATCCTCCCGAGTATTTGGCCGCGGTCCCTGCCCGGAGTTCGTTGCTGAACCGCTCCTCGCCTTCGCCACGACGTGGAAGTGCGGCCCCGGCGGGACAAGGAGCCCTCCGGTCCCGTCCGTTTGGGTTAGGGTAGAGGTGAATGAACCGCGGCGTGTTCGGGGCTGGCGCTGGAACGGAGGGGACGTTGTTTGCGGTCTGCGGAACGGGCTGAGGCGGTGGCGAGCGAGACCTGGGGGATGCTGCGATGGGACGGATCCGGACACGCTGCCCAGCCCGGGGATGGGGTCGTTACAGAGAGCGCGGAGCCGGCGGTGGCTGCCGCTTGCCGGGGTCTGTGTGTGTGAGGGGAAGGTGACCCCAGGGCTGGGGCCGGTGTGGGGTAGCGCTCGCTGCGCTGTGGTTGGGGTTGTCCCAAGGGAGCGGTGTGCGTTCCCAGCCTGTGTCGCCCGCAGCACCGGGGCTGGGGGATGAGGCAGCGCCAGCCCGGCGGGGAGAGGCTCTTTGAAGCACTTGGGCTCAGGAAAGTGCCCGGCCTTGGCCCCCCTCCAGCCCTTCTCCTCTCAGCGCGGCCGCTTTGGCTCTGGAGCCGAGGTGCCTCCTCCATCCGCTCCTCCGGGATGGCTCCGTCCGGAGCATCCCTCGCCGCAGGGGCCGGTTGCTCCGTCAGCCCCATCCCTCCTCCTCCGGAGGGTCCGGTCAGCTCGCTCTGGGGATGCCAATGTCCCCTCTGCTCCCTGCTCCTGTGGCTTTGGACCTCTCTAACCCGTTCTAGGGGCTGAGCTGTGGATTTCCCACCTCAATCCCGCATCCAGATGGCTGCTCCCGGCCTCCAGCCTGGGATGGGTCCAAGCCACCCCAGATGCTGCACAGGGAGAGGAGCCCTTTATAAACCACATCAAACCAGAAGCTCGGAGCATCTGCTTGAAGCACAACGGAAAAGGGGAACCTCCTCAGCCCAGCGTCCGTTCACCTGACGGCTGCCAAGGGCTGGTCCGTGAAGCCAAGAGGAAAAGCAGAGCCAAGTGGATGAGGAGGGAAAGCCTGGAGCAGGGAACAGAACCCAGCAGTAACAGGGAGCTCCTCATGAAGAACGGGCGTGAGGCTGAGCCCTTCACTGGTGCCTGGTGGTTAATGGCGTGTTGGGGATGGAGCCGTGTTTGCAAGTTGGGTGAGTTCAGGGGGGCTTTGCTGGCTTGGGGGGGTGGCAAAGAGACCTGCCCAAAGCAGGGGGAGCAGGGGATGGATGGGGATGGGGTTGGGGGCAGCGGCTTGGCTGGTGTGGCCAAGCACGGAGTTTGGGATAAAACCAAAGCAGTGCAGGATGTGATCTTTAAGGTTTGGGAAGAGAGAAACCTGAGCACGGGGCTGGGATGGGATTGATGATAAACAAGCGGATGGACGTGGGCTGCGGGTCCCGGTTGGGCCGGTCACAAGGGTGCGGATGCTCCGTGTCTCCATAGCGTGCCCAGGGTCCCCTCTTAGGAGCCCCTGGAGATGGAAGAGCGCTGGTGCTATACCCGCAAGCCGAGGGAGGTTGGGAGGAGGCACCTCTGGAGCTGAGCAGGGTCCCGGCAGGAGGACAGGGAAGCTGGAATGCCGGAGGGGATGATAGAGCCGCCCGGTGACACAGGGATGAGCCATTTCCCACGTAATGCATATGTGGAGATGCAGTATCGGCGCGAGCAGGAGGATGAAGCATCTTCCAGCCACGAGCTGCTGTGGCAGCACAAAAAGGAAGGAAAACTGGGAAGAAACGGGATATTTCTGATTGAATTCCCATGGGAGGA
The DNA here is from genome assembly GCF_037157495.1 of Lathamus discolor. Classification (NCBI taxonomy): domain Eukaryota; kingdom Metazoa; phylum Chordata; class Aves; order Psittaciformes; family Psittacidae; genus Lathamus; species Lathamus discolor. The sequence continues at coordinate 1,459,796 of NC_088905.1, forward strand.
AAATGCCCGAGGGCTGCGGCGGCGTGGGGAAAGGAGCAGTGGGGACCGATGGGGAGAAGCCGAAACAAGGGATGCTGCTGTGATAACGGAGCTGCTGTGATAACAACTTGGAGCTGCTGGTTGGTGCTGAGCCTTGCTGGATGCGAACCCCAAGGGCTGGTTCATGCATTGGTCTCTCACCCGTCGCCTTTCTGCATGATTTGATGAACTCCATGGTGGAAACTGGGTCAAACCCAGCGAAGGGGCTCTTGGCTTCATCCGGCTTCACCCACCCTGTGGATCCTTGGGGGGTCCCCAGTGCTCTCCATGCCCCCACAAAGGGATGGCTCAGGGGGGCTGTTCTGAGCCTGCCTGGATCTGCAGCCCCTTGAGGTTGGGGTGCGTGGGCATTCCTGCCTGCAGAGGGTTTTGCTGCCTGCACAGCAGCAGCACTTCCAGCCCAGGAAGCGTTTAGGGGTCTGATGGAGCGGTTGCATCAAGGCTGGATCCAGTCCCACTGTGCGGATGCGGGCAGGAGGAGCCATGCAGGCGATGCTGCATGGAGCTGTTAGATGGGAGAGCACGTGGACAGGCTGGTTTCAGTCTGTTCTGGCTATAAAGCGCTCTCACAGGCACCATTGCCTTCTCTTTTTACCAAAACCCATAAATCTTGGGGTGATTTGGGGTAGAAACCCCCAAGCCATCAACCGGGCTCCGCACAGGGACGTGGTCCAACTGACCCCATCTCTCTGTCCTCTCCTTAGGTGTGCTGCTCGCTGCGTGCCATGCGCTGGAGAACACCACAGCAGACCGGAGCGGTGAGTTTGCCGATGGGATGGAGCCGGTGTGATCCCAGTGGGATTTATGGACCAGCCCGGGAGCAGGCAGCAAAGCGCGGGTGTGGGTAAAGCATCGTCATGCCACATGTGTGCTGGATCAGCGGGATGGATGCTCCCGCATCCCATCCACCTCCCTTGGGGATAACAGGTCTCCAGGTGGAATCCTGACCCTGTGGGTGCTTTATCCCTAAGGGAAAACCGGGAAGCAGCGCTCTGCAGTGGGTATTTCCCGTGCTCCGTGTTCGGTGGGGGCTGAATGGACCGTGGTCCCATTAACCATGGCTCCCACAGGGAAGCTGCCGGTGCCTGACGCCGGCTCCCGGCGGCACCGAGCCGGTCACATCCCATAATGCGCCTCATTCATAAAAGCAGCACAATGGGCAGCAGCAGCCAAGAGCCTTTCGCTTCCCCCTGCCCTGCACAGCGCGGGGGTTTGCCATCCATCGGGATGTGAGGCTCCGGAAAGGGCTGTTTGCAGGCAAGGGATGGAAAATCCTCCTTTTGGGGCTGGAAAATGGGATAGTTCAATGGCATCGGTTGGGAAGCGTTAAAGGAAATGGTGTTCCTGCAGTGCCAGGAGGCTTCAGAGCAAAACCCTATGGCAGGGCAGGCACTGCTCAGCCCCTTTCCCAATGGACTGGTGCCCAATGACAGGGGCTGGAGGAAAGGGGCTGCTCCAAGGGGTGCAGCACCAGTTTGGGATCACCTCGTGGATGGGGACAGGGTCCATGGAGGCAGCAGCTTGGGGCTAAGGGAGGATGAAGTAGCTGCAATGTGGCTGGCAGCTGTGAGCGCTCTAAGGCTTAATGCAAGCCAGGACACCCCGGAGCCAGCCCTGGATCCCGGGATGCACTGCCCTGTGCTGATGCTGTCCCCACCGGTGCTACAAAGCCAGGGCATAGCCTCCACTGCTGAGGCTGGGTGCGATGGTGGGCACTGGTATCAGGGATGTGCAAAGCTGTGTTGAGGGCTTGGCTTTTGGGGTTAAAACCCCAAAAAGGGCTATTTTTCATGGGATTAGTCGGGAATCGGGGCAGTCCTGGGATAAAGCAATCCCTAAGGATGGAGGTGTTGGGGTTTTCTGCGCCGAGGCGTGGATTTCAGCAGCGATGCAATAACAGCAGCAATTCCCACCACAAAGCCCAGATCCCAGCTCCTGGCTCCACAAGGATGCTGCCACCACCTCCAACACCTCCAAACCTCCTCTCTCCTCACTATCGGAGACAGGAACATCGGAAACATCCCTGTCTGAGCCGACCCCGCTCCATCTTCCCTTGCTTCACCTCCTCGAAGACCCGGAAGCATTCGGCAGACGTGGGTTTAATTACCCCAGCCTGCCATAAATTCACAGCAACAGGAACTTGAGGTGGCTTTGAAACGACAGCGATCGGATGTGCTTTATACCCAGGCTAATCCGAAAGCAGGATATTTGTTTTCCGTCTCTGCTGCGGAGGATAATTCAAACCAGCGCGGGATATAATGGGAAACAGCATCCCAAAGCCACCGGTCCAGAGCTGCAGCCGGCTCTGGCGTTATTTAACTCTCTCCTCCTCTGTTTTAAGCCTTAAGCTCTTTAGGAAATTCCTTTAGTGCCAACGAGGCTTAGTTTCAGTCCTGCTCTAAGTAGGACCCATCTGAGCTCCTTTGGGTGGTCCTGGCCAGGATGCAGCCGCTGGACCGCATCCTGCTTCGCATCCCCAAAATAAGCCCATCCAGCCCTAAAACAGAGCTGGGGATGCCTGGAAATGCCCCAAAATGCCTTTTTTTTTTTTCCTCTTTTTGCTCCCAGCTCCGGGCCCGCCGGTGGCAGCAGCAGTGAGGTCCCACTTCAATGACTGTCCCGACTCTCACAGCCAGTTCTGCTTCCATGGGACCTGCCGGTTCCTGGTCCAGGAGGACAAGCCGGCGTGCGTGTAAGTGCTGGGAATACACTCCCGCAATCCAAATCCGAACGGGTCCTTTGTGTCTTCCCTTTGGGAAACCCCTAAAACTGGGGGTGAGCATGGATTTGGCAGGCTCTGATTGATGCTCCGGTCCTGGGGATGACGCCGACGCTCTTCCATTGGTGCAGGTGCCACTCGGGGTACGTGGGGACGCGGTGCGAGCACGCCGACCTCCTGGCCGTGGTGGCTGCCAACCAGAAGAAGCAGACCATCACCGCCTTGGTGGTGGTGTCAGTGGTGGCCTCAGCGCTGCTCATCGGCGTCTGCGTGCTCATACAGTAAGTACATGGCGCTGGGGACCTCGGGGGGCCCATTCCAGGGCAGGATGCTGGGATGCAGGCACTGAGCATCCTCTTCTTGCTCCCTTGTAGCTGCTGCCGGCTGCGGAAGCACTGCCAATGGTGCCGGGCGCCCGGGGGAGGCCAGGAGAAGCCGGGTGGGCTCCTGAAAGGGGGAGCCTCCTGTTGCCACACTGAGATGGGTAAGGGGACCGCGGGGCACCACGGTGGGACACCGGCTGCTGGTGTGTAACCGCGCTCCCCATCCCCTTCCCCGCAGGGGTCTGATGGAGCCCCTCGCCCAGGACAGCCCTCGCCGGGGACCAGCGCAGCATCTCCCCTCTGGTTTCCCTCTTTCTTTCTTGGTTGGTTGGTTGGTTTTCCCCCTTGTTTTTGCCTTTATTCCCCCTTTTCCCCACCATGGAAGATGACAAGAAGCGCCCCGGCACAAGATGCGGTCGGCAGCACCATAAGGATGCTGGCAGCAGCATCACCCTCTCCAAAGAGCCAAACCCAGCAACGCGCAACTGGGGTTTTTGGTTGGCTTTTGGGTTTGTTTTTCCTATTTCTTGGATTATTTGGGGTTTTTTTTAACAGCGGAACCCCCCCCCCGCAGGAGGGGGCTTTATTTTTCTATAGAGACAGAGCCCCACGGCAGTTGCTCACTTTGGGGACAGAAATGAGCTTTTTATTAATAATCAAATGAACTTTAATCCTAGGAACCGGTGCTCTAACCTCCCGGCGCAGCCTTTAATCCTCTCCATAGTCTTTTTCTCGTAACCAGCCCGAAGCTTTCATGGTTCACTTTGGTTTTGTTCTGTTTTAAAGTCATGGTTACTCTCATGTCTTCTGTATATGTTGCACTGAAAGTTAATATTTAATGTTTTAATTTATTTTGTGTGGTTAAATTAATGTTGATTTCTATAATATGTTATTGTGATCGGCTGATCTTTTTTTTTTTTTTTTTTTCCCCTAATACCTGGATTAGAGTTATTTAAGTGATATAAAGGACACTTTTTTTCAGAAAACACGTGTTTCAAGGCTCTTTTGGGGGGATATTTGGCAAAGGAGATGCTGGGTGCAAGGGGAGCATCCCCAGGGCGCGGAACTGGTACCCTGGTGATGGGCTCAGTGCTGCTCCCACCATATTGCAGCCCAAACAGGGCAGCACTGATGAGCTGGTGCTGGGTTCAGCCCTGTTTCTCTGTGTTTCCAGCCCAAAACCTGAGGGGAGGGAGGGAGGGAGGGATGGATGGATGGATTAAATGGATGGACGGATGGATAGATGGAGGGATGGGTGGGTGGGTGGGTTGGATGGATGGATGGATAAATGGATGGATGGATAGATGGAGGGATGGATGGATTAAATGGATGGACGGAAGGGTAGATGAAGGGATGTGTGGGTGGATTGGATGGATGGATGAATGGATAAGATGGATGGGTGGATGGATAAATGGATGGCTGGAGGGAGGGAGGGATGGATGGACGGATGGATAGATGGAGGGATGTGTGGGTGGGTGGATTGGATGGATGGATAAATGGATGGACGGATGGATGGATGGATAGATGGAGGGATGGATTGGATGGATGGATGAATGGATAGATGGATGGGTGGATGGATGGATAAATGGATGGGTGGATGGATAAATGGATGGCTGGAGGGAGGGATGGATGGATAGATGGAGGGATGTGTGGGTGGGTGGATTGGATTGATGGATAAATGGATGGAGAGATGGATAGATGGAGGGATGGATAGATGGAGGGATGGATGGATTGGATGGATGGATTAAATGGATGGACAGATGGGTAGATGGAGGGATGTGTGGGTGGATTGGATGGATGAATGGATAGATGGATGGGTGGATGGATGGATAAATGGATGGCTGGAGGGAAGGATGGATGGATGGGCGGGTGGATGGATGGAAGGACGGACTGACAGATGCGGTTGATCCTGTTCCTGCTGCACGGGGAGCAGGGTTGGGTGTGTGTGTGTGTGTGTCCATCCTCACACCAGACCCCGGAGCTCCCAGTGGGGCCCCTCCGCAGGGAGATACCCCCAGTACAGGACCAGGAGGTGCTGCTGGGGGCCCCTCCGCAGCCCGGGTGCGCGCACCCGCGGTCCTGGCCGCATCCAACAGCCCCGCGGATACAGGGACGGGGGGGGGAGCGATGCTTCCTCCCCCCCCCCTCCCCGTGGACCCGCGGCCGCCCCGGTGCCCGTGCCCGGTGCCCGTGCCCGGTGCCCGTGCCCGGTGCCCGTGCCCGGTGCCCGTGCCCGGTGCCCGCGCTGCGCGGCCCCGCTCCGGGCCCGCCCCCGGGGCGGTGTCAGCGCTCGGCGCGGCCGGGCCGCGATGGCGGAGGCGGCGCAGGCCCGGGTGCAGGCGGCGGTGGAGGGCGCGGTGCAGGAGCTGGAGCGGGAGCGCATCCGCGGCCTGCAGGTACCGGGGGGGCCGGGAGGGGGGGACGGGACCGGGCCCGAGGGGGAGCCGCTGCCCCCCCCCTCCCCGTGCCCCACGTGTGTGAGCGCGAGTGCGGCCGGGGCAGAGTCTGACCCCCCCGTGCGGGCCGTGAGCCCCCAGCCCCGTGCGTGCCCCGCACCCTGCGCTCTGCAAGCGCTGTGCCCCCAGCACGTCCTGTGCCCCCCGTCCTGTGCCCCCCAACACGTCCTGTGCCCCCCAACATGTCCTGTGCCCCCCAACACGTCCTGTGCCCCCCCAACACGTCCTGTGCCCCCCAACACATCCTGTGCCCCCCGTCCTGTGCCCCCCAACACGTCCTGTGCCCCCCCAACACGTCCTGTGCCCCCCAACACATCCTGTGCCCCCCAACACGTCCTGTGCCCCCCCAACACGTCCTGTGCCCCCCAGCACGTCCTGTGCCCCCAACACGTCCTGTGCCCCCCGTCCTGTGCCCCTCAATACATCCTGTGCCCCCCAGCACGTCCTGTGCCCCCAGCACATTCTGTGCCCCCCAACATGTCCTGTGCCCCCCCAACACGTCCTGTGCTCCCCAGCACGTCCTGTGCCCCCCAATACGTCCTGTGCCCCCCCAGCACGTCCTGTGCCCCCTCTGCATGTGTTGTGCCCCCACACATTGCCCTGTGCCCCCCCATTGCGTCTCCTGTGCCCCTCCAACACACCCTGTGCCCCCCTAACACGCCCTGTGCCCCCCAATTGCACACCCTGTGCCCCCACACATTGCTCTCTGTCTCCCAACACGTCCTATGTCCTCTATATGTGCCCCGTGCTCCCCCAAGTGCATCTCCTGTGCCCTCCATTGCCCTGTACCCCCCTCATTACCCCATTTCCTCCATTGCCCTGTGCCCCCCATAGCCCCATACTTTGCCCTATACCCCCTTCACAGCCTGTGCCCCCCACATTGCATCTCCTGTGCCCCTCCAGCACCCTGTGCCCTCCACACATGCCTCGTACCCCCCACAACATCCTGTGTCCCCTACACATGCCCTGTGCTCCCCAAGTGCATCTCCTGTGCCCCCCATTACCCTGCATCCCCCATCACACCCTGTGCCCCCCATCACACCCTGTGCCCCCCTTGCCCTGTGCCCCCCATTACGCTGCATCCCCATCACACCCGGTGCCCCCCATCACACCTTGTGCCCCCATTGCCCTGTGCCCCCATTGCCCTGCATCTCCCGTCACACCCTGTGCCCCCCATCACACCCTGTGCCCCCATTGCCCTGCATCCCCCATCACACCCTGTGCCCCCCATTACCCTGCACCCCCATGTCCCCCCTACAGCTGCCATGCACAGGGCACTCCCCCCAAAGGTTTGGGGTGTCCCCACTCACCCCACATCCCCACAGGGCACCATGTTCCGGTGCAGCGCGCGGTGCTGCGAGGACAGCACGGCCACCATGCAGCAGGTCCAGCGCTGCATCGAGCGCTGCCACGCGCCCCTCGCCCAGGCGCAGGCCATCGTCACCGCCGAGCTCGAGAGCTTCCAGGTGAGGACGGGATGGGACGGCCCGGCCCGCGCCGGGACGGGATGCACCGGTACCCACTGACCCCGTTACGTGTGTCCCCAGGACCGGCTGAGCCGCTGCACGCTGCACTGCAATGACAAGGCAAAGGATGCTCTGGATGCAGGGACAGCAGAGACAAGGGTGCGCGGGCAGCTCGACGCCTGCCTGGCTGCGTGCGGTGACGACCACCTCCGCCTGGTGCCCACAATGGCCAAGAAGATGAAGGACAGCCTGGGGGCCCTGCAGCAGTGATGGGGGCCCCCCGTCGCCACCACCCCGCGCTCATTAAAGGCGAGGAGGAGCCCACGTGCTGCGGGGTCGGGGTGCGGGTGCTGCTTGTGTGGGGCTGGCCCCTGTGTGCTCTGTGGGGTGGTGCTTGTGCTCGTGCACGGGTGGCAGCAGGGCAGGGGCGATGGGGCCAGGCTCAAATGGGAGGTTCAGGGTGGATGCAAGGAAGCTCTTCCCTGTGAGGGTGCTGAGGCGCTGGCACAGGGTGCCCAGAGAAGCTGTGGCTGCCCCATCCCTGGCAGTGCTCAAGGCCAGGTTGGACACAGGGGCTTGGAGCAAGCTGCTCCAGTGGAAGGCGTCCCTGCCTGTGGCAGGGGCTGGAGCTGGAGGAGCTTTCAGGTCCCTTCCGTGCTCTGCAGGGGGATGAGCAGCGGATGCGCTGCGGGCTGGGGAGGGGGGGTTGCGGATGTGCCCTGCGCGTGCAGCCCCTGCGTGTGTGCGCGCCGTGGGGTGGCCCCGGTGTCCGCGTGGGGCAGCCCTGCAAGGGTGCAAGGCCCAGGGCGCGTGCACGGCACGAGGCGTGCGCACAGCACGGGGCCACCCGGCGCGCGTGCAGCACAGACTGGCCTCTGCGCGTGCGCCCATGGGTGACCCCTGCGGATGTGCAAGGGCTGGGGTGACCCCACTGTGCACACACTCACACAGACGTGCACACACATGGTCAAACGTGCACACACATGGTCACACGTGCACACGCATTCACACGTGAACACACGTGTTCTTACGTGCATATACATGTTCACACATGCACACACATGTTCTCACGTGCACACATTCTCTCATGCATACACATATTCTCACGTGCACACACATGTTCACCGTGCACACACATGGTCTCACGTGCACACACGGTCTCACATGCACACACTTGCTGACATGCACACATTCACACATGCACACACATGTTCACACGTGCACACATTCATATGTGCACACGTTCTCACGTGCACACATTCACACGTGCACACACATGTTCACACATTCATACATGTACACACATTCTCACGTGCACATGTTCATACGTGTGCACGTTCTCACATGCACACACGTTCTCACGTGCACACATTCACACATGCACACACATGTTCTCACATGCACACACATGTTGTCGTGCATATACGTTCTCATGTGCACACACGTTCACACATGCACACACATGTTCTCACATGCACACACATGTTCTCACGTGCACACACGTTCTCGTGCATACACGTTCTCACGTGCACATACACGTTCACACGTGCACACACATGTTCTCACGTGCACACACATGTTCACACGTGCACACGTTCTCACGTGCACACACGTTCACACGTGCACACACATGTTCACACATGCGCACACATGTTCTCATGTGCACACACGTTCTCGTGCACACACGTTCTCACGTGCACATACACGTTCACACGTGCACACACATGTTCTCACGTGCACACACATGTTCACATGTGCACACACGTTTTCACGTGCACACACGTTCACACGTGCACGCACATGTTCTCACGTGCACACGTTCACACGTGCACACACACGTTCACACGTGCGCACACATGTTCTCACGTGCACACGTTCACACGTGCACACACATGTTCTCACGTGCACACACATGTTCTCACGTGCACACACACGTTCACACGTGCACACACACATTCTCACGTGCACACACATGTTCTCACGTGCACACACACGTTCACACGTGCACACACATGTTCTCACATGCACACACACGTTCACACGTGCACACACACGTTCACACGTGCGCACACATGTTCTCACGTGCACACACGTTCACACACACGTTCACACGTGCGCACACATGTTCTCACGTGCACACACATGTTCTCACGTGCACACACGTTCACACGTGCACACACATGTTCTCACGTGCACACACATGTTCTCACGTGCACACACGTTCTCACGTGCACACACGTTCACACATGCACACACACGTTCACACGTGCACACACATGTTCTCACGTGCACACACATGTTCTCACGTGCACACACGTTCTCACGTGCACACACGTTCACACGTGCACACACATGTTCTCACGTGCACACACGTTCTCACGTGCACACACATGTTCTCACGTGCACACACATGTTCACATGTGCACACACGTTCTCACGTGCACACACATGTTCTCACGTGCACACACACGTTCACACGTGCACACACATGTTCTCACGTGCACACACATGTTCTCACGTGCACACACATGTTCTCACGTGCACACACACGTTCACACGTGCACACACATGTTCTCACGTGCACACACATGTTCTCACGTGCACACACGTTCTCACGTGCACACACGTTCACACGTGCACACACACGTTCTCACGTGCACACACATGTTCTCACGTGCACACACACGTTCTCACGTGCGCACACATGTTCTCGCGTGCACACACATGTTCTCGCGTGCACACACGTTCACACGTGCACACCCGGGCTGCGCCGGGGGCTCCTGCCGGCCGTGCCGCCGTATTTCCCGGTGTAGCCGCGCGCCCCTCCCTGCGCTGCCCCCACCGCGCAGCCATGCTGCGCTGCTGCTCGCGGCAGTACGGTAGCGGCCCCGCGGGCGGTGATTGGCTGCCGGGGAGGGCGCGAGGAGCGGCGGGAAGGCAGGGCGGGAGGGGGACCAAGGCTGGTCCGCCATTGGCTAGCGGGGGAGCGGTGCGGCGGGCGGCGTGGTGACGTCGGGGCGCGGCGCGAGCGGCAGCGTGAGGGGAGCGGGGTCTGAGGAGCCGCCATGAGCAAAGCACACCCGCCCGAGCTGAAGAAGTGCGGCCGGGAACGGGAACGGGAACGGGAACGGGAACGGGAACGGGAGGAGAAGGGGGCTCGGGAGGGGACGTACAAACGGGGCCCGGCGCGATCCGCAGTCCGCCGGTGTCCCGGCGTGCACCGCGGGTGCGCCGGTGTCATGGCGGCGGGGACGGGTCGCGGTGATGGCGGTGCCCTGCTCGGCTCAGCCGCCGCCGTTCTCTCGTTGCAGGTTCATGGACAAGAAGCTGTCATGTGAGTCCCGGAGCTGCTCCCGGCCCCGAGCCGTCGTTGCCGCGGGTGTCGGCGGGGTAAAGGGGCTGCGCGGCCGCGGGAGGAAGGGGGGCGGTCGTGGTGCCCCCGTCATGGTTCGCTGTGGTGGGGACCGTGCGCTGGTGCTGCTGCGCAGCGAGGGCCGGAGTGGGCCCTGACTGGTTTCAGCCTTCAAAACCCATTCATTCGGATCAATATTGATTTATAATTCGGACTCCTCTTCAAAATCCACTCATTTGGGTCAGTATTGATTGAAAATTCACGCTCCTAAACTCTTAAAATGGTCTTCTTGCAATGCTGGACGTGATAAGGAAGATTCTGCTTCCCAAAGGGTGCTCAGGCGTTGGAACAGGCTGCCCAGGGCAGGGCTGGCATCACCGACCCTGCAAGTGTGCACACACCGTGGAGCCAATGCCCTCAGTGCCATGGGTTAGTGGTGGCCTTGGCAGTGCTGGGTTAATGGTTGGAGTTGATGAGCTTACAGGGCTTTCCCAGCCTGATTGATTCTGTGATGCTCTAAATGCCTCTGATTAACAATAGAACCTCCCTCCCTGTGGCCCCACTCCGTTTCAAAGCCACACTTCCGGTGAGAAAACACGGAATCCTCCTATCCAGCGCTTTTCCCTTCTCTGATTGTGCTCCCAATTTCTCATAGTGAAGTTAAATGGTGGCCGACACGTCCAGGGGATCCTGCGGGGGTTTGATCCCTTCATGAACCTGGTCATTGATGAGTGCGTGGAGATGGCACCAGGCGGACAGCAGAACAACATTGGCATGGTGGTGAGTGCTGTGGGAAGGGCACGCTCAGCCTGTAGCTGGTGTGTGGAAAACAACCTGGATTTCAACAGCATGGAATAACCTAGGAGGTTTTAGACTTAAATCATTCAGTGTTCATCTGCTGGGGAGGAAAATCCGTGGGAATTCTTGGTGCAGCATCAGCTTTTTGGGATAATAAATGGGAGGGAGGGTGCTGAGTGTGCTGCATCTCACTAGCTGCTCTGAACTTGTGCTGTTAGGTAATAAGAGGAAACAGCATCATCATGCTGGAAGCATTGGAACGAGTATAGCACCAGGGAAACCCTCGTTGTTACCAGCTGTAACCAGCCCTGACCAACCTGCTCTGTTTACTCCTTGAATCTGCCATGAAGCACCCTGAGCATAAACTTATTTTTGTTTTGTTAAATAAATTTTGTAATGGTTGACATAAATTAAGTTGTACTTTTATGTTTTGGGGGGTGTAACAGGGCAGCTGAAGCATTGTTGGCCTTTGGGATGGATGTTCCACATTTAAAGACAGGGAAAGCTCTCGGGAGGTGGGATTTATCAAAGCAAGTGTGAAATTGATGCTACTTTTGGTGGCCGTCCCCTTCCTGTTTCAGAAATGAGCTATAGCACTGTGTCATGTATGTTCAGGGGTTATTTGGTTCTGAATCAGAAGGAAAATGGTGACATTTGCCTTTTGTGAGGAGTGGTGTGGAGTATTTGTGCCAAGCTAGGATGCCTGAAAGCAGGAATTTTCTTGAAATCGTGATATTTACTCTTTTTTCTGCACCATGGATGTGTGATGCAGGAACCAAAGCCTGCAGGAGCTGACTGGGACTGAAGAAACCTTTCAATCATTCCCCCAAATGGGTCCAAATTAAGTCTTTTGGTTATGTTTTTTGTGAGCAAAGGTGCTTCTACATACTGGTCTTTATAGCCAGAAACCCTTTTTTACCACTGTTGTTTTAATTCAATTCAAGTTTAATACAAGGTGCCAAGTGCTTTCTCCAGCACCACTAAGGATGCCATTTGTAAGGGCAATATTCAGACACAGCTGAGGTATGGCAGCATTATTAGAGGCAGTTATGGGACACAGACTTCTCATCTAAATTATTAATGCTTTTAAATCTTAATAAAGGAAAGGACAGGGGGGCTTTGGCTACTTACAGTCCATTTTGGCAACTCATGTCTTCCCAGCAGACCAATCCCCCCAACCCATAAGCTCCAGTATTTGTTCTGGAAGGAAATTAAAAACACAACCTTGATTTCCACCACACTAATAGGAATAACTTGATAAACCCTTCACAAATAGCTGAGGTGGAGAGATTTACAGTCAAGAAGTTGACATTCCCTCCCTGAAATACTTGGGAAGGTGATGTGCCTTAATCGCAGTGATCACAGTGATGCAGATCCTGAGTGGACATCTTACCATGGAGGGTGTTTTGGGGTCAATATTGCATTTAAAACTACTTTAATCTCACACAGGGATAGATGGAGCAGTTTTCCCAATGAAGGACCACAGGAATTTGCTTGGGGAAGGGCCAGCTCGCATGGGAAAGCTTCCTCTGTCATCCTAGTCCATCTTGAGCTGGCTGCACATCCCTTCTTAGGGGCTAAGGGAAGAGTTAATCATTCCTTAGCTCTAATTGTGGTTAAACAGCTATAGTGCATGATCCGTATCTTCAGATGCTTCCAGCCGTTGGCTCTATGTGGCTCAAAGCTCCGTTTTCAGCTTCTCATGCAAACCCTCCTGGTCGATCTTGTCGGTGTTGCCGTACCACCGGTGGTAAGCCAGCAGGGCAGCGTTTTTGGCAGCGACGGCGCTCATCTCCATGGCGCTGGCTGCCCACTCGATGCCGTTCAGGTAGTAGATGTTGTCATGGAGGATGATAGGAGGACACCCCTCAGGGGGGCTGTAGTGGGGGTAGGCCAACCACGTCTTCACCTTGACAGAGTCGTAGGAGGAGAAGAGCAGGTTAAGCTGCTCTTTGGTGAGCACCTCCTTGGAGAACACCTTCCAGACAGCCGACTGCAAGGTCAGCTTGCCTTCACCACCTCCATCCTCCACGGGAGACACCACCCCCACGCTACTGAAGAACAGGTTGGGGTTCTCCATAGTGAAGATGGCACCGAAATTAAAAGCCTCTGGATCGCGGTAACCAAAGAAAGAGGTGTTCAACCGTCCGTGCACAAACGTTGCCACAGTCTTGTGGTAAAGGCCTAGGAACTCGGGGACAGGAGGGTCGAAGTTCTTGAAGGTGATGTTGGCCATTTTGGGGCTGAGCGGAGCAGCGATGACAACGATGTCATACGTGTCCCCTGTCAGTCCTGAAGTAGTGTTGTACGTCACCTGGTAGAGCTTTACAGGGTCCCCTGGGGGAGAAAACTCCGTTAACCCTCTCCATGGCTGAAGGGAATCCCATTTGTCCCTTTAAAGTGCCCCACATTCAGGCTAATGATGCCTTGCTGCAGGCTGAAGTAGCTCTATAAACTAGTACCAGCTTAGCTGTGGGAGGGTGGTGAGATGGGACTTTGAGCAGAACCCTAATTTCATCTTAAAATATTCCCAAAAAAGACCCAATGCATTGGTTTGGTCTGCCAAGAGCAGTGATGGAGGCCAACGCCACTCTCCAGCTGCTGGAATGAGCCATTCCCATCCCCACCAAAGGGAAAGGAAACCCAACTCACCTGCGGGCCTGGGTCTGACTTTTGGCTCTATAGATAACACTGTACCAGAGATAACTTCAGCTTTGGAGGCGTAGAGAAGGCCACTGCAGACAAGTTTGTTCCCACCTTTTACTGACCAAACGCCCGATTCCACCCCTGCCAGAGAAACGGCACCTACAAAGGAAACCACAATCATTAGAGCCATTCATTCGATGTAGTTCTGTGGAGGGAACACTTGAAACAGTGGAAAATAAGGGGGGGAAACATCCTTTTGAGGCACAGAGGTTGCTGAAGGCCAGGGCTAAGCAGGCTGCCAGCACTTTGTTGGAGTGAAGCAGTACCCCAGCTCAGGGAGCTGGAATCCCATGCCCATGAGGAGCACCAGGACCCCAGGACTGGGATGTGGGGTGGGATTCCAGCCGCACTGGAAGGTTAACCTATGAAACACTCACCTACAAAGCCATTGATGTTGACACCTTGACCATAATTGACTCTCATGACTGGACAAACCACCTCATTTATGAATTTATGGGAGAAGCCACCTTTCTGCATGGCTTCGTCGATGGTTTGGTTCAGCATCTGGATGAAGTCGTTCCCTCCCAGGGCATGAAGCAGGTGCTCGTTGCTGCTGAAGGCGTAGTCATGCATCTGGTAGCGATAGATCCTTTAATCAGAGACAAGAAATTAGCGTTCAGTTGCTGTTAATTACGTTCGCTGAAGCTGTGCATGATCTCACAATGCAGCTCCTGAAAGCCTGCATGGAACAGCAGGGCTTGTCCTTCCAGACAAGCCTTAGCCTAAGTAGACCTGGACCTTCATTATTCATTTCCTGATCTTTCCTAACAAAACCCCTTTGTGCACAGGTAGGAATTTCATTCCCTTTAGCACCCAGGTGCCAGAGCGTTGGCACATCCCACATCCAGTGCACGTTCCCACCTCTCGTTATTGCTGTTTGAAGATGACAGTGCTTATTTTGACTTTTTCCCTTAGAAAATTGATTGATGATGGAGAAAGGGCACCAGAGGCTCCTTTCTCAACACCAATCTTTACAGCTCAGCAGCAGATTTCACCCTTCCGCAGCTTTCATCCCTAGCAGGGCCCAGACCTACCGCATGAACTTGTCCAGGATGTCCTCCACCCACATGGACATCCGCAGGGGGTTGAGCCCGTAGTGCCAGAGCAGCTTGAAGAGGTTGATGATGTACCAGCTGCTCTCCTCGAACACAAACTCCTCCCCATTATAAACCCCTGCGAGGCTGCCGTGTCCTGGGGCAACCGAGAGGCCTTGGGGAGAAAACATCATTTAATGAGAGGCAGAGCTTGTGCCATAGAAACATGGAATGGGTTGAGGCAGAAAGGACCATAAAGCTCATCCAGCTCCAGCCCCCTGCCATGGGCAGGGACACCTCACTAGAGCAGGGTGCTTCAAGCTCATGTCCAACCTGGCCTTGAGCACTGCCAGGATGGTGTGAAGCTAAACCCTATTGCACTTTGATTCTAGCTCTGTGTTGATACAGGTGAGCGATTGAAGACTGCATCCCTGAGAAAGGGGAATTCATTCTTGACAAGGAGCCAAGCAGTTATTTGCAGTGACTTTTGGACCTTTATGATGGCCTTACTGCATTGCCATGGGGGAGAAGGTATATCAGTTCCATTGGGATATGGGTCTGCTTTTACCTGGGTGGAGATTGGGGTACCACAGGGGGATATGGGGGAGAAGGCTACGAGGGGGTACTGGGGAACGGGTATCAGGGAAGGATGCTGGGGGTGATATATGGGGGAAGGATATAAAGTAAGGATACTGGGTGGGCGGGGGATACGAAGGAAGTATATAAGGGAGAATACTGGGGAAGGATATGGGGGGGATACGGGGAAGGTTATGAGGGAATAACATCGGGGGATATGGAGGAAGGATATAAGGGAAAGCTATTGGGGGGATATGAGGGAAGGATATGGGGGGTTTGAAGAAGGCTATTGGGAGGATACTGGGGGGATACTGGAGAAGGCTATTGGGGAAGGGAGACATGGGGGGGACACCCTGTGGAAGGAAGGGGGACAACCCAGGCTGGCTCTTCATGGGGACGTGCCCCCACCGGAGCAGATCCGGAGCCAGCGCATCCCCGCGGGGTCCCCACTCACCCAGCTCCTTCACGAAGTGCTTCATGTGCAGGTTGAGCGGGTGCAGGACGGACCCCCCCGCCTCGTAGCCGGCGCCCTCCACCTCCACCGTGGCCAAGCGGCCCCCGACCGCCGCCTTCTCCAGCACCTCCACCCGCACGCTCCTCCCGAACTTCTGCCGCAAGAAGTACGCGGAGGCCGCGCCTCCGATCCCACCGCCGACCACGGCTGCAGGAACGGGCGCGGGCCGTCAGCGCTGCCCCTCACGGCCCGCCCCGCGGCCCCCTCACCCCTTCCCCGCTGTACCGATCTTGCCGGGGGCATCGCGCTGCCCCCCGAGGCCCGGCACGGGCGGGCAGAGAGCGACGAGCACCAGCAGCAGCAGCGGGGCCACCATGGCGGCGCCGGGCTCAGCAGCGCCCCGGCCGCGGGCGGGCCGTGAGGGAGGGCGGGCGGGCGGGCGGGCGGGCGTGAGGGCGGGCGGGCGGCAGGACCCTGCCAGCCGCGCCGCTGGTGTAGTGGTATCATGCAAGATTCCCATTCTTGCGACCCGGGTTCGATTCCCGGGCGGCGCAGAAACTTTTAGTTGCCATTATTAATTGCCATTAATTAACTATTAATTGCCATTAATTCATTATTGCCATTAATTCATTATTAATTGCCATTAATTCGCTATTAATTCCCTTCTTTTCGCTTCCCGCTAACACCGGGAGCGAACCCTTTCTGTTACCGGCAGCCGGACGCATGCGCGGGAGAGGCGGCTGGCGGGAAACCTCATCCGGAGCCATCCCGCCGCCCGCGGTGCGCGCATGCGTGTTGCCGCCCCCTCTCGGCCGGCCGGGCCCGTTCGCCCGCCATCTTGCGAGGAGCGGCGGGGGCTTTGTCCGCCGCTCGGGCTCGGCGGCGCTCGGGCTGCCCGGGGCGCTGACGGGGCGGCGGGGCCGCGGCTCGGCGTGAGGAGCTGGGCCGGGCGGTGCCATGGAGGATGAAATGCCCAAGACCCTGTGAGTGGGGAAGGGGCGAGACCGCCCATTGTTCCCGGCCCTGCGGGGAGGGGCGGCCCGGGCTCCCCTCACACACGCTCCCCTCACGGCCCGGCCGGCGGGGTCGGGCCTCCGCGGCGGGGCAGCGGCGGCTCCTCAGCCGCCTTCAGTGCTGGGACACAGTCCCGCTATTCCCGTTCCCTGCCTTGCTTCCCAGTGGTGCTCCCCTCTTCCAGCCCCCCCTTCCCGGGGCTCCCATGTGGAGGGAAGGGGGCTTGGGACACGTTTATCCCGCTCGGTATTCGCTCCAGGCACGTTTTAGCGAGGATCTGGCGGAATTTCACCGTTTCCTTCACTGCCGGCTCAGCAGGGGGGTGGGGGGTGCCCTGGGCTCGGAGCCGGAGCCTGGGTCAGCAGCTCCATGGAAGTGAACGGGGGTTGCCCATGAAAGCGGGTGTTTAAAGCACCCTGCGAGCACGTTACTTCCCAAAGAGCTCATCGTAGCTGCAGGGCAGCTCCTCGATGTGTTAAAGTTATCAATTGCTTTAATTACAAGCAACTTCTGTGTCGGTCTTGGGCAGACGCCTGCTGCTGTCAAGGGATCTGGGCTTTCCAAGTGGTGTTTGAAAGGCAATGGGCACATCCTGGCTCTGTGTGCCTCTCAGATGGCTTTCCCGTGTTGAGAGCAGGAAATCCCGGCCTAGTGTGTTTCTGTTCCACCTCTGTATAAGCTTTGCTGTCTGTTTCAGTGCTGGAGCTATGGGGAGGAAGGACAGGAAGGAGATGGGATGTTTTCCATGGTGAGAGGAAAGTTCTGCCTTTGGACAGCGGCTGCATCTACCCCAAGGGCTGCTCAATGACGTGGCTGAGTGCAGTGAAACAAGGCTCTTATGTGACTTAAGCCAGCTCCTCTGGTCCAGGCTTCCCCCAGTGCTACACGCTCCCTGCGTTTACAATCCCGTTGTCTTTCTGGTGTGTGCCTTTCGGGAGCTATTCTTGGTGTCTGCAAACACGGTGAGACCTGTTTGCATAGCTGCATGTTGATTTAGGAACGTGTTTGTCCCCCTGTCCCAATGAAGCCGTTGTCTGGAGCCAAGTGGTCTGCTCAAGGGAAGGAGTTATCTGTCCTGGAGCACGTGTGGCTCGTTGCACAAACACGTATGAGCTGAATATGGAGCAATGGACCCAGAATGATGCTCCTTTGGATCGCTCCGAGTGACTTTCTCCAGTCGTATGGAGGCATTGTCATGAGCTGAATGTCACAGATGGGGTTGGGAAAGAGCAGCTTGAAGGAAGAAAGTGCATCTAAAAGTGATGTTTTTCCAGCTTTGCTCTGTAGTGTGGGTGAGGTACTTGCTCGTGTGAGGATTCCCATCTGTAGTGCTAAAGAAACCCCGTCTGGATGTGGGTTACAGGGCTCCTTCCTTGGATGCAGCATTGTGAGGGGCCGCCAGAGTGGTCTGCAAACCACGTGCCTTTTCCTTTAGCACCTTTTAAGTCGTTTTTCCAGAGCAGGTTCTGGATGTTGTTGAAAGTATTTGCTGTTTCTGCATCACCTTCTTTGAAGGGGGACGTTAGAGCCTTGGTGTTTCAGGAGCTGTACTGCTCATGTAAATGATTTCCTGGATAGGCAGCCCATGTTCATGTGGCGCGTTACCTTCCTTGAAAGCTGCTTTTCAACGGCTGAGATTATGAATCTGAAGAGCAGTTACAGGGCAGACAGTGTTTTTGAATTTACAGAGACCTCCTGTTTGTGTTTGACACATAGGTGCTTGCAGAACACTTCTCATTTACCCTGTATGTCTAAAAGATGCAGAGGTGCCAACATCCACTAGTCTGATATTACTTCTCAAGAAGATGTATTCACTGTGCAGTGAATAAATAGAGTTGTCTGCATAGTTTGCCTTGTATAGCATGGTTTCAAAGCAACATTGGCTGGCTTATTAATGAGAATCCAATTAGCAGGGGAGAAAGGGACGGGAAAGGTGCAGGAGACGACAGGAATGCCACACAGGAGAGATCTCCTGTTCTAGCTGGCAGGGTCACCTCAGCACCCAGTGATTTCTTGTGTAACTGGTCCTGGCCAAGGTCCGGGTGTGCTGGACCCTGCCCCTGTGTCAGCTATAGGGAAGGAGAGCCACAACAGAGCTCTATGGCAGGCTTAAGGTGGCCAAACAGCTTGAGCATGGCATGGAGAGAGTCCATCGGAGGAAATAGCAAGGGATTGTTGTTTGGGGAGCTACAGCTCTGTTTTTTCCATCTTGGCATGGTTGACAGTATGGCAGGACTTTGTTGGAGTTTGTCAGCTTTGTGTAGAAGTGAGTAGCTCACATCTAAGAGTGGCTGAAAAGGTGCTCATGGGGATGCTGATTGATGGAGCTGAACATGAGCAGCTTGTGCCCAGGCAGCCCCCAGCATCCTGGCCTGGATCAGCACCAATGCGGCAGCAGGGCCAGGGCAGGGACTGTGGCCCTGCATTGGGCGCTGGTGAGGCCACACCTTGAATCCCATGTTCAGCTCTGGGCCCCTCACTACAAGAGAGACATTGAGGGGCTGGAGCGGGGCCAGAGAAGGGCAATGGAGCTGGTGCAGGGCCTGGAGCACAGCGGTGATGGGGAACGGCTGAGGGACCTGGGGGGTTCAGATGGAGAAGAGAAGGTTCAGGGGGGACCTGATGGCTCCCTACAAGTGCCTGACAAGAGGATGGAGCCAGGAGGGGCTGGGCTCTGCTCCCAGGGAACAAGGGATGGGACAAGAGGAACCGGCCTCAAGCTGCACCAGGGCAGGTTTAGATGGAGCTGAGGAACAATTCCTGCCCCAGAGGGTGCTCAGGCACTGGAACAGGCTGCCCAGGGCAGGGCTGCAGTCACTGTCCGTGCGAGTGTTCACACACCCTCAGTGCCATGGGTCAGTGGTGGCCTTGGCAATGCTGGGAATGGTTGGACTCTGATCTTAAAGCTCTTTTCCAACCTGGTTGATGGCATGGTTCTGCTACGCAGTTACACATTCTCTGTGTGGGTGCACACAGATACCTTGCTGCCATTATTTTGAGGAGTGCATTTTGGAAGGTGTGGCCATGCAGACGTTCCTGGGGCTGTCAGAGGTCACTTCCCTAAATCCTGTTTTTTCCAGCCAAATCCAGCATTAAGATGGGGAATGCTTCAGGAGATGCCTGTCTGATTATCAGGGTGAAACTCCAGCATGAGTGCAAAGGTTCCTGTGTAGGTAAAGCTCAGCTACAAATAAACCGTTAATAAACTTAGACCTGGGAGGTCACTTGAGACTCTCCTCGCTTTAGTGGCTTATTCATTATCCAAATGGTGCTAAGTTGTTTTAAAAAAGAGAAAATAAGTTGTCTCAATTATGAGTTATGACTCAATTGAACTTGATGGCAGCGTAGAATATCTAGAGTATCCTGGTGTTATCAAGCACAAAGTTAATTACCTTAATGAAGCACATTAAACCCTCCTCTGTTTAGGGAAACCTCCTCAGAAGTGCAGTAATTACTTGCTTTGTGAGTGAGAGGAAGCTCGTGAAGATCTGATACTGGTGTGTGGACTTCAAGAAACAGAACAGCTCTGACTCCTACCTAAAACAGTTGTTCAATTACTAATACAGGGTCATTTCTGACTGAAAGCCTTTGGCTGTGTGTCCTGTTCCCCCATTCTGTCTTCCTCAACCCAACATTGGAGCACACCAATCTCTTCATGAAGGCTGTTCAGGCCCGTCTGTCAACAGGAGCAGTGCAGCAAGTCCCATGATTTGCTGCCTTGTTGTTTTCTGACAACAAAATTTGCAGCTCTTGCATGGAGACAGGGAGGATTGCTGCTTTATTGACGTGGCTCCAGCAGCAGGATTTGGCCGGGGCTCTGGTTGCAGAGGCCGCGGTTCACCACAGAACGTTCCTTTGTGGAAAGGTGCTGCCCCACCTTTGGAGCTGAGGTTTCTCTGGGTGCTTTTTTTAAAACTCTCGTGACTTGGGCTTAACAACAACAACAAAAACAACCGCACTTGTGGATTGAGGAGGAGTTTTCATGGCCCAGGATGCCAGCGTCCCAAATCAGAGCGGGGCTGTGCTTGCGGAGGCTGTTGCTTTCAAATGGAGGAGGATGGGGGAATGCCTACACTTGAGCTTGGTTGTCTCAGGCAGATGTAATGCTTTCAGATGGTGAATCCTTCTTTAAAAGGAACTGACCCAGTCTCCTCTCCTGTGCTTGCTAAACACAAGATCAAGCTGCTTAGGCAGCTGGGGAGGTAGCATTTGGGGAACAATGACTCCATGGGTTTATCAGAACTGCTGTTCCTAGAGGTGGAAATGCATCTGTAGGTTGAGGTGTCCACATCTGGCTTTGAACCAGGGTGCAGTTTCAGACCTTGGGTAGGACCAAGGGCTGAGGACAGGCACTGTGCCACCCACTGTCACCAGGCCATTTGTGCCCAGTTGCTCCACAACTCAGGGTGCAATCCCACCACACACTTCATGTCAGCACCCTAACCTCATGGGTTGGGTGTTGGGGGAGCAACGTTGGGCCATGTTTGCTCAGTTACTGATGAGCAGACTCGAGGATGGCTTCTAACTTTTGTGTTTGCTCCCATAGATACGTGGGGAACCTGTCAAGAGATGTGACTGAAGCGCTCATCCTCCAGCTCTTCAGCCAGATTGGACCATGCAAAAACTGCAAAATGATAATGGATGTAAGAGCCTTCACCTAATGGGTTTCATGCTTCTCGCAGCTCATGGCCTTGGGCTATGCACGCATGTTTTGGAATTCCACTGGAAATACAGTTAATGGGATGTAATAGGGCTGGAGATCACAGTCATGTCCTTTTGCCATCATTTCTGCCTTGTGTCTGATGTTAAAAGTAAGGATGGGTGGATATTGTGAGAAGGAATGAAGATGTTCATGCATGTGGGTGTCATAGAGGAGATTGACAAAATTTGTTGCCATACTTTAACCTTTCTAAAGCAGAATTGAAACTTCCTGGAGCATCATTAGTGCACTCACTGGTGTCTAAAGTAAGAAGGCCTGTCCTCTTTGAGCTGTTTAGATGTAATGAATAAGGAGCTGAGTAGAACAGTGAGAGTTGGAAGAGGGTTGTATCAATAATCCTTTGTTTGTGTCTTTTATCAGACAGCTGGAAACGATCCATACTGCTTTGTGGAGTTCTATGAGCATCGGCATGCGGCTGCAGCACTGGCTGCTATGAATGGCCGGAAGATAATGGGTAAGGTAAGCTGTCATGTCTACAGGGTGAGTTGAAGAACAGGCTGTCTCAGGTGGTGTGGGTGAAATACCGCTTGAGACAAAGTGGATACACTGCAAATATTAGGCACTTGGTTTGGGCAGAGGGCTTAACGTGACACGACTGAGAGCAAGCTGTTGAGACTGTTATAGGAAGAACAACACAGAGGTGGGGATGTAAAACTAGAGACAGGGGGTGCAACAAGTGTTTTAACTCTTATCAGAGTTATCAAGCTTATCAGCATAATGTTCCCTCTCCCCCTGCAAAAAACCCACCCAGCCAAACCAAATTCCAGAACAAGTCTGCTTCCTGTCTTTGCTTTTAACCAGTGAAACAGCCTGGCAGAACAAACCCTCTCCCAAGAACTACATCTTAAACTTGAGCTTCCACCCCAAACTTCACAGGTTCTGGTGCCCCTGTAGCATCAGAACAAAGTGCTGGGGGTGTCTGAGCTTAGCTGGGATTTGCTTGATCTAACATGAGCAACTAATGCTTGCAGGAGGTTAAAGTCAACTGGGCGACGACCCCCAGCAGCCAGAAGAAAGATACCAGCAGTAAGTGTTGCTTGTGCTTTGAGTACATACTTGATTTCTATGAGTAGCTTTTAAACATAAGCAGTAAGCATCCTACAATTAGAAACAGTAATGTTTTGATTATAATCCTAAGATATTATTGAATGTGTTTGTGTTAATAAACTTAAGAACAAATCTAATCTTTGTCATCAGGTAGTACCGTTGTCAGCACACAGCGTTCACAAGGTAATTGTGTCTTCTTAAACATAAAATGAAATGTCGCCAGGGTGTTCACTAACCACCTGAAGCTCTCTATGGGGGTTTTGTTCCTAATTACTTTCTTTTGTTTTATGGAAAGACTTCCTTTTCATTTCCCTGTAGTATCAGAGAGCAATTTAGTGTCCGCTGTTCCATTCTGGTGCTAATGTCTAGCAGTTCGTTCTGAGTGTAGTAGTTAAAGCCACAAAGCCCCTTATCCCCTGCTGTTGGGGCAGCTGGCTCCCTGTGAGGTGTGTGCTCCTGCAGACAGGCTCCTCAGGAGTATCTAGACTTCCAAAATCGAGTTCCATTGCTCACAGCAAGCCTGTGGATTGCTGCTTTTCCTGGCCAGCTTTGAATTTCCATAGGCCAGTTTGGCTCACCTACATCAGCGTCTGAGCAGGCTGGAGAGTTTTGTACCTGCCGTGGTACAAAGAAGTCTGTGTATCACTAGGATAATGTTTGACGTGCTGATTGTAGTGGAAGACACCTTAGATGCAGGACTTTAGGTTTGCTTTAGTGCATGTTTTTTATGGCTCTGATCCAAATTGAAGGGGTTTCTGTTTCCATTCCCTTACTTTCAGTCTTAGTTCACTCCTGGATTCACAGCCATTGAATTCCCATGGTGTGTTGGCTGGGCAGCCAAAACTTTTGGCTTTTGAGAACTCAAACTTCTTTTGACAGCAAACTGTTGGCAATGCAAGGTCATTTTTTGAGTTCTTCTTCTTTCACCTCTGGTGTTAACCTAGACATTGTGGCCGGGTTCAAAATGCTCTGGAACAAAAGTTACCCCTATCCTGAAACCTGTTTGAATCTCCTGCCTTGTCGAAGCATAACACTAGTGTACAGAGAGAAAGATCCTCCTGTAGTCTTGACACATTCAGTAGTTTTAAGACTAAAGAATAGTTTAAGATTGTACAGTAAAAGCTGGTTGTTCTGAAAAGCAGTTTGTAAAACACAAGCCATAAATGCCACGTGTCACTGTAGTAGCCTTAAAATCCCTGGCTTAGCACTGCCAAGCAAAGGATCTCTTAGGAATAGCATTAAACTTTTTTCATGGTAAACGCCAGTCTTCATGTAGTTGTCAATAGTAGCTGGGAAGCGTGTTCAGGTGTCGCCTTCAAACATTAAAATTCCTTTTTTTGTCTCTTTTTGCCCTGAAAGACCATTTCCATGTCTTTGTCGGAGACCTCAGCCCTGAAATTACAACCGAAGACATAAAAGCAGCTTTCGCACCGTTTGGAAGAATATCGTAAGTCGTTTCTTAGGGCAGATGAAGTCAAAGTTTCTCTCTCCTAAATGGAGGCAGCCTTATGTTTCAGTAAGTAAAACAGGAGAGTTGGTGCAGTGCAGGATTCACCTCTTCATCCAGCGGCTTGAGTGTGAACGGTCGGGTGTGAGGCCGGGACCTGGAACCCAAAGCCTTTAGAGTAGTTTGTTCTGCTTTCCTAGACAGGTTGCATCCAACTTGCTTTGGTTTTATACTCCTTGCCTCATCTGGCAAAGCAACGCCAAAACAACCTGACTCCTAAACCTGGGGTTTGCATTCCCCTCTTGGTGATCACATCAGCACCACGCTGTACAGTCTGTGACCGAGTCCGTGTCCACGTTCACGTTGTGTGAGGCTTTAGCTTCTTTGTTAGCCGTGGTGTGCCAGCCACCCGTAGCCAAGTTTAATTCCCATTTCCCACAAAATGAACCTTTTTTAGCACCAGACTCATTGGGGCACCCGGAGGCTGCAGTTAGAGCGGCCTCAAAGCATTTGGCGCTGGGTCAGTGTAAGCCTTTGACCCGAAGGGCTCAGCCAAAGCCATGGGGCATCTCGGGTCAAGGAGCTGCCCTCATCCCAGCAGTGCTGAGTGATGGTGTAGCGAGTGAATGTGTTGCAAAGGGGGAATGGTGCTCACAGGTCTCCACCTGCCAGTTTGTTGTATTGAGGGTGTAGCTGAGTAAGGAGCGGTTCGTTCATTCCATCCTCCAAACGTAAACCATTAATTTTCCTTGTAGTGTTGTCTGTACTGGACATTGAAGTTTCTTGATGGTGATGTAAGAGAACATAGAGTGCTTTGGAGTGTTGGGTAGTGAACATTTAATTGAAGTAAGTTTGTTTTTTGTTTGTCTTTTTTCCCCCTCAGAGCCCAGTGTATTACTCTTGTAATGCCAGCTTGATTTCCTCTTATGATAAGGTTTTGAAAACAAAATGTGATCTGAATGTGACTTGCTTCAGACAACTATAATGCTTAACTGCATCTTTTGTAATTGTCATCTAGGAAGTGCAGAGGGTTGGACTCCTAAGGAGAGTCACTTTATCCTCTGGCCAAATGTAGTCTGGATGGAAGGGATGAGGGGCTCTAAAGTCGAGCTGAGCTGCTGGAATGAGTGTGAGAGGGAGACAGGAATAGGTGGGACTGCGGTGGAGCTGTGAGAGAGTTTCCCCTGCCTGAGCCAGCACTGGGTGTCTGAGGTTCAATGGACAGTCACCCTTAACAAATGACCCCCAAAAAACCCCAAACCCCCTCCTGAGCCCAAAGCAAAGCTGAATGTTGGCTGGGGGAGTATGAAATCACAGTGAGCATCAGCCCGTGGTCCAGATTTGTGGGGCTGTGGCACTCGTCCCATCTTTTCTAGCAGAGCTTTCTGGATACAGAGCTGTTGCTACATGCTGGTGACAGGGAAGGGGGAGTGATGCTCTTGCTTATGGTGGGGCACTTGTGGCTTGCCCTGCCTCAACCTGACTCTCCAAAGTGAAACTCAAGTTCTTTTCCTCCCCCAAAAGCAGCAGTTTAAGTATTAGCCCTGCAATGACTCTTTAGAACTCTTGTTCCAAGAGCAAGGGGTTAAATAAAGCCAAAGATTTTCTACTTGTTCAATTTTAACCAGGAAAAACATTGCTACTGTCTCTTAAGTGGTGGAATGAAGCTACTTGACTTTTCCTGTTCTTCATCAGTGCCTGGTTTCTGGAAATGTGGTGCTAATGGAATATTTCCTGATCATTTTTTCTTTCATTACTATTTTTGTTAACATTGTTGGTGCTAAACTCAGCTTTTTGTTCTCTTAATGACACCGTGGTTGAACTACTGCATGATTAGCCCATAAGACCTGTTGGTAATTCTTTGCATCTGGGGGTTTTTAATCACTGTAAAAGCACACTTTCATTGTGGTTTCCTTTTATGCTTGCTGTACGCATGTTTTCACTTGTTCTCAAGTCTTTATTTTCAACGTTTTCAGTTGAGGGTAAGTAGAGATGAGTTTTTCCCCCCTCTCCCTCTATAGGCTCTTCAGAGCAAACCCAGCTAAGATAAGCAGAGCGCCTTTTCTCAGGCTATTTGTAGCCTATGACGCAAATTCTAACCTAACCCAGGAAAGGGGGAAGAAGACAGGGGGAAGGGGCAATGGGGATCTCACCAAGAGAAGGGAAAGAGCATTTCTGCTGTAGCTCTGGGTGAAGTATTTTCCTGGGGGCCTTTGGTGATGGTGTCAGTGCTATGGGCTGAATTAGACTTAAGATGCAGCATTTCCAGTTACCATAAGGCTTAGAAAAGCTTAAACCCTCCACCCTGAGCATAACAAACCTCTTCATTGTGACTTTTCTTGCCAGTCTCTGAATGCTAAACATTGTGCACATGTTAACACTATAGTTTCTCTGCCCCCCCCCCCTCCCCCCCCCATTATTTTAAACAGTAAATGACATTGCATGACTTTCTGACTGGTTTTATGTTGTTCCCGTTCTTTTCACGCCTGTCTATGTGGGGCAGAGGAGGGGAGGAGAGGGTGGCCTGTGGTACACAAGAGGATCTCGCCCCTTGGCTGACGTGTCCACAGATTGCCTGAGAAACAGGGTAGAGTGGCATTCCAGGAGTGGGGTTTAGCTCTTGTAGCTGGGTTCTCTTTTTAACTCAATCTCAAATAATAGGGCTCTGGTTATTTTGCAGAGTGTCTCTGAAGAATGGACAGAATTGCCATGGCTAACTACAAGCTACAGTTCACAGTGGACAAACGTTGTAGTTTTCTTATTTACTTTTATAAACTTTCATTTATTTCTTTTCCCTTTTCTTTCTTTCCTTCTTTATTTGTTCCCCTTCTTCTCTCTCGTAGTTTCCGATCAGTCCTGTATGATTGCTGTTGTACAAATGCACTTTAAATGATGTCTGATATGTAGTGTTCTCTTTTGTTTTTTGTTTTTTTTTTCTCTTTTAAGACATGAATGTTTCAGTGTTTTGATTTTTTTTTTCTTCAATAATTTCTGAAAATGTCAATCTCTCAAAATTTACAGCTGCCCACAGGCCAAAAAGGGGGTAACGAATTGACCCGAGAAAATTAAAGAATTCAGTTAACAGGCGACGTATGCCTTTTAATTCCTATCTTTTCTTCATTTTTTTCTATTTAATACTTTGAATTAGAAGGTAGAAATGTGTTGGCAAATGAATAGCGCATTTAAAGATTGCATGATTAAAGAGAGCCCTTGAGCTAATGTTAGCTACGTGCTGTAAAGTGATTCTTTGGAGTAGCTGCTTTGACCGTGGTTTGTGTCTTTAACAGTCTGTAAAAGCATTTTGAAGCGGGGGCCAACTGTTGTAAAGTACATTAGAGAAGCTCTTGATTTGCATGTTTACACCATTTAAGTTTAATTTTGCTACTACCTGCCAAAGCATTCGTAAAGTTCTGTGTAGAAAAGAAGCCTTTTGCTTTGACTGTGTTGCTGGTGCAATAAGCAGTTGACCTTAGTAAAGGTGAAACATGAAGATAAGGTGTAGGGGTGTGACTCAGGTTGTCGTTTTTAGGAGGCTCTGGTGGTGAAGGCGCTGACCTGGGTCTTGTTTCTGCTTTTTAGAGATGCACGTGTGGTTAAGGACATGGCAACGGGGAAATCTAAAGGATATGGCTTCGTCTCCTTCTTCAATAAATGGGTAAGCTGCAGCATGGGCTCCAGTGTCCCCAGAAAGCAGGCAGTGATTTTCAGCAGCCATTATGGGGAGGGATTGTGCCTGGTCCCAATCCATGTCCATAGCTGGTTTCCCTGCCTGCAAGGAGAATGCTTTTCTCTCTTTGTCACAGTGCTCTACTGCTGCTTTAGTGTTTCTAAACACAAGGGGCATCCAAATGGATGGTGGACTGAGGTGACAGTGACAGTGAAGAGGGTCTTAGGCCTCGCCATGTCCTTCACCCTGCTGAAGTCTGCTTCCTTTGAAATAGGATTTCTTCCAGCACGTCACAGTTGTCAAGGAGGGTCATTAGTTTGGCTCTATCACAAAAGGAAGAGATGTCAACAACAGGTTTTCTTCTCTCCCTCTCATGGACAGGACGCAGAGAACGCGATTCAGCAGATGGGTGGTCAGTGGCTTGGTGGAAGGCAAATCAGAACGAACTGGGCGACGAGAAAACCTCCAGCTCCAAAGAGTACATATGAATGTAGGTCCTCAAATCCTGTGTTCAGCTCTGGGCCCCTCACTGCAACAGACACATTGAGGGGCTGGAGCGGGGCCAGAGAAGGGCAGCGGAGCTGGTGCAGGGCCTGGAGCACAGCGGTGATGGGGAACCGCTGAGGGACCTGGGGGGTTCAGATGGAGAAGAGAAGGCTCAGGGGGGACCTGATGGCTCCCTACAAGTGCCTGCCAGGAGGATGGAGCCAGGAGGGGCTGGGCTCTGCTCCCAAGGAACAAGGGGTGGGACGAGAGGAGCCGGCCTCAAGCTGCACCAGGGCAGGTTTAGATGGAGCTGAGGAACAATTCCTGCCCCAGAGGGTGCTCAGGCATTGGAACAGGCTGCCCAGGGCAGGGCTGCAGGCACCGGCCCTGCAAGTGCTCACACACCCTCAGTGCCATGGGTCAGTGGTGGCCTTGGCAGTGCTGGGAATGGTTGGACTGGATGAGCTTAAAGCTCTTTTCCAACCCGGTTGATTCCATGATTCTCCCTTATTCATGTCTTGGCCAACCTCCAGCTGTGCAGGACGACTCTGGCTTTGTAACTCCATTCCCTTGCTTTTAGGCCTTGACACAAAGAGGGACTGCATCAAATTTCACTGGAGAGATCCTAAATTAGGTGTATGGGACCTACTTGATAGGTGTTGGCAGGTCACGCTCCACATCTGGCTCTGGTCAGGATTAGGATTCCTACATAATGTCTGTCTGATCCACTAAAAAGCTCTGTAAAATCTTCTTTAAGCAAACGCCAAACAACTGTCTTACGACGATGTGGTCAATCAGTCCAGCCCGAGCAACTGCACCGTGTACTGTGGAGGTGTCACCTCGGGGCTCACAGGTACTGTGCCTTCACACTGCAGTCACATGGAGCATGGTGAATAACACCACAGTCACCTCACTTTGCTGCTCTGTTTCTTCCTGCTTCAGAGCAGCTGATGCGCCAGACCTTTTCTCCCTTCGGGCAGATTATGGAAATCCGAGTCTTCCCAGATAAAGGCTACTCCTTCGTACGGTAGGCAAAGGATGTGGGTGGATGAAGGTGATGGCAATGATGGTATCACACGTTTTGGTGCTGTGGTGCATGGGTGGGTGGGTGTGAAAGCTTCACAGCAGCTTTCTGGGACAGCAGCCTCATCTGAGGGGAGGGAGTTAGGGCTTGTGGCACCAGTAAAGAAAACCTCTTGGCCCAGTCTAAACTGGTGAAGAGCCCTCCATGCATGGGATCTGTCTGTTCCTTGGGTGTGATTTCACAGTAGGGGCAGACAGTCAAGCTTGAGAGGCTTTCTCTGAAGCATCTTCTCTTTGTTGTTGAGGCTCCAGATAATAAAACCCAATTGTGAACTGATTTACTCCCCTTGCTGCCAGATTTCCTGATTTGTTTAGGGATGGTTATGACAATGATGCAGGAAAACCAACACTGAGACAGGGAAAAAGGCCTCATAATCCCCATCACCACCATGGAGGGAATGGGATAAGGATTCTGTGTCCGGGGTAGTGTTCATCACATCCCAGATCCAAGTGGATCTGTCTGGGCATTCCTGCTGGCAGTTACACGTGGAGGTGGTGGTTTATGTTGGCATAACTTCTGTTCAACAGGTTTAATTCCCACGAGAGCGCCGCGCATGCGATTGTGTCCGTCAATGGGACGACTATTGAAGGACACGTAGTGAAGTGCTACTGGGGCAAGGAGACACCAGACATGATCAATCCAGTCCAGCAGGTCAGGACTTCCACACTGTGGGCCTTGCTCGTGAGTCTTTGCTAGAAACCCATTAAGGGGCTGTAAAATCCATCTGTGTGCCAGTTGGAGTTGAGACAGTGCATGTCACCTATGGCTTATATCATGGAATCACAGAATCCCAGACTGGTTTGGGTTGGAAGAGGCCTCAAAGCACATCCAGTTCCAACCCCCTGCCGCAGGCAGGGATATCTTCCACTACAGCAGCTTGCTCCAAACCTGGCTGGTAAATGAATTCAAGAGGGATGTCCAACAAAGAACCCATCTCTGTGGCTGTTCCGGTGTCATTGTAGCAGCCAGCCCCCCTCAGAAAGGGTCTCTGGGGTGTGTGAGTCCCACCAGTTGACACAGACCACCACCTAACACCCGGGTGTTCTCCCCTTGCAGAGCCAAGTGAGCTACCCACCGGCGTATGGGCAGTGGGGGCAGTGGTACGGCAGTGCCCAGATCGGGCAGTACGTGCCCAACGGCTGGCAGGTCCCTGCCTATGGTGTGTACAGCCAAGCATGGAATCAGCAGGGGTTTAGGTGAGTTACTTGGGCTTTGTGTGAGGGGGGGTTTCCCTTCTTGGGGGAGGTGATATTCCAGGTCCGTAGCAGTACACAAACTGCCAAGACACCTTGTGCTTTATTACTGAGAACCACAGAAGGGAGCTTAAAGCTCATCCAGCTCCAACCCCTGCCACGGGCAGGGACACCTTCCCCTAGAGCAGCTTGCTCCAAGCCCCTGTGTCCAACCTGGCCTTGAGCACTGCCAGGGATGGGGCAGCCACAGCTTCTCTGGGCACCCTGTGCCAGCGCCTCAGCACCCTCACAGGGAAGAGCTTCTGCCTTAGATCCAACCTGAACTCCCCCTGTTTCAGTTTGAACCCATCACCCCTTGTCCTATCGCTACAGTTCCCGATGCAGAGCCCCTCTCCAGCATCCTTGTAGCCCCCTTCAGACACTGGTGGTTCGATTTCAGATATATGATGATTTGGGATGGGATTTGGATCCACACCCCCTCTATTCTGCATTCCCTTCTCCCTCATTACCACCTCGTCTCCTAAGGAACTGTTTCCCCAACAGCCAGACACAGTCTTCAGCACCGTGGATGGGCGCTAACTACAGCGTGCAGCCACCACAGGGGCAGAACGGGAGCATGATCACCAACCAGACGGGATACCGCGTGGCAGGGTTTGAAACACCGTGAGGGAGGAGAGCACCGGGAGACTCCCAGAGGTGTCTGTCACCACCAGGATTTATCCCATCGAGCGCTGGATGCCATGTATTTATTTAAGCAAGAGGAGAAACAGGGGGTTGGGGGGGGGGGGGAGGGAAGAAAAAGGAAAAAAACCCCACAAAACAGCATTTTTTTGATCCTGAAATTATCATCCCCATTGTTTAAAAACCAAACGAGAAACCCACGACACGAGATGCTGGATAGCCGCCGTCTTTTGCCTTCTTTTCCCTCCTTTCTGTGCTTCTTAAACCCCTGCGGGTTTGGAAACACAGCCGACCGCAGGGACTAAGTGCCACCAGGACCGGGGGGCAGCACATTGCACAATGTTGAACCCTTTTGGGGGGTTTCTTGGGTGGTTTTCTTGGCTTTCCTGGGAAGCAGCACGTTCCGTTGGCCTTCCCAGCGCTTCCCACCAGTGTATTATAAACCGCTGTACAAAACCCATCCTTAACAAACACAAGCCAAAAGCGTGTGGATCCTGAAGCCTTTTAAACACCCCTCTTGTACAAAGCCTCCGTCCCTCCACTTTTGTTACACTGGGGGTTATTGTTTGGATGCTAAATTATTGATTTACATCATTTTTATAGCTCAGTGTCTTTCAGGGTGGGCTCAGCCTCAGCTCAGCACCAAGGGACAGCAGAACTCCTGTTTTCACTCTATCACGAAGGCAGGGTCTTGGTTTCCTTATTGGTTGGGTTCTTTTTTACTGATTTCTACATTGACATGTACCGGTTCTGTAAAATATTTTAGCAAATTAAGGTTTTGCACAACCATTTGTACGTCTCCTTCTTTAAAAGGTGGGACATGGAGTCCTGTCTGTGTGATTTCTGCCTCAAATACTGCCTTTTCTGGCCCCTGGATGTTGAATATGTGCACTGGGAGCAGTGTTCCTCCTTGCTTAGTGTTGAAGAATGGTATAAAACTGCCCTTAGTAGAGGAAAGTGACCAAAGCTCTGGTTTTTGGCACTTTTTAGAGGCTAAAAATGGCTTTTTCTGGCCTCTTGACCAGACTCCAGCAAGACGCCAAAAAACACCCAAAGAAAGGAGAAAAACACCAAAAACGAGGCAAACCCCACCAAACCTGGCGGCCTGTGTGTGTTTTCTGGTCTTACCCGCGCTTTCCTCACGCCGAAACGAACAGGAGCGAAGCGGCTGCTCGGGTAATTTTGGGGTGAAAAAGCCTGAAATCGGTTAATTCGAGCGCCTCACGGGGGCAGCGGAGGGCAGCATGAGCGAGGACTACAGCTCCCGGCATCCCCTTCTGCCCCCCCACGTGACTTCCCCAGGCCAATAGGAGCGGGCGCCATGGCGGGGGCGGGCCGGCGTCGCGGCGGTGCGGGCAGGAGCGGGAGGGTGCGCGTCGCCGGTAAGGCGGGAGCGGGTGTCGGCGGCAGGAAGTGACGTCACGGGAGGGAGGCGGGGCGCGGTGTGGTGAGGGGGGGGGGCCCGGTACCGGTGCCTCCGAGCGCGGGGGCTGGGCCTGGGGCGCTGGGGCCGGTTCCGGCCCGGCCCGCGCTGAGGTGCCCGGTGCTGAGGCGGCGCGGCCCGGTGGCGGTGATCGCTGAGGTGCGCGGGGGGGGGGGGGGCACCGGTACCGGGAGGTGAGAACGGACACGAGAGGGACGTGGGGCTGCGGGGGCGAGCCCAGGGGAGGCCTGGAGCGGCTCTGCTGTGGAGCCAGGCTGGGAGCTGGGCTGGGGCAGCCTGGAGAAGGGAAGGCTCCTGAAGGGGAGACCTGAGAGCAGCTCCAGTGCCTAAAGGGGCTGCAGGGAACCTGGAGAGGGGCTTGGGACAAGGGCCTGTAGGGACAGGCCAAGGGGAATGGCTTGAACCTGCCCGAGGGGAGACTGAGCTGAGCTCTTAGGCAGAAGCTCTTCCCTGTGAGGGTGCTGAGGCGCTGGCACAGGGTGCCCAGAGGAGCTGTGGCTGCCCCATCCCTGGCAGTGCTCAAGGCCAGGTTGGACACAGGGGCTTGGAGCAAGCTGCTCCAGTGGAAGGGGTCCCTGCCCGTGGCACTGCACGAGCTTTAAGCTCCCTTCAACCTGAACTGGTTCATGTGGGTCCGCGGCACAAACATCCCCTGCTCAGTGCCCTGGGAAGGGGTGGTTTTGGCCCTGGTTGGGAGCAGCGTGTGCAGAAACCCAACCGGAGTGGGTCTGGGGGGAATCCCCCCATTCCTGCCCCATTGACTCCGGGTTTTCCCCCCATCCCTTCTGCTCTGTCATCTCCAGTGCTGCTCGGGGTCTTTTTGAGACCCTTGTCACGCATCCCCCAGTGCTGTTTGCATC
The DNA here is from genome assembly GCF_037157495.1 of Lathamus discolor. Taxonomy (NCBI): domain Eukaryota; kingdom Metazoa; phylum Chordata; class Aves; order Psittaciformes; family Psittacidae; genus Lathamus; species Lathamus discolor. The sequence goes on from NC_088905.1 coordinate 1,493,362, forward strand.
CCACATCTTTCATTTAATGTCGTGTACCCCCAGGGATGAACCTCTCTTTGCATGCACCAAAACCTCCCTTTTCACCCCCATTTACCTCCTGCTGTGCTGAGCCTGGGAAATGGCAGGGGATGGGTGTTGGGGTGGGTGCTTGGTCACACAGGGTGATGCTGTGTCCCACCGGGGGGTCTGACACTGCAGGGACAGAGGACATCACCCTCACGGTGCTGTCCCTCCCATCCCTGCTGCCTCCTTGTGCTGCTTACCCGCTCTGCTCCCTGATCTCTGCCCATCCAGGTTCTCCAGAGGATGGAGCCAGCATCGGTGAGGACCAAGGTCCCCTCCTTCCTGTCTGACCTGGGGAAAGCCACGCTCCGGGGCATCCGGAAATGCCCCCGCTGCGGCACCTACAATGGGATGCGAGGCCTGAGCTGCAAGAACAAGACCTGCGGCACCGTCTTCCGCTACAGCACCCGCAAACAGCCGAGTGTCGACGCCGTCAAGATCATCACTGGCTCCGACTTGCAGGTCTATTCAGTGAGGCAGAGGGACCGGGGACCGGATTACCGGTGCTTTGTGGAGCTGGGGGTGTCCCAAACCACCATCCAGACGGTGGACGGCACCATCATCACGCAGCTCAGCTCCGGCCGCTGCTACGTGCCGTCGTGTCTGAAAGCAGCCACGCAAGGTGTGGTGGAGAACCAGTGCCAGCACATCAAACTGGCCCTGAACTGCCAGACAGAGGCCACCCCGCTCGCCTTGAAGAGCTCGGTGCTCAACTCCATGCAGGCTTCACCCGAGACCAAGCAGACCATATGGCAGCTGGCAACAGAGCCCACGGGGCCGCTGGTGCAGCGCATCACCAAGAACGTGCTGGTGGTGAAGTGCAAGGCGAGCCAGAAGCACAGCCTGGGTTACCTGCACGCCTCCTTCGCCCAGAGGGTGAGCACCAAGACGCTGGCAGAGCACAGGTTCTCCTGCTCCTGCCAGGCTCCAAAGCCCATCAAAGGCAGTGAGGAGGAGACGCCGGCACCGCAGCGCTGCATTCATTTCTTCGCCTGCATCTGTGCCTTTGCCAGCGATGAGAGCTTGGCACAGGAGTTTGCTGATGTCCTCGCCTATGACTCTGGTGGTAGGTGAGGGGGGATGTGACATGCAGAGGATCTGGGGGGGCCACTCGCTCTGTCCTGCTCCCTTCCTTCCTCCTCATGCGCAGGCAGGTTCCTCGCTGTTCCCTCGTACCTGGGGCTTTATTTCCTGCCCCGTCCCTCTGCAGGCAGAAAGCTTCTTATGGAATGATCCCTCCTGGACGTGGCAGCTTGCTCCTGGATCCCAGCGTGTGGAAGCAGAGTGGGTGCTCCCTGTGCTCCCCTGAGAGCGGTTGTGGGGATGAGGAGCAAGTGCAGAGGAGGCCACGAGGATGCTCAGGGGCTGGAGCAGCTCCCGTATGGAGCCAGCCTGGAGAAGAGAAGCTGCGTGGAGACCTCAGAGCAGCTTCCAGGGTCTGAAGGGGGCCTATAGGGATGCTGGAGAGGGGCTCTGCATCAGGGACTGTAGGGATGGGACAAGGGGTGATGGGTTCAGACTGAAACAGGGGAAGTTCAGGTTGGATGTAAGGAAGTTCTTTACTATGAGGGTGCTGAGGCGCTGGCACAGGGTGCCCAGAGGAGCTGTGGCTGCCCCATCCCTGGCAATGCTCAAGGCCAGGTTGGACACAGGGGCTTGGAGCAAGCTGCTCCAGTGGAAGGGGTCCCTGCCCGTGGCAGGGGCTGGAACTGGATGAGCTTTAAGGTCCCTTCCAACCCAAATCAATCTGATTCTGTTCTGTGGTTCTATGGATGCAGATCTCCCAGGGCTTTGCTGTGCTCAGGGCAAGTTGAGTTCCTCTTCTGAGCTGGTTGTTGGGTGTCCTCCTCCCCTTGGGCCAGAGCAGCGCTGGGGGAAGCCCAGCTCAGTGTGAGCCTCTGCGGTGCAGTCCCTCAGGGGGTTCTTCACCCCAGAAGGTGCCCCTGGGTAATCCCATTGTGTCTTTTGGCACCCAAGGAGAGTGACAGAGGTGACATGAGGGCATTGCGTTCCCCTCAATGTTCCTCACATAGAGGCTTGTCTGCAAGGCTAGGAGGGCTTTAGGGCTTCTCTGAGGATGTTTGGGGGCATCTCAGGGGAGCAGCTGCTGATGTGGGTAGGGGAACATGAGCCCTCCATGTCCCTGCCTCACTGATGCGTGCAGAGTTGATGCTCTTAGGGACAGCAGCGTTTCTCCTAGGTGTGAAGGGGATGGCAGTGCCGCAGGCGGTCGGTGGTCCCCAGTCCCTGGTGCAGGGTGGAGAAGCAGCTGCTGCCAAGCCCAAGAAGAGGAAAAAGGACCCAGCACCCGGTGAGCATCAACTGGAGGCTCTGGGGGCTGGGGAAGATGTGGGCTGAAGGCAAGAGCCATTGTGTGGGGTGCCCATGGAGCCCCTGGACTTGTGCCCTGATGCTCTCTTAATCCATCCCTTAGGGGCACAGGCCAGCAGCCTTCTCCCTGCGCAGGACCTGGCTCACAGCAACCCCAGGAGAAGCAGCCTGAAGAAGCCAGCAGTTGCCTCCTCCTCACTGAAAAGACAAGGTGAGCCTTGGCCATGCATGTCACTGGAGGCTGGGAGCACTCAGGACCGGGTGGATGCCCGGAGCCATTCAGATCACGCTGTCATAGAATCGTTTAGGTTGGAAAAGACCTTTAAGATCATCAATTCCAACCATAAACTTAACACCCCTGAGGCTCTGATCTCCATTCTCTTTCTCCTGCAGGCTGTCCCCAGCTGCTGGACGAGTCCCAAGTGACCTTCTCCTTCCAGGAGTGGCTGGCCAGTGTCACCGAGCGCATCCACCAAACCATGCATTACCAGTTCGAGGGTACGGCTTTGGGGACCCTTTGGGCATCAGTCCTCTCCCTTCCATGCACAACCTCCATCATGAAGCTCTTGGCAGCAAAGGCCAGGCTGAACAGAGCATTGAGCAACCTGCTCTAGTGGAAGGTGTCCCTGCCCATGGCAGGGGGTTGGAACTGGATGATCGTAAGGTCCTTTCCAACCCATTCTGATCCTGTGAAACAACTGCTGGGCCCAAGCAGTTGCTTTGAGAAGTTCCTGTCTGTTTTGGGTCATTCTCCCTAACTTGGACTTACTATTGGCAGCCTGGTGCTGGTGTTTATGCTGAGAAGGGAGAAATGGCTGAGGGGGATCAGCCCTTTCCAAGCACCGTAAGAGCAGTGAGCGTCACACCAGGCAAACCCACACATCCTGCTGCGCGTCAGTGTGAGCATCACTGGCCTCCAGCACGCTGCTGGCAGTGACAGCAGAGGCCCAACCTGCTGTGCTTGGTAAAGGGCTGGACTCCATGATCCCAAGAGTCACTTCTAACCCAGATGTGTTCTTAAAGACAGTGAAGTTGTCACCACCCAGCTTTGCAAACAAGGCCCCATCACTGCACGCCCCAGGCCAGGGCAGACGGAGGCATACTAGGACAGCAATGGAGGGTTTGGGCAAAGGACACAAGCAGCAGGCTGTGAGCTCTGCAGTGAAGGTGGTCAGATGCTGGCAGGGCTGGAATAGTTGTGTCCCCACTCAGCCCTGCCTCTCCCCTGCCCTCAGCCCTTGTCTTCTTATTCATACCCACACAGGCAAGCCCGAGCCACTGGTGTTCCACATCCCTCAGGCTTTCTTTGAGGCGCTGCAGCAGAGGATCTCCAGTGGGAGCACAAAGAAGAGGCTGCCCAACTCCACCACAGGTAGGGGAGAGCACAGTGCTCCGGGTAAGGCAGTGTCTGAAGGGGGCTGCGAGGATGCTGGAGAGGGGCTCTTCGTCAGGGACTGGAGGGATAGGACAAGGGGTGATGGGTTCAGACTGAAACAGGGGGAGTTCAGGTTGGAGATAAGGCAGAAGCTCTTCCCTGTGAGGGTGCTGAGGCGCTGGCACAGGGTGCCCAGAGAAGCTGTGGCTGCCCCATCCCTGGCAGTGCTCAAGGCCAGGTTGGACACAGGGGCTTGGAGCAAGCTGCTCCAGTGGAAGGGGTCCCTGGGTTGAACTGGATGAGCTTTAAGGTCCCTTCCAACCCAAACCAGCCTGGGATTCTATGCCAAAGGCAGGTAGCTGCAGTCACGAGCACAAGAGGGGAGCAGGAGAGCACCCCAAGGTCCCAGTGAGCTGCAGCCCCCCCAGTCCCTCACCACCCTTTTCCTTCCCTGCAGCTTTTGTCCGTAAGGATGCTCTCCCCTTGGGCACCTTCTCCAAGTACACGTGGCACATCACCAACGTGCTGCAGGTCAAGCAGATCTTCGATACACCAGAGGTAAGGCGGGGGGGCAGCCCCCAGCCCCACCACCACCCCTTATACTCCCCCCCCAGCCCCTCACCAGCTCCTTTCCTCGCTATTGGCAGCTACCACTGGAGATCACACGCAGCTTCATCCAGAACCAGGATGGGACCTACGAGGTGTTCAGGTGCCCCAAGGTGGAGGTAGAGAGCATCGCCAAGGCCTACGGGCACCCCAAGAAGCCACCCATCCGGCCGCTGGAGCTTCAGACCTTCCTCAAAGTGGGTGAGTGGGGCAGGCTGGGGGGCACAGCCCCTTACCCTCCACCACAGAATGGTCTCAGACAACTGAGATGGTCCCACACTGTTCTCCAGGAAGAGCAAAAACCTCTCCTCTGTCCCTGGCCGGGGTGGGCACCACCTTCCTCTTCCCCTCCAGAACCTGCAGAGGCAACCAATGCGCACCCCCAGGGGGAAAAATGCCCCCACAACTCCCCCAGCCCCTCAGAACTCCACCTTGGCTCCTTCCCCAGGGAGCTGCAGCACAAAACCACGGCACAAGGGGGACACAGGGGCCCCATTTCCTCATCCTTCATCCCCAGAGAAAGCCCCCAAATCTGACCTTGCTCTTCTTCCTCCCCAGCAACCTGAACCCCCATTCTCGCACCCCCCCAGAGGAGAAGAGCCCCAAACCTCCCCTCCAGGGTCTTGTGCTGCTGCTTCAGGAGCCTGCAGCAACACCAAACCTGCACCCCAAAGCCACCCATGGCTCAGTCTGCACAAAGCGGGGCTCCCACTGCGACACCCCCGGCATTAAAGGGGGAGCTCACATTCTCTTACCCCTTAAAGGCCCTAAAGCTCTCACCAGCCGCTTCCAGGAACCTGCACCAACACCAACCGCCCCAACAGCAACCACCCCCGCCCCAACACCACAGCACCACCACCACAGCAATACAAATACCAGCACCACCACTGCACCACCAATACCAGCACCACCACTATCACACCAATACGACACCATGGCGCAAACACCACTACACCAACACCATCACCACACCAGTACCAACAACAATAATACCACTAATACCACCAGCACCACTACACCAATACTAACACCACAGCACAAACACCACCACACCAGTGCCAACAATATTACCACGAATACCACCCCCACCACTACCACAACCACACCAATACCAACACCACAGCACAAACACCACTCCACCAACACCATTACCACACCAATACCACCACCGCTACCACACCACTACCAACACCATAGCACAAACACCACTCCACCACCACCACCCCAATACCAACGCTACCACCACACCAGTACCAACAACAATACTACCAATACCATCACCATCACCATTACCACACCAATACCAGCACCATAGTACAAACACCACTCCAGCAACACCATTACCACGCCACTACCACCACCACACCACTACCACCACCACGACACCTCAAGGGGCACCGGGACCCATACTCTCTCCCTCTCCCCCCAGGGAACACGTCTCCCACCCAGAAGGAGCCGACCCCCTTCATCATCGAGTGGATCCCCAACATCCTGCCCCAGGCCCGCATCGGGGAGCTCCGCATCAAGTTCCAGTACGGGCACCATGGCAGCCCCCGGCCCAGCGCCCGGCACCGGCCCCCGGGCACCGTGGAGCCGGGGCTGGAGCTCACCCCACTCAGCACCATCCCCTTCTCGTGAGCCCCCCGACAGCACCACAGGGACAGGGCACGGGAGCCCCCACAGAATAAAGCTCACGCTCACCCCATGCCCTGAGCCTCCTGCACCCACCATGGGGGAGGAAAGATGGGGGGGGAGGGCTTCACCCAGGGGGGTTTGGGGGCTGAAAGGGACCCCAAGGGTCCCAGCCTGGGTCTCCACACACTGCAGAGCCCAGCAGCAGGACCTGCAGCACAGCCTGGGAGGAAAGAGAGGCACCCAGTCCAGGCCACCAGCAGCCCTGTGAGAGCACAGGGCCCATGGTAAAACCATCACCACCTCCAAAACAGAGAGAGGACCCCCCCACCACCACCCCCCCACCCCATCTCATCCCTTGTTCCATCCCTCCCATCCCATCCATCCTCCAGCAGAACCCAGGACTCCATCTTCTGCATGGGGTGGATGCAGGCTGAGGGACTGGCTGGATCCAGCCGGGCTCTTTTCCAACCTTGCTGATTCTGTGAGTCTGTGCTGGATGGAGAGTGTGGGATGAAGGATGCAGGATGGAGGGATGCAGAGTGGAAGATGTGGGATGCGGGATGGAGGGTTTGGTATGAAGGATGCAGGATGGAGGGATGCAGGGTGGAATATGTGGGATATGGGATTGAGGGTTTGGTATGAAGGATGCAGGATGGAGGGATGCAGAGTGGAAGATGTGGGATATGGGATTGAGGGTTTGGTACGAAGGATGCAGGATGGAGGGATGCAGAGTGGAAGATGTGGGATGCAGGATGGAAGGTTTGGTATGAAGGATGCAGGATGGAGGGATGCAGAGTGGAAGATGTGGGATGCAGGATGGAAGGTTTGGTATGAAGGATGTGGGAAAGAGGATGCACTGGGAAGGGTGCAGGATGCTGCCTGCAGGTGCAGGGTATGGCAACAGATGGAGCCTGCCCGTGGCAGCTCCATACAGGAACTGTGGCCGTATCCAGGACCACTCCAAGGGGCTGGAATCAGGGGGCTGAACCCTGACACAGGTCGGTGCCTGCCCTGCTTGTCCCATGCTTTGTAAAGCAGCAGAGGCTGCATCCAGGGATGGGGACCCTAAACCCTGGGACAACCCCACACCATAGGGAAAGCCCCAGACCCTTCCAGCAGCAAAGCTCTGCCCTGTTGGGTACCAAAATGGGATGGAGGCAGTGGGATGGGGAAGACTGGGATGGAGGCAGCAGGATGGGGAAGGGAGGGATGGAGGCAATGGGATGGGGAAGGGAGGGATGGAAGTGGTGGGATGGGGAAGGGTGGGATGGAGAAGGGAGAGACGGGAGGCAGCAGGATGGGGAAGGGAGGGATGGAGGCAATGGGATGGGGAAGGGAGGGATGGAGGTGGTGGGATGGGGAAGGGTGGGATGGAGAAGGGAGAGACGGGAGGCAGCGGGATGGGGAAGGGAGTGATGGAGGCAGCAGGATAGGGAAGGGCAGGATGGAGGTAGTGGAATAGGGAAAGGTGAGATAAAGGCAATGGGATGGAGAAGGGAGAGGTGGAGGCAGTGGGATGGGGAAGGGAGGGATGGAGGCAACGGGATGGGGAAGGGCGGGATGCAGGCACAAGGTTCTCTGTCATCCTGCAATAATTTATTCTCTAACAACAGTCAGAACAGTCCAACGAGACAGAATTACCCCGGTACCCAGCAAGCGCCTGCTCAAACACGTGCTCCAACAGGCGTGTGCCAGCTGCAGCAAAAAGCACCATCAGATGGTCCTGACACAGGACTGGGGATGACAACGGGGTATTTACAGCAGGACCAGAACGGCTGGAAAGAGAATTCCCATTCTCCCGGCTGGTGGAGCCGGCGCGGGATCGGCTTCTCGGGAAGCAAAAAGATGAAACGAATGAAACAGAAAAGGTGGAAAAGCACCAAATGTGAGCCCAAAACAAAGCCCAACAAACCCCAACCCAGTGCTGCGATGGTTCTGGTGAGGGGGTTCCAATGGCTCATTGGCTGGACAAAGCAAGAGGATGAAACTAACCTTGTGGCTTTCAGCAGTGAGGAGGTGATGATTCCCGGGAAGCACAGGGCTTGGATACTGTGGTTTTCCTTGTGTTCAGCCCCAAAATGGCTCCAAACAAAGGTGGGTGATGCCCAAACCCATCGCTATAGGGTGACAAACCAGGCAGCAAAGCGCCATTGCCTCTGGAGAGACCTCCATTCCCATCAGCTTCCCGTTCCCTGCCTGGAGATGGGTCTCACCTCCCGTAATGGTGGTTTGGGATGAGGAAAAAAAGGCAAAATGAACTAACCCCAAAAAGCGTGTTTTCAACCCAGGTCTGTGCCACGACCATCGTAAACGTGGGGCGCGCGAGCAGCTCCTCGCCCCCTCTTGTGAATCCCCATCTACGCAAGTATCCTACCTGCAGCTTAGTTCATAGGAATGCTGGTGGATCAGTGAATTCCAAGGAAAAGGCTGGCAAAGGGGGGACCCGGAGAGACCCAAAGCCGCTGCAGATGGTCCTGGCTGCTCACCAGGAATCCAGCGCCGCATTTCCAGCCCCATTCCAGGTTAGTGCATCCGTTTGGAAGGTTCCTGTTTCTCTTTGCCCTCAGGCCGCAGTGGGAACATCCCAACAGTGCAAAGGTCTGGTCCTTGGTAGGGATAGAGAGCAGAGGGCAAGAAAGTGGAGGGTAACAGAGAGACACAACACTGAGAGAACCAGTAACTGATGCTGAGCTGAAACCTTGAGACTCAAAACATCAACCTCTTCCTACCTCCCATTCAACCCTTCCCTGCTCAGAGGTAGTGCGATCTGGAGCTTCATTGGGAATGCCAGGGTGGTTCCAGAAGAGGGCAAGGGAGGGCTCTTGGCAAACAAAGGGCTGATATTCCGCTTCCTTTTTATTGTGCTTTGCCACTTTCTGCCTTGAAAGCTCAGGTGCCAAAGGCTGGATGCTGGGATTCGGGAATGCTGATGCTGAAGGCATCCGGGTCCACGCTGGATGTTGGAAAACTCCAGTGGCTTTAAACCAAGTAATCCTCCATGGCTTTGGGTTTCCTCTCTTAAAACCCAGCAGAAAGAGCTGAGATTTGGGAGACTGCAGTGATTTGGCAGCTCCGTCCCCCATCCTCCCACTGCTCAGAGGCTTCAAATGATCCAAAGCCAGATTTGGGATGTTAATAAGGAAACAAAAGAAGGAATAAAAAGGAAGTAAGGAATAAAAAGGAAATAAGGAATAAAAAGGAAATAAATCAGGAATTGAGTTGGATTTTCTCCACTTCCCTGCACTTTGGAGGCTTCACATGGAGAAATCCTGGCAGAACGAAGCAGTTCCTTGCCCAATGCTGGAGCCCAACAGGGATCAAGAGGTTTGCTGAGGGGTGGAAAAGACCTTTGCCTGGCTTGAGGAGAAAAGGAAACACCTCCATTAGCAGACCCCTATGTGTAAAGTATCCAGAACATCCATAAAAGCATGAAGTCCTAAGAAGGTCACCTCCAGAACATAGGAAAATGAACAAACACTGCCTATAGCTCCTCTGCTCTCTGTGCTCTCTAACTGGGGCCCTGGGTCCTTCTTGGCATATTCAGGTTTGTGTCCCTTAAGGCAGCGACCAAAATCCTCCAGGAGCCCCTTGGAGTGCCCAGGGGATCGCTGCTGGATGGAGAAGTGCTTGGGATGCGCCGGTTATTGCTGGGCCATCAACCACACCGGGTTATTGCTGCGCCATCGCTTCTGCGAGACACGAGGCATCGTCTGTGTGGGCTTTGTGCTAAAGGGATGGAGGTAATCTCTGTTCATCTCTCCGAGGTAGAAAAACGTCTTGTCCCAGAGACAAGAAGCACGGAAAAGGGAATTCCAGGAGCCTGGAACAGCGCCGTTGCAGCCACGAGGGATGGGGACGGTTTGCGCTGTTTGGTTTTAGGTAGGACACAAAACCTCCCAGAATGAAAGCATCCGACCTGAGAGGGGTGCTAAGGACCCACTGCTCCCTGAGCAGCATTCCTGCTGTGAGGAAGTGGCTCTGGGAACACGGCAGGGCTGGGCTGTATATGGCTGTGCTGCTCCCCTGAATATTTAGAGTCGGTGGGGATGAGCCCCCCGACTAACACTGGCAGTGCAATCCCAAGACACAACTCACCTCCATTCCCTCGTGGATCTAAACTACATGAGTGTCCGGCTCTGCCTTCAGATCCTCCCCCCAAAACCTCTACATTTGGGCCCTGCCGTCAGCTACGGGGATGTGATGTCTCCGGGCAAACACAGAGTAGATCTGGAATACCAGGCAGTGACAGCACCAGGGAGGGCTTTGGAGGTTGCTGTGATACCCTCAGGTGCTTCCAAATGTGGCTGGAATGTGGGAATCTCATAAAGAGGAGTTTCTGGATGGGAAGAGAAGCTCCAGGGAGCCACTCACCACCCCCAGCCCCAAGTGGCATTTTGGGACTTGAGTTCCAAACAGTTTGGCTTCCTTTCGGTCGGTGCAAGAGAAGGATGGGAAGGCCTGGTGTGCTACCTAACAGGATCCAACGGGAAAGAGCCAGGGGTGAAACAGCCACGGGAGTTGCTTCTTATGGACCAAGAGAGGGTTTGCAATCGCTCTGCAGCTTGAGCCTCTTGACGCCGGAGCTGGAATACCCCTCGTCGCTGCAGACGCTCCGCAGGCTCCCCCTCTCATCCGAGTCGCTGGGGCTGCTGCTGCTCCAGTCGAGGTCTGCAGGGAGGTCGTCCGTGCTCTCCACATCCACATCCAGCTCTTCTGCAAGAGGAGCAGGGTTACAGCACGGCCGGGCAGAGCTCCCACCCCCTCCATCCCGAGCACCGGCTCCCACCTCTATCCCAGTCGGAGCGCTCGGAGGAAACAGTGGAGCTGATACTGTCCATCCTTATCCTCTCCATGCCCAGCTTCGCCAGCCGCCTCTTGAGGTGCCGCTGCTCCCGCTGCAGCTGCTCTATTTGGTGCATGGCTTTCCTGTCGTCGTCTTCAAGCTTCTGCAGGGGATGAGAGGGAGAGAAGGCAGCCTGAGATCCCAGCCTGATCCTGAGATCCCTGCCTGATCCTGAGCTCTCAGCCTCCAGCCACACGTGAAATGTCCCTTTTGGTCCCCAAGCCACCTAAACACAGCCACCCTCAGCTACTGAGAGGCTCCTTGGCTTCAACAGAGGATGTCAAGCCCCTGGAGTCAACTAAGTTGGAAAAGCCCTTTAAGCTCATCCAGTCCAACCGTTCCCAGCACTGCCAAGGCCACCACTGACCCATGGCACTGAGGCCTTGGCTCCACGGTGTGTGAACACTTGCAGGGATGGTGACTGCAGCCCTGCCTTGGGATACTTGGTTCAACTTTAATCCATGGGGATGCTCAGGGGCTGGAGCAGCTCCCGTATGGAGCCAGGCTGAGAACATTGGGGCTGCTCAGCCTGGAGAAGAGAAGCTGCGTGGAGACCTCAGAGCAGCTTCCAGGGTCTGAAGGGGGCTCCAGGGATGCTGGAGAGGGGCTCTTCATCAGGGACTGTAGGGATGGGACAAGGGGTGATGGGTTCAGACTGAAACAGGGGGAGTTCAGGCTGGAGATAAGGCAGAAGCTCTTCCCTGTGAGGGTGCTGAGGCGCTGGCACAGGGTGCCCAGAGAAGCTGTGGCTGCCCCATCCCTGGCAGTGCTCAAGGCCAGGTTGGACACAGGGGCTTGGAGCAAGCTGCTCCAGTGGAAGGGGTCCCTGCCCATGGCAGGGGTTGGAGCTGGGTGAGCTTTAAGGTCCCTTCCAACCCAAACCAGGCCGGGATTCTGGGATTGCGTCTCCATGTTCAGCAGCACCGACCAAGCCCGCGCTCACCTTGATGTACAGTTTGGCCTTCCTCAGCAGGCTCAGGGTGGTGTGCCTGCTGTCCTTGGGCCCGAGCGGGACCTGCCTCTTCAGCTTCTCCAAACAGAGCCGCAGGTGAGCTCGCCTGCAGGCAGATCACAACAGAGCCATCAGGTCCCACTTGGGAGCGCTTCCTTTCCCTGTGTTTGTTTCATAGGAAGCAGCCGGATCCGGATCCATCACCTTGGCACACAGTGACCACAAAACCAGGTCCCTGAGGGATCACCAGCCCCGAGCAGCACCAGGCTCCTTCAGGCACCCGGAACCCCTCCAGCCTGGCTGCAGCAGTACTAACCCTTTACCGCTGCCAAGGGGAAGCCTGGCTCCTCCAGGAAGTCCCTTCCTCCATGGAGAACCAAGGTGAAGGTGACATCATTGCAACACCCACCTTCGATCCGCACCATCAGCAAAGGGCAGCTGCGAGCTGGGGTTTGGCAAGTTCCTGCCTATCTTGGTTTGGGTGTGCGAGGGGTAAAGAGACACCTGCCTGCACAGAGGAACTGCTGAGTTCCAAACAGAGCACGAGGTCCTTGCTCCCGAGCACTGATGGGCTCAGAGATGAGAAGTGACTGAGAGCAGCCTGAGGAGGACGTGGGGGTGTTGGTCAATGAGAAGCTCCCCATGACCCAGCTTGAGCCCAGACCTGGGCACCTCCAGAGTGTGAGCAGCAGCTCAGGGAGGGGATCCTGCCCCTCTGCTGTGTGAAGGGGAGACCTGAGAGCAGCTCCAGTGCCTGAAGGGGCTGCAGGAAACCTGGAGAGGGCCTTGGGACAAGGGCCTGTAGGGACAGGCCAAGGGGAATGGCTTGAACCTGCCCGAGGGGAGACTAAGATGAGCTCTTAGGCAGAAGCTTTTCCCTGTGAGGGTGCTGAGGCGCTGGCACAGGGTGCCCAGAGAAGCTGTGGCTGCCCCATCCCTGGCAGTGCTCAAGGCCAGGTTGGACACAGGGGCTTGGAGCAAGCTGCTCCAGTGGAAGGGGTCCCTGCCCGTGGCAGGAGGTTGGAACTGGATGAGCTTGAAGCTCCCTTCATCCCAAACCAGGCTGGGATTGACGGCCCCCAGCACTACACAACCTGGGGCTTCCGCTCCGAAGCAAGAGGCACACACACAGACCCAGGCACAGACCCATTTGTGCCTTGCTTCACCCAGCCCAACCTGCTGCACGCTGAAAAACCTGCCCAGTTCCCACTGGGATGTAACAGCAGAAGGAAAACCTCAAAGGATTCATTTCCTGAGCAAGAACCTTCCAAGCCCATGGGCTCGTTTCATTGTGCAAGCCCTTATACCCCATGAGATATCCATTTGCCCATCGCTGCTCCCAGTGCCAGCCAAGGCTTGACCACCACAGGATGGGATTTAAGGTATTAGGCGAAGGAGGCTGTTTAATCTCCGCCTGGATCGAAGCTCAGCTTCCCAACCTGTTCATGGAATCAGCCAGGTTGGAAGAGAGCTTTAAGATCCAGTCCAACCATTCCCAGCACTGCCAAGGCCACCTCTAACCCATGGCACTGAGGGTGTGGGAGCACTCGCAGGGCCGGTGCCTGCAGCCCTGCCCTGGGCAGCCTGTTCCAATGCCTGAGCACCCTCTGGGGCAGGAATTGTTCCTCAGCTCCATCTAAACCTGCCCTGGGGCAGCTTGAGGCCGGTTCCTCTTGTCCCATCCCTTGTTCCTTGGGAGCAGAGCCCAGCCCCTCCTGGCTCCATCCTCCTGGCAGGCACTTGGATGGAAGGGATGGGAAGGACGGAGCACTCAGCACCCACTTGTGCAATGAACCAACACGATTTCAGCACAGCTCCGCTCTAACCAAGGCAAGCGGGTGCCAGGGGATGCCACTTGGTGGCCACTTTATCCAGCTGCCTCATCCCTGCCCTCCCGCTCCGCAGCTCAGCACCTCCCTGGCTCCCGACCTTGGTTCCCAACCCCTGGAAAAGCAGCGCTTCACCCAAACCCTTACCTGTTCTTTTCCATCTCACTGTGTGTCGACCTGGAAGAGAAAGAACCAGTCATTAACTCCTGTCTGACTGGGGACACCACCATTAACAGGCCCGCCTTCGTCAACATTCCCTGGAAAACTGAAACCCTTGGGAGCTTCCAGAGCCACTCGGTACCCTGGGGACAGTGAAAGCAGCAGAAAGGGATGCAGATGGCTCAATATAATGGAGAAATTCCAGGATAAATGGCAATGAGAGGCCAGTAAAACCTATTGGCTCTGGAAGCGCTGGTTTGCCCCAGAGCCTGATCCTGAAGGGAAAATAAGGAATGCCCCAAAGACACTCGCCAGAGTCTTCTTCACCAGCAGCATTTTGGGATGCTCGGGAAGCCAGCACAGCCTTTCTGATGCTCGTCCTGGCTCCTTGGGATTTGCTTCCTGGTGGCCCAGCTTGAAGCAACCTGCTCCCAAAGAGTCCAGCATCACTCAATCCCAATGGAGAAGCTTCTCACTTAGACAGGCGTTATCCTGACACGCAAGGGAATGGTGTCTGCAAGCAGCCAGGAAGGACTCGGGTCTTCGGCTCCCATGGGATCTCTCCATCACACTTTCCTCTGGATAAAAGCCCCCCCCCTCTCCGAGCCTTTCACCACTGCTTGCAAACCTCATGACTGTGGTGAAACCAAGCTCTTCCCTTGGTCATAAAGCAGAGAATCCCGGAATCCCAGCCTGGTTTGGGTTGGAAGGGACCTTAAAGCTCCTCCAGCCCCAACCCCTGCCACGGGCATGGACCCCTTCCACTGGAGCAGCTTGCTCCAAGCAAACCTTTGCTTGGCTTTAAGTGCACAACAAGCTCCAAATCTTCCAGAAGGGGAATTCGGAGCCTGTGCAGGCTCACAAACACCACGGATCCACTCAGAACCTGCTTGAGATGAGACCGAGAGACCTCAAGCTGCCTCCTGGGTGATGGCAGGAGGGAGAAGGAAACATCCCTTGGGATTCAGGGTCGGAAGCAAGCGCAGGGGTTGTTCCAGGAGGTGTTTGCTGCTATGGCAGCTCTCAAAGGTCCAGCCCTCGCTGCTGGGGTGCTCCCAGGCAGGAGGATGTGACAGAGCTGGTGCTCCTCCCTGGGCAAACAGCCTCTAACGCAGGCAGCAACGGGCTCCCGGTGACGCGTGCGGATGGACCTGCTCAGGCTCTGCTCTGCTCAATGAGCTCTCCCTTGTTTCAATGGGCACATCCCGGTGCAGAGGCAGCATTCCAGGGCTCAGCCCTCCCCATGCTCAGCTGATGGTGACCCTGAATAAGCCACAATGGGCGCTGGAAAGGCAGAAGTGAGCAGAGCGACTCCAGGGACACAGGAACTGGCTCCAAGGTTTTCCAAGGTTTCTGTTGTACAAACCAGAGGGTAAAGCAATCAATCCGCAATCCTGGCAGGAATAATGGAATACTCCCTGGAAAAGATGTAACCCCCAGGCTGGAGGGGCTTGCTCAGCACAACTGCTTGGAGCTCAGACAGGAGGTGCTGTGGTATTCAGCATCACTGAATTCCAGCTTGGGAAGGAAGGGAGCTTAAAGCTCCTCCAGCTCCAACCCCTGCCACGGGCAGGGACCCCTTCCACTGGAGCAGCTTGCTCCAAGCCCCTGTGTCCAACCTGGCCTTGAGCACTGCCAGGGATAGGGCAGCCACAGCTTCTCTGGGCACCCTGTGCCAGCGCCTCAGCACCCTCACAGGGAAGAGCTCCTGCCTTATCTCCAATCTGAACTTCCCCTGTTTCAGTCTGAACCCATCACCCCTTGTCCCGTCCCTACAGTCCCTGATGAAGAGCCCCTCTCCAGCATCCTTGCAGCCCCCTTCAGACACTGGAAGCTGCTCTGAGGTCTCCACGCAGCTTCTCTTCTCCAGGCTGAGCAGCCCCAATGTTCTCAGCCTGGCTCCATACGGGAGCTGCTCCAACCCCTGAGCATCCCCATGGCCTCCTCTGCACTCGCTCCGACAGCTCCGTGTCCTTACGCTGGGGACCCCAGAACAGTGAGGGCGAACCCGTGTGGAGGCTCTGGACGGATTCTGGGGAGGACAATTGAGGACTTCCCCAGGACAGCAGCACTCAGGGATTGAATCCCACCCCGAGCGTGGTTTCACTTCCCAAGCTTCAGCAGCGCATGCCTGAAACCAAAAGCCCAACTTCCACATTCCCTGCTGCAAACCCTGCCGCCACGTCAGACACTTGCATGTCTCCAACCCCAATGTGCCCAAAGCAGGAGATTTCCCCTCACATCCCACCGGGATGCTCCAAAAGGACCGGCCCAACCTGGTGAGGCTGAGTTTGGGGCTGTGGGTGCTGATGGGGCCGTGTTGATGGAGCTGTGATGGGGATGGGGGGGGAGGACTATGGGGCTTTGTGAGGGCAGAGCCCCAGCACCCAGTGACAGGAGGGTCCCATCCAGCCCTGCCAGGCACCCCATAGCAGTGCCATGTCACCCTGCTCGGTCACACAGTGACAGGGGAGTCCCCATCCGGCCACACACCCCATGGCAGCGGTGCTGGAGCCACAGTGAAGGAAGGGTCCCCCCCCAGTGCTTCCATGTGCCTTGTGCCAGCAGGATCCCACTGCATCCCACGCACCCATGGCAGCAGGATGTAGCCCAGCTTGGTCACTGCATGACAGGGGAGTCCCCATCCAGCCACACACCCATGGCAGCGGTACTGGAGCCTCAGCACCACAGTGACAGGAACAACCCCCCAGGACCCTACTGTATCTTGTCAGGAGGGTGCCCCATGACAGCAGGATGTAGCCCAGCTTGGTCACACAGTGACAGGGAAGTCCCCATCCGGTCACACACCCCATGGCAGCGGTGCTGGAGCCTCAGCACCACAGTGACAGGAGCAATCCCCCAGGACCCCACTGCATCCCAAGCACCCATGGCAGCAAGATGTAGCCCAGCTTGGTCACAGTGAAGTCCCCATCCAGCTACACACCCCATGACAGTGGGACCATACTGGAGCTCCAGCACCCCCATAATAGGAGGGTCCCCCCCACTGCTTCCATGTGCCTTGTGCCAGCAGGACCCCTCTGCATCCCAAGCATCCAAGTGACAGGAGGATCCTGCCTTGCATCAGCAGGACATCACCTGCCTTAGTGACCCGGTGACAGGGGAGTCCCCATCCAGCCACACACCCCATGGCAGCGGTGCTGGAGCCACAGTGAAGGAAGGGTCCCCCCCAGTGCTTCCATGTGCCTTGTGCCAGCAGGACCCCACTGCATCCCAAGCACCCATGGCAGCAGGATGTAGCCCAGCTTGGTCACCCAGTGACAGGGGAGTCCCCATCCAGCCACACACCCATGGCAGCGGTGCTGGGCCCTCAGCACCGCAGGGACAGAGGGGTCCCACCCAGCCCTGCCACGCACCCCATGGCAGTGGAACCGCCCCGCCCCCAGGCAGGATCCCCCCTGCCACCGCCAGGCACCCCCTGCACTGGGCCCGGCCGCAGGCCCCCCCCCCCCAATGGCGGCCTGACCCTGACCCTCGATCCGCCCCCCCCGCCCCGGGTCCCGGCCGTTACCTGCAGCCGCCGCCGCTCCTCCGGGCCTTGGCGCGGCGCTGCCCGGCCCCCGCGTCCTTCGCGCCGGGCAGCAGCGACGCGTACCCGTGCTCGGCTTCTGAGGAGACACAACCGGTGAGGGCCGGCGGGGCCCGGGCCGGGGGGGGCCCGAGGGGGAGGTGAGGGGGCAGCGGTACCTCGCTCCCGGCGCTCCAGGTACTCGGCGGCCTCCAGCAGCAGCTGGATACCGATACCGACACCGGTACCGGTACCGACCCCGCCGCAGGCCGCCATCGCCTGAGGGCCAGGCCCGGCCGGGAGCGGCGGCGGCGGCGGCGGAGCAACGGCGGCTGTGTCCGCCTCAACCGGCCGCCCCGCCCCGCCCCCGGCCGGCGCTCATTGGTGGACGCCTCACCGGCGCCGTTGCTCATTGGAAGACGCCGGGAAGACGCCCCGCCCAGCAGCAGCACGAGACGGCAGGGTGGATGGAGGAACCTGCCCTTGAAGCCCCGCCTCCCTCGCGCTGTCATTGGATGAGAGCGCCACGCCGTCTGGCCCGTTGGCCACGCCCACACAACCGCCTCGCCCTATTGGGAGGCGCGAGCGGCCACACCTCGTGCGCGGCCAGCCAATGGCGAGGCCGCAAGCGGGAAAGGGGGCGGGGCCTCAGCTGCAGGTATAACAAGGCTTGATGCTCATTAGCAGAAGGCGTTAATTACCTAAGGGCGGCAGCGTAGCAGGCTGAGGGCATTTGGATGCAGCAAACAGCACCCAGGCTGTCCAAAATAAGCCAAAAAAGGGTTTTTTTCCCCCAATTTGAGAGCCTCAGTGAGGTGCTGTGGAGGTGCCCCGTGGTTTGGTTCAGTTCTAGAAGCTTCAAAGTGAAGACTATTAAAGTAAGAATTAAAAGTACTAATATTTACACAGGGTTTTATTGAAATGCCAGAAAATAACAGGGGAAACACAATGGAATCCCAGCGAGGAACGACCCGTGGGGGGTATCGTAATGAAAAACAGCGAGGGATTCCAGGACGTGCTGTGGGGATGATGGATTTGTTGGGAATAATCCCAAATCCCTCCAAAATCCGGGCTCTGGGAAGGGAAATCCCGCTCGGTGCCAGCGCAGCATCAAGCGATGAAATCCAGGGGTCTGTTGAATCCTCCTTTCCTGTTCATGTACTGCCTGTGGCCGGAGGGATAGAACAGTCAGCAGCAAATCCACATGGAAACACCCTTGGTGGTACCCGGCGGCATCAGGGAATGGAATTCCCTGTGGATTTACACACACGAGGGCAGGAAACCTCCCACCAAGGCAGCGCCGGGGTTGTCTGAGGACCCCGGGGGAATGTCCAATTGGGATTCCCAACTGGAAGAAGGAAAGCCTCGCGGTGCACGAACCTGTATTTCCGCTTCTGCGACACATTGATGGCGTACGCGTTCGCGGCGCCGTCCACCTTCTTCCCCTGCAAGGGATGAAGTAAAAAGAGGTTCTAAAACAATGGGTTAGGACAATGGAGCTGGTGCAGGGCCTGGAGCACAGCGGTGATGGGGAACCGCTGAGGGACCTGGGGGGTTTGGATGGAGAAGAGAAGGCTCAGGGGGGACCTGATGGCTCCCTACAAGTGCCTGACAGGAGGATGGAGCCAGGAGGGGCTGGGCTCTGCTCCCAAGGAACAAGGGATGGGACAAGAGGAACCGGCCTCAAGCTGCACCAGGGCAGGTTTAGATGGAGCTGAGGAACAATTCCTGCCCCAGAGGGTGCTCAGGCACTGGAACAGGCTGCCCAGGGCAGGGCTGCAGGCACTGGCCCTGCGAGTGCTCACACACCCTCAGTGCCATGGGGCAGTGGTGGCCTTGGCAGTGCTGGGAATGGTTGGACTGGATCTTAAAGCTCTTTTCCAACCTGGCTGATTCCGTGATTCTATTCTGAGTATCCCCCAAAAGGGCACAATGAGCGCGTCAAGAGGTGGCTGCAGGTTCCATTGTGCTCATCCACACTCACTTTTGTAGTGTCAAAGGACGCAAACCCCATCATTTTCATCATCTCGATCTCCTCTTCCGTCTTGCCCTGCAGATCCTCCTCTGCCAAGGCAATGGAATGAAAGAGCTGGATAAAAGCAGCCATCAGGCTGTGACAAGACCACGTTAAAGCAGCACCAATCCCAGCCTCACTGGGGCCATATTTAAAGAGGAAAACCCAATTCCCTTACCCGTGATCTGCCGCTCTTTGCCTTTGGAGTCTTTTATCTCCTTCTTCTCCTCATCCCGCCTCTCCTTGAGCCGCGGGGGGGAGGACGAGCTGGAGCGGTGCCGTCGCGGTGACCTGACGAGACAAACGCAGGCGGGTTCGCGCCGGCCCGGCTGCGGCGTCACCGCGACGTTACCCAGATCCCGCTTCCCGGCGCGGCCCCGCATCCCAGCCCCACCGTTCCTGCCTCTCACCTGGAGCGTCGCCGGTGCGGGGAGCGAGAGCGGCTCCTCCTCCTGTCCCTATCCCGCGACCGGGATCGCTCCCTGCGCCGCCGCTCCCTGTCCCGGGAGGCGGATCGGGAACGCCTGCGCTCTGCGCTGGGAAAAGCCTGGGTGAGTTCCTGCTTCCTCAGCCCTCCTGGGTGCAAACCCCACTGACGGGATCCCCCAGGAGCCCGGCTGGGAGCATTGGGGCTGGAGAAGAGAAGCTGCGTGGAGACCTCAGAGCAGCTTCCAGTGTCTGAAGGGGGCTACAAGGATGCAGGAGAGGGGCTCTGCATCACGGACTGTAGGGATGGGACAAGGGGTGATGGGTTCAGAATGAAACAGGGGGAGTTCAGGGTGGAGATAAGGCAGAAGCTCTTCCCTGTGAGGGTGCTGAGGCACTGGAATGGGTTGCCCAGGGAGGTTGTGAATGCTCCATCCCTGGCAGTGTTCAAGGCCAGGTTGGATGAAGCCTTGGGTGGGATTGTTTAGTGTGAGGTGTCCCTGCCCATGGCAGGGGGTTGGAACTGGATGATCTTGAGGTCCTTTCCAACCCGAACTATTCTATGATTCTATGACTGTAGGGATGGGACAAGGGGTGATGGGTTCAGACTGAAACAGGGGGGGTTCAGGTTGGAGATAAGGCAGAAGCTCTCCCCTGTGAGGGTGCTGAGGCGCTGGCACAGGGTGCCCAGAGAAGCTGTGGCTGCCCCATCCCCGGCAGTGCTCAAGGCCAGGTTGGACACAGGGGCTTGGAGCAAGCTGCTCCAGTGGAAGGGGTCCCTGCCCGTGGCAGGGGCTGGAGCTGGGTGCGCTTTGAGCTCCCCTCCCCCCAGCCCAGGCTGTGCAGTGCCAGCTCCACCCCCCAGCACCCTCCAGCCCCCCACAGCCGGGAACGGCGGCAGGAACGCCCCTGCCCCAGGCCCGCGGTGCTCGCCCCCCCGCAGGCCGCTCCCCGCGGGGCCGGTGCGTGCGGCAGGAGCAGGGCAACGGGGCCCAGCGGGGCCCAGCGGGGCCGCAGCCCCGCTCTCCGCGCTGCCCATGGATGCCCATTCCTCGCCCGGATCCATGCACACACCCCCGGCCTCCACCCGCTCCGAGAGCCCCCAGCCCGGTCCCGATCCCGGTCCCGATCCCGGTCCCCTCCTCACCGCGCCGCGGCGGCGAGCGGGAGCGGCTGCGGCCCATGGCCGCCCCTCAGCGCCTTCACTTCCGGCTCCTCCGGCAACCGGTGCCACCGCCTTTTGGTTCCGCAGCCAAAACGTTCCGCACCCCCCGCCCCCTCTAACAACCTCCCCATGGCAGCGGGGCTGACCCCATCCCCATCCCCATCCCGAGCAGGGTGCGAGCCCCAGCCCCACAACCCCAGCCCCACAACGGGGCCGCCCCCCGAAGCTCCGCAGCGCTGGAGGTGCCAAACACGGGGTTTATTTACACACAGCGATTGTCGGACACCGGCGCTTGCCCTCCCCCTGGTCCCCCCCGGCAGAGCCCCCTCTCGGCTTCATCGCGCGCATCCTCGATGGGACCCTCCCCGGTCCATAGGACCCCATCATCATCATCATCATCCTCCTCATTGCCCACGGTGGAACTGGCCTCTCCTCTCCAGTTGGGATGCAGGCGTGGAGGGCGATGGGCACAAGCTGCATGGGCAGCAATGGGCGCCTCTTGGAGCGATGGTTTGCATCCAGGGATGCATTCCCGGTTCCCTGCCACAAGATTCCCACATCCAGAGCCCAGCCTGGGGCTGGAAGGAGGAGGAAGCAGCAAGCCAATGGGCTGCAATAGTGGGTAAAACGCTGGTAGGGGATAGAGGGGGAGTTATCCATGTTATCCAGAGGATGGGATGGGCCGAGGGATGCCCTGACAAGTCATGTCAATGTAACCCTGTATCTGCAGCGAGGACCAGCATCATGGTGGCAGCTATTTGACCTGGTGAAGGCACCAGTACCTCTTGCTTCCCTATGCTGCCTGAGATGCTTGACACACCCCGGGCTTCCAAGTGGGGAAATAAATCCCTGTCTCCTCTAAAAACCCCTGGAGAAAAGGAATTGCACAGCCCATGGATACAGAGCATCGCAGGGGTGTGCGGCAGTGTTGTAAAGAACCAACCATGGCATCCCGAGAGGCAGCACAGCCATCCCGATGGGGCTTTGTGGCTTGGGACATGCAAGCTCCATGGCAAAAGGGGCCCCAAAGAGCTTTAGAACCAGTGGCAGTTAACAGCATCCCATGGGAAATGGGTATGGAGCTGCGGGGGGCATCTCAAAGGCTGATATAAAGGTGATGGGCACTGCTTGTCCTCATGGACGGTGTATGTGGGAGCTCAGGGTCCCCTCTTTTGACCCCTGGGCCTGATGCTTCACTCTCCAACGCACTTGCCCTGCAAGGAAAACCCATCCTGCATTCCCAAACCTCCTCCCTTTGGCTTTCTGCTCTTCCAGATGGGAAAACGAAAGCCAAGAGCAAAAAGGCTTTGAAAACCTGGTGGTGGCATGTGGGAATATGGGATTGGGGTGAGGAAACACAGAGCCCATGGATCCAGGACCCGCAGGAAGCCCTGTCCCCATGAAGATGGCAAATCCCTGGGTGTTGGAGCAGGATAGGGGCTGATCCATTGGTTTTGTCCCCTTAATACCAGCCTTGGAGCAGTGTCAGGACAAAGCATCGCTGGGTCTCATCTTCCCTTTGGGCCCGGCCGGGAGGTTGGAATGATGGTCATGTCGCTGTACGGAGAGCTGGAGGCGAGGCGGGGTGGGAAGGAAACAACCAGGGAGGAGTGCTTGGGATTCCAGAGCTCGGGAAAAGCGTGTGGATGGTGTCGGCGTGGCACGACCAGTGGGGACGGCGTGATGGGGACGGCGGCATCGGCAGTGAGGTGGCAGCGTCTTCATCCCGAAGTAGCACTTAGTGAAGTTTTGCTCAGTTTTAATAGCACAGACCCTGCCCAGAGGCTCCTTTTCCTTCTCCCTTCTCCGGGGCAGGTCTGGTGATGGGGAATCCGGCTGCGCTTCCTCATCCCGCACACACAGAGGCAGCAGCACCAGGAGAAGGGGACTCCAGCCCAAGAGGAGGAAGGTTCCGATCCATAAAGGAAAGGCTCACAAGGCCATGGCACTGACCTCTCCTTCAGGAAGAGCAATCCCCCCCCCCCCCCCATTCTGATCCAATTCCCTTGGCAAAGCAGCACCCAATGTTGCCCGGGGTGGGGGGGTGAAGCCATTCCAGTGGAGCTTGGGACAAGAAGGTAGGAAAAGAACAACAAAACCCACCCTTTTCTTCCTCAAACCGAGCGCATCCGAGCTGCGCCCTGCAATTCACAAAGGGGGAACAAACCCCCCAAATGCAACCCTCAATCCGGGACTGGGAAAGGGGCTGGTACCCAGGAAGGAGAAGGGAGAAGGGACATTGCAGCGGGTGTTTCCCCAAGCAGCAAACAGGGGCCACGAATCTTTCCTAAGCTCAGTGACCGCCTCCAGTAAGCGGGTGACGAGGGGACGAGGTGCCTGGTGCCGGGAATACCCAAGGAAACAGCTCATCTCCAGGCTTTTCAGCTGCAGGAGCCATCCCTGTGTCTTTGGTGCCTCCATCCGGAGCGCATTCCGGGCTGGAGGCTTCGGAGGACACTCAGGATTCGATCTTTTCCTTCTTTTTGCCTTTTTTCAGAAAAGACGGGGTCCGGAATTTCTTCTTCTTCTTCGAGGGCGATTTGGAAGGGGACCCTTCGGGGGACACGGGGCTGCTGGTCACCGTCTCCTTCTCCTTAGGGGCATCCGTGTCGGTGTTGGCAGGGGACGTTGTCCGCTCCCCGGCTTTGCTTTCCTCGGTGCTTTGCTCCTCGTCCTTCCCATTCACCACCGCTGGCGGCTCCTTCTCAACAGCAGAATCAGCCGGCGCTTGGTCCCCATCCTCCTTCTTGTCACCTTGGCAACGGCAAAGAGGAGAGGTGAGGTTTGAGCATCACTGCCCGGTGCTGGGGAGGTTTAAATCCCCCCCCCCGGGCAGGAGCAGGATTTGGCCTCTGTGCATAGAGAACAATGGGGCCCAATCCCCTCCTGCCTCAGGCGCTGCTTCCCTGAGCTTCCCCCCCCTTTCCCTGCAGGATAAGCGAGGTGGGATGGAGAGGTGGGATGGAGAGCCGGGAAGAGGCAGGCAGGGCGGGCGGCTGGCTCCATCCCGGCCTGGCGGCTGGAATGAAAGCAGGGAGCAAAGAGAACAAGGAAACCCAAGGCATTTCCTGCTGCAAAGCCCTCAGGAGAGCGCTGGGGCCACGGAGAGCAAGGGTACCCCGAGCTGCACCCGTGTCCCTCCTCCTTAAGGATGGCCTCTCCGTACTTACTACAGTGACAAGCATTCAGAGGTAACTCCTTGGGTGAGAGCCACACGGGGAGGAAAGAGAAAGGAAGAGGTTGTGGACACAGACACAGACACCACGGCACACGATGAGCAAGCCAGAAGCTCCCAATGCCCCCCCCCCCAAGACCCGCTGTAAGTGACAACCTGGGACCATATAACAATGGGAATGCCGCATCCTTTGGTGATGGGACAAGAGGAACCGGCCTCAAGCTGCCCCAGGGCAGGTTTAGATGGAGCTGAGGAACAATTCCTTGCCCAAAGGGTGCTCAGGCATTGGAACAGGCTGCCCAGGGCAGGGCTGGAAGTGTTCCCAAACCTTGTAGACAAGACCCTCAGTGCCATGGGGCAGTGGTGGCCTTGGCAGTGCTGGGAATGGATGGACTCAATGAGCTTAAAGCTCTTTCCCATCCTGGTTGATTCTCTTAGGAGCAGGATGGAGGCGTCCCCTGCACCCAGCAAAGCCACCAGTGGATGCTCCTGATGTGACATTCAGGGCGAGCGGTGGCTTTGCTGCCTTTATGGTGTTGAGCCCCCATCAGTGCTGCTCCCCGCTGGAGCCGGGCAGCCCGATGGAGACCTTTATCCGTGTTCAAGCAGGGTCCGGCTGCATCCACCCCGCATCCTGCTCACTGCAGACCCCATCCACGTGTCCCCATGGGCTCACTCACCCTCCGAGGGCTCCGCAGGCGTCGGGGCCGGTGGGGATGCAGGGGGAGCCTGGCTCTCCTCGGCCACTGCAGCCTTCTCGCCTGCCAACAGAGACAGGAGCTGCTCCGGGCTCCATGGGATGGGATTTGGGATCAGGGCTCCCCTTTACCCCTCCTACCCTGCAGCTTTTTCCTCTCCACCTCCTGCTTGTACTCCTCCAGCTCCTGGTCCGTCAGCTGGCTGAAGGGGTTCGGGGGTTCCGGCTCCGGGGGGGCCTCATCCCGGGATGCTTCTTTGGCTTCGGCATCTCCCAAATGGCTCTCTGTGGACTGAAGGAACAGCCCCGGAGCAGTGTTACCTCCCCCCTACACTCCGTGAGGGGTGGAATGCCGTGGGGAGGGGATGTGGGGCTGGGATGCGGGGTGGCGTACGGGGCTGCGGCTGGTCTCTGCGATCACACTGGCCAGAAGCTGGGATTGGGGTCCGGCTGACTTCACATCCTGGCGGTTCTGCTCC
This sequence comes from Lathamus discolor, assembly GCF_037157495.1. Taxonomy (NCBI): domain Eukaryota; kingdom Metazoa; phylum Chordata; class Aves; order Psittaciformes; family Psittacidae; genus Lathamus; species Lathamus discolor. The sequence goes on from NC_088905.1 coordinate 1,518,628, forward strand.
CGGATCTGTGGGTGAGATGGGGATTAGGGGCAGAGAAACAGCTGGCCCCCTCCCCGTGGGTCTGGGAAGAGCCCTGCACCCACATCCCAAAGCCTCGGTGCGGGGGGGTTGTGTGTTTGGGGCCAGGACCGGACCTTGTTCCTCATCTCCAGCACCTCCTGTGGGTCCGTGTAGAGGGGCACGAACTGGTTGGGGTTCTCGATGCGGATGGGGGTCCCGCTGCTGCCTTTTTCCACCTCGTCTGCTTTCAGCCACTGCATCCAGAGAGAAAACCCCCAAAAACAACACATCACAAAGGGGGGAGACCCCATGGAGACCTCAGAGCAGCTTCCAGTGTCTGCAGGGGGCTACAAGGATGCTGGAGAGGGGCTCTGCATCAGGGACTGTAGGGATGGGACAAGGGGTGATGGGTTCAGACTGGAACAGGGGAGGTTCAGGTTGGGGGTAAGGCAGAAGCTCTTCCCTGTGAGGCTGGGCAGATGGGGTTTTCCAATAGCTATTATTATGGCAGGGAATAGAGGAGGAAATTTGTGCTTAATAAAGGTACCAAAAGCAGCAGTTGCAGCTTCTCGCAGATCCCTGTGCGTTCCTGGTGAGACCCCATCCATCCCTTTATCACAGATGCATCACCCTCCAAGCTAACGCCATTCCCAGAGCCAGCGCCCTTCCCAAACCATCCCAAGCCCCACATTTACGGCCCCAGCAGCCCCTCACCGTCGTCTTTGTCTTCTGGCTGCCAGCGCTGCCCTGCTGCTCCTCAGCCACGTTGACCCTCATGTAGGTGTTGGGGGTGTTGAGCCACCTCGTCTTCTCCTTCTGCTGCTTCTGAGCATGCTGCCGCAGCGCAGGGACAGGGGCGGCCTCCTCCTCGAACACGAAGGCGGTCACGGTGGCGGGGATGAGCACATCGCTTTTGGGTTTGCTCTTCTCCTGCACCAGCGGGTAGCGGTAGGTGTACCCGGTGCGGTACCCCTGCGGAAGGACCCGGCGTTGGGGTGTGAGATGCAGGATGCGACGGCAGGGATGGGAGCGCGGTTGGGGTTGCGGCGTCCCAGCATCCTCACCAGGTTGTCCAGCATCCTCATCAGGGCTTCGAACTCGTGCTCGCCCAAGCGGCTCTTCTGCATGGGCCCGAAGGTGCTGCCCGCCCAGCGCACGGAGCCCACCTCGTGCGCGCGGTGCTTGCTGCGCTCCAGCACGATCAGGTTCTCCGCGCCCCCCGCGCTCGCCAGCGCCGACACCTGCGGCACAGCAAGGGAGGGGGGGGATGCTGGTGGGGCTGGGCATGGCCACAGCACCCACGGCACCCGTGGATGCGCTGGGCACCACGGGGACAGCGGGCACCTGGCACAGCTCAGTGCTTATCCCCATGGGCACGGTGCTGAGGCCATACACAGCTCAGTGCTTATCCCCATGGGCATGGTGCTGACGCCATACACAGCTCAGTGCTTATCCCCATGAGCACGGTGCTGACGCCATACACAGCTCAGTGCTTATCCCCATGGGCATGGTGCTGAGGCCATACACAGCTCAGTGCTTATCCCAATGGACACGATGCTGAGGCTGCACACAGCTCAGTGCTTATCCCTATGGGCACGATGCTGAGGCCATACACAGCTCAGTGCTTAACCCCACAGGCTCAGTGCTGAGGCCGCACACAGCTCGGTGCAGGGCCGGGTGCTCACCTGGATCTCGCAGGCTGCCTGCAGGTGGAAGATGCTGTAGAAGGCCTCCTCGGCCGTGTCCCCCAGCGCCAGCACCCCGTGGTTGCGCAGCACCAGGATCTGCAGCACCGACGGGGCCATCAGCGGGACGAGGCGAGCGCGATGGGCTCCCCCCTTGCCCGTGTCCCCGTCCCCTCACCTTGCAGGTGGGACCGAGGCACTTCTGGAGCTCGACGCGGTCGGCTTCCTCCTCCACCTCCCCTCTGAAGTCGAAGTAGGCGACGTCCCCCAGCAGCAGCGCGGCGCGGGAGATGGGCAGCACCCCGCAGCGCATGGCCGATACCTGCGGCAGGACACGGGGGGTGACAAACCCCTCCCTCCCACCCCAAAACCCACCCCTGCACCCCGATATCTCACTGCCGCCGTGGCCGGGGTGTGCAGGTGGATGATGCAGCGGGTGTTGGGGCGGGCGGCGTAGATGGCGGCGTGGAGGCTGAAGCTGCGCGTGTCCGGGGTGAAGTTGGTGCTGCCCTGCTCCACCACGGCCCCCAGCACGTTCACCTTGATCTTGGGGGGACAGAGAGGGGGCTCGGAGCTCCTTCAGCATCCCAGGTTGGGGGGGTGATGGGAAGGGATGGCAGGGATGGGGGTGATGGGAAAGGGTAACAGGGATTGGGGTGGTGGACACGGATGGGAATGGGGGTGATGGATAGGGGTAACAGGGATGGGAGTGATGGACAGGAATGGCAATGGGGGTGATGGATAGGGGTAACAGGGATGGGGGTGATGGACAGGGATGGCAACGGGGGTGATGGATAGGGGTAACAGGGATGGGGGTGATGGATAAGGGATAACAGGGATGGGGGTGATGCTACAGGTATAACAGGGATGTGGGTGATGCTACAGGGATAAGAGGGATGTGGGTGATGCTACAGGGATAAGAGGGATGTGGGTGATGTTACAGGGATAACAGGGATGGGGTTGATGCTACAAAGATAACAGGGATGGGGTTGGTGCTACAGAGGTAACAGGGATGGGAGTGATGGATATGGGTAACAGGGATGGAGGTAATGGATAGGGATAACAGGGATGGGGGTGATGCTATAGGAAAAAGAGGAATGGGGGTGACGGATAGGGGTAACACAAATGGAAGTGATGGATGGAGATAACAGGAATGGACGTAATGGACAGAGGTAACAGGGATGGAGGTGATGGATAGGAATAACACGGATGGGGGTGATGCTATAGGGATAACAGGGAGGCTCACCAAGCTGGCCGCTGTCACCTCGCTGCATGCCAGCCCCTGTGGGGCCACCAAGAAATGCTCCTGTTCCTTGCTGACACGTAGCTGCGGAGGGAGAAAGCAATGTGGGTATAGGAGTGGGAAAGACACCCTAAAATCACCCCCAAACCCCTCACTGTACCCCCAAAACCTTACCCTGCCCAAAGCCCCCCATGAACCCTCCCACCCTGAAAGTCCTCAAATCCACCAAAACCCTCAAATACCTCCCCCAAAAGCCCACAGAGACATCAAAAAGTGAGAGAAATCTTAAAAACACCCCCAAAAAAACCCTGCACCCCCCAAACCCACCCTGCCCTGAAAGCCCTCACCCCCCCAAACACCTCCCACACCCCAAAAAAGCCCCGAATCCCCCCAAAATCTTCCTCTCCCAAAACCCGACCAAATACCCCAAATGCACCCCAAAAAAAGCCCCAAACCCCCAAAAAAACCTTTGTCTCCCAAAACCCGACCAAAATACCCCAAATGCACCCCAAAAAAAGCCCCAAACCCCCCCAAAATAACAACTCCCCCCCCCCGTTTTTGGGATGCTCACGGTGACAGCCGCGTGTCCCAGCTGGGCCCAGCCATAGAGGTCCAGCAGCCGGTGGATGCTGCCCACCTTGCAGCGCATCAGCCGCTCGCCCTTGGCCAGCGCCGGTGCCTCGGGGCCGTGCAGGTCATTGATGGGGGTGACAGAAGCCAGCCCTGGGGATGCGTCACCCCCAAAATGAGAGGGAGAAGTGGGGGGGGGGGGATTGGTTTGAAACCCCCTTCCCAACACCGGGATGTTCCCTTGGGGAGTGGAGGGTGATGGGGCTGGGTTTGGGGTCCCAAAGGTTGAAGGGAATCCAAAGCTTTGGGGGTCCCAAAGGTTTGCAGAATCCCAAAGTTTGGGGGTCCCAAAGGTTTGCAGAATCCCAAAGTTTGGGGGTCCCAAAGGTAAACGGATTCCGAAGGTTTGGAGGATCCCAAAGGCCTGAGGGTCTCAAAGGTAAAGGGATCCCAAAGGTCTGGAGGATCCCAAAGTTTGGTGGTCCCAAAGGTAGAGGGATTCCGAAGGTTTGGAGGATCCTAAAGGTTTGGTGGTCTCAAAGGTAAAGGGATTCCAAAGCTTTGGAGAATCCCAAAGTCTGGTGGTCCTGAAAACTGAATGGATTCCAAAGGTCTGGGGGTCCCAAAGGTAAAGGGATACCAAAGGTTTGGAGAATCCTAAAGGTTTGGAAGATCCCAAAGGTTTGGTGGTCCCAAAGGTAGAGGGATTCTGAAGGTTTGGACGATCCCAAAGGTTTGGTGGTCCCAAAGGTAACGGGATCCCAAAGGTTTGGAGGATCCCAAAGGTTTGGAGGATCCCAAAGGTAAAGGGAATCCCAAAGTTTGGTGGCCCGAAAGGTTGAATGGCTTCCAAAGGTTTGGTGGTTCCGAAGATAAAGGCATCCCAAAGGTTTGGAGGATCCCAAAGGTTTTAGGGGATCCCAGGGTTTTGGAAGAGGCTACTTGGGGTCTGCAGCGTGATCCCCACTTTGTCCCTGTGGTCCTCGATCCCCTCCCTCCACCCTCACCCCTCTCTACAGGGAACGAGAGCATGGAGCTATGGGACGTTTCCTCACCTCCAAACCCATCAGTTAAGGAAAACACTCAAGAATTTCACCAAATTATTCCCTTTTTGCCCCAAAGAAGCTGCTGCCGTACCCATGGGGGAGGTGGGGAGGACGGCAGGGGACGTGGTGGCCATGAAGTCGGCGATCTGCCGTAGGGCCCATATGTGGGACGAGTTGTTCCCCTTCTTCATCTGCTCCTGGATGAGGCTCTCCAGCTCCTCCCTGAAAGACTGCAGCACCCCGGCCCCACCGGTGTCATCCCCATCACCACAGGGATGCGGTGACCAAACAGGGAGCATCCGGTGGCACCGGGGGTGCGGGTACCACCGGATCGGCGGTGGCAGCATCGTTGGCTCGGTGGCATGAGCAGCGCGTTGGCAGTGCCACCACTGATAATGCGGTGACAGCAGCCCCATGGGCTCAGTGGCAGTGACATTGCTGGCTTGGTGGCACGGTGGTGGCGCTACCAGGCAGCCAGGGACGTGCCCCATCCAACACATGGGCATTTGCTTGGGAGAGGAGGGATGGGGTTGGGGCAGAAGGGTCTGAGTAAGGGCAGAAGGGATGGGGTTTGTGGATGAGGAGGGATGGCACTGGGGGATGAGGAGAGATAGGATTTGGGGACGAGGAGGGACAGGAGGAACAAGGCCGAGAACAGGAGGGATGGTGTTTGGGCACAGGATGGGTGGGATTTGGGGACAAATAGGAATGGGTTTTGGAGCACAGGAGTGATGGGATTTGAGGACAGGAGGGATGGGGTTTGGGGACAAGGAGGAATAGGGTTTGGAAGACAGGAGGGATGGGGTTTGAGGGCACAGGAGGGATGGGGTTTGGGGACAAGGAGGGATGAGGTTTGGAGCACAGGGGTAATGGGATTTAAGGACAGGAAGGATGGAGTTTAGGGATAAGGAGGGACAAGGTTTGGGAACAAGGAGGGACAGAGTTTGGGGCCAAAGGGAGATAGGAGGGAGAGGGGCAAGAGGAGCAAGGTTGGAGACAGGAGGGGCAGGGTCTGGGGGCACAGGAGGGATAGGATTTGGGGACCAGGAGGGATGGGGTTTGAGGACAAAGAGGGCCGGGGTTCAGACCCCGGGAGGTGCCACCGCTTACCGGGCTCTGCAGGATCATGGTGACCCTCTTCTTCTGCTCCATCATGTTGAAGTCCTGCCGCAGGTCCGCGGCCATGTTCCGCGCCCGCAGGTACTCGGGGTCCTCCTCAGCCAAGCTCTCCAGGTAGCGGGGCCCGGGGCCGGGGAGCTCGGGCAGGGGCTCGGGGCTGGCCACGGAGCTCATCCTGAGCAGGAGCGCAGGGACAGGGTCAGCGCCAGCGCCCTCCGCAGATACAGATTGGGAAGCAGGCACCGCTGATACCCCCAAGCTGCGCGCTGGAGATAAGCCCCATCCGGCCTCCGCCCTTCCCATAGGGACAACCCATCCGTGCGATGAGTTGGCACCTTCAGGACATGATGGGATGGGGGTGAACCTCCCAAATCACACACACACCACCCCCCCCCCCCAAAACAAGCAGTGGCTGAGAACGGGCAGCTCAGTGCACTGATGGGAGCAGCACAGATGGCATCTGCCCTGAGGGATGCCCCCGATCGATTGCATTTGGGATCGATGCCACGGTGCCACTGTTGGGGACCGAGCCCTGCTGCTGTTAACCCCATAACGCCACCAATGACCCCCCCTTCCTGTACAGTCTTCAGTGGGGTGTTTTAGGGGTGCTGCTGCGCCGAAATAAGGGGTAAATAGACCCAAATACAAGGCACCGCTCGCCCCCCATACAGGGGGTGCAGGGGTGGTCCAAACCTGAGCTGCTCCCCCCAAATCCCAGAGGACCCCCCCAAACAGAGCATCCCCCATCCCCAACGCTCAGTGCTTCCCCCAGTGCAAAAGCAGAGTCCCCCACATCCTCCATAGCCCCCCTATGTCGTGTGTCGTCCCCCCCCCCCCCCCGCCCCAGCTTTGCTGCTCCGACACCAACCTGGCTCACAGGGAAGCAGGGAGCCTTTTCCAGGCTTGAATTCCCTGGGAGGGTCCCCACCGAAGGGCGAACGTCAGGGGGTGGCAGGATCCTGAGCATCCCAGCAGGAATTCCCCCCCCCCCCCCCCAAAGAGGAAGGAGGAAGAGCAGAGGGGTCTCTAAAGGCCCCCCCGCATCACAACGTGCCGGGAACAGGAGGGGGATAAACGACACCCCCATGCTCCCACCCCGCATCCATCCATCCATCCATCCATCCATCCAACATTCCCGGCCGCCTCCGCCCTCGCCGCACCCAGCGCCGCTGCGGCAGCCGCAGGGATGGCGGATGAGGATGAAAAACAGGGAATTTCCCTTGTTCTGGATGCAGCATCGCACCCCCCATGGATGCGGATTGAAGGGGGAAAAGGGGGGGGAATTGGTACCCACCGCCCGCAGAGAATAAAGGCCGGGGAAAAGGGGGGGTGGGAATAGATGAACCCCCCCCAAACCTGCATGCAGCCTGCTTAGGGAGGGTGAGAAATGAGGGGAAAAGGATGGGGGGTCACCCAATTTGTTGTGGTCCCCCCCCCCCCAAAACCCTCCCATGCACGGGGATGCTGCGGCCGGGAGGATGCTGCCATCACCCACCTCCTCCTCAGAGCATCCTCCTCCTCCTCAGAGCATCCTGACAAAGGGCCCCCCCCCCGCCCCGCGCAGGTCCAGCTCCTTCTGCCAACACGCTCCGCCCCATAGAGGTGGGGGGGACCCATAGACCCCCCCGGGACACCTACTGTGTGCAAATAAACGCGGTGGGAAGCACACAGGAGCAGCATGGACACCCCCCAAAATCCTCTTTTATTATGAGATAGAGGGTGAATTGGGAGTTCTACTAAATAAAAGGGGGGGGGGGGGAAGCAGTGCTGCTAATTGCTAATTACATTCACATAAAGCTATTAATTACAGCTCTGGCCTCACCATTGTGGTTTAGGAGTGATGGACCCCCCCCCGTTTTGGGGATAGGCAGGTTGAGGGGCAGTGTAACGGGATGTGGGGCTGGATCCGGCCATGGGACGGGTGGCAGCCCCCAAAAGAAGAACTGGAGCATCAAACTTGGTGTTACACCAGGTCCCCCGCGGGTCTCTGCAGGAGATTCCAGGGTTTTTCAGGGATTGGCTGGCAAAACCTTCAAAAACAAGGCCCAGAACACAAAGTTTTGCCCATTCTGGGGTATTTTGGGGCATATCTATATGTATGTACATATATATGTATATGATGTGTTGATATCAATCACAGGCTCCCCAAAGCCTGAGCTCAGGGGTGGGAGCTCCCTGCAAGGCCCATGGGTACCCCCATCCCCTCTTGTCCCCCCTTGGGTGCACCCAACCCCGTCACCCCAACCCTGACCCCCAACTCACCAGCTCCCCACTCTCCTGTAGCAGCCCAGGGTTGGGGGGCAGCACAGGGGCACCCCATGGACATGGGGGGGCAGTGCCAGGCCCGGTCCCAGCGGCATCACCCGGCTCCTGATTGGCATCAGCATCCTGCTGGTTTGAGAAGGGGGGGAGAAAACACAAACTGGGGTGCTCTGTGTGTGTCCCCCCATCCATTGACACACTTGAGGGGTGCCCGATGCCAGCTCTATGGAGATCAACTGGACCAAGGGCAAGGATTGCTCCTGCACTGGAGCAACCCCAGGTGCAGGCTGGGGAGAGAAGTGATGGAGAGCAGCCTGAGGACAAGGACTTGGGGGTGTTGCTCAATGAGAACCCCCCCATGCGCTGGGCTGCACCCCCAGAGCATCTTCCAGTGTCTGAAGGGGGCTGCAAGGATGCTGGAGGGGGGCTCTGCATCAGGGGCTGTAGGGATGGGACAAGGGGTGATGGGTTCAGACTGAAACAGGGGAGGTTGATGTTGGGGTGACCCCCCCCTTTACCTTGAGCCCCCCCGTTTCCTCCAGCACCAGCCGCAGCAGCCGGATGTACTCGGTGGCTGCCTTCAGGGTGTCCACTTTGCTGGGCTTGCGGTCGCGAGGGACCAGGGGCACCAAGGCCTTGAGCTTGGAGAAGCCGCTGTTGATGTTCTTGATCTGCAAGGGGGAGAGAGAGAAAGAGAGGGAAAACCCATTGGGGTGCATGGGGGGGGGACCCCAAGGGGGAACTGGGCACCATGGGATTAAACTGGGACCCTTTAAGGTTAAACTGGGGACCCCAGAATTAAGCCCTGTGCTGCTAGGATTAAACTGGGCACCCCCAGAATTAAGCCATGTGCTCCTTGGATTAAACTGGGCACCCCCAGAATTAAGCCCTGTGTTGCTAGGATTAAACTGGGCACCTCCTAAATTAAGCCATGTGCTGCTAGGATTAAACTGGGCACCCCCAGAATTAAATTGGGCTCTCCAAATTTAGCCCAGGCCTTCCTATGGTGAATCTGGGTACCCCAGAATTAAACCAGCCCCCCCCAAATGAAGCCAGGTCCTCCTAGGACTAAACCAGCCTCTACTCAGGATTAAACTGGGCACCCCAGGGCTGAACCAGGCCCCCCTAGGATCAAACCAGCTCCCTCCCAGTTTAAACCAGGTCCTTTCAGGATGAACCTGGCCCCCCATAGGATTAAACTGGGCTCTGTAAGGGTTAAACTGAGTCCTCCAGGATCAAACCAGGGCCCCCCCACATTAACACAGGCCCTCCTAGGGTCACACCAGGCCCCCCCGAATTAAGCCAGATCCCTCTAGGATTAAACCCAGTCCCTCAGGATTAAACTGGGCTCTGGAAGGGTTAAACTGGAACCCCCTTCATTAAATCAGGACACCCCCTAAACTAAGCCAGAACCTCCCAGGGTTAAACCTGGCCTCCCATAGGATTAAACTGGGATCTGACCAGGCCCCAAGGATTAAAACAGGTCCTTTTAGGCTTAAACTATATGAACCCCCATATTATAGGAAAATATAGTAATAATATAATGTATTAATATATTAATGTTATTAATATATTAATGTATCAATATAATAATGTTATATTGAATACAATAATATAATAATATATTGGTAATATTAATAATATATTTAGTATAATAGTATATATTAACTATAATAGCATTAATTAATCTATTAATGTAATAAAATATTATATTAAGAATTTAATAACATAGCATTAAGAATGATAAGCATAATATAATATATATGCTATATACCCCCCCCATATGAAACCAGACCCCCCCAAAACCAGAGGCAAAGACTTCCATGACCCCCAGCACAGGCCTAAGGCCAACGGCCCAAGCACCCAGGAGTGACCCGGGTGCCACCCCCACCCTCACCGCATCCCCCCCCCCAAGGCGTGGGGCCGGGGTCCCTCCCTCACCCTCTCCCGCTCCTTGGCATTCGCCAGCTGCCTCCGCTCCAGCGCATCCCCGGCATTCCCGGCCGGCTCGTACCCCCCGGCCGACCCCTTCCGCAGGCGGGCGATGGAGGCAGCGCAGGGCAAGGGGCCATGGAGCTGCCTCAGCACCCCCTCCAGCACCTCCGGGGCCGGGGTGGGCAGCAGGACCCCCGGGGCCGGCTGCATCCCGGCTCCGTCCGTAGCCATGGGTCAAGCAGAACGGGTGCTGAGAGGGGTTAAGGGGTTATATAGGTTCCTATAGGGACCCTGATGTACTCAATGAGCCGCAGGTGGGGCTCGCTGCAGCCTAATGAACAGGCCTGGGTGTGCCTCAGTTTCCCCTCTCAGTGGCCAAGCCCTCAGGGTCAGTGGCCACAAAGAGTTGGTCATGGAATGGTTTGGGTTGGAAAAGAGGTTTGTAAGCCCTAAAAGAGACCTAAACCAGCCCCAGGACTATAAAGGGGACCCCTATAAGGGACAAGGCTTGATGCGATGGGGATGGGCAGCCAGCATTGCCCCATGGGGACAAACAGGGGATGGGTTGGTTCTTGTGTCCCTAAGAACGTGTGGGACTCAGTGGCCACAAAGACTTGGTCATGGAATGGTTTGGGTTGGAAAAGAGCTTTCCAAGCCCTAAAAGGGACCTAAAACAGGCCCAGGAGTATAAAGGGGATCCTTATAGTGCAAAGGCTTGATGTGATGGGGATGGGCAACTGGCATTGCCCCATAGGGACAAACAGGGGATGGGTTGGGGGGGTTCTTGTGTCCCTAAGAGCCAAGCCCCCAGGGTCAGTGGCAGCAAAGACTTGGTCATGGAATGGTTTGGGTTCAAAGGAGCTTTCCAAGCCCTAAAAGGGACCTAAACCAGCCCCAGGACTATAAAGGGGACCCCTATAAGGGCAAGGCTTGATGCGATGGGGATGGGCAGCCGGCATTGCCCCATGGGGACAAACAGGGGATGGGCTGGGAGGGTTCTCGCGTCCCTGAAAACGTGGGAATGCGCTTTGGGATGGGGAAAAGGGAGCGGGGAGGGCTGAGGAGCAGCGAGGGCTGTTTCGGTAGGTGGCACTGTTGGTCCTCGTGATGCTGGAACCCAGAGGGCGGCTGGAACAAGAGGCGAATTCCCCTTTCCCCATCAAAACCGAGGCCAGCGGTGACGCTGGGTCAGTCTCTAGGGGGGGACCCCATCCCAAGCCCCCCATTGAGGGGGGGTTTCCCCCTCCCCATCCTCCTTTCCCTGGTTTTCATAAGGAAAAGCCCCCCCAGAGTGCCTCACCCCACTTTATCCACTGGGTCTGGGGGCTGCCCTATGGGATGCACTGAGGGACATGGAAGTGGTCCCCATGCAGCGCTGTGGCTGCTGTGCCTCAGTTTCCCCAAACCTGAATGGGCTGAAAACCATTCCCAGATCCTGGCAAACTGTTAAAAACCCCACAAATGAGCCCCAAAATGAGCTTTGGAGGCGCCCGGAAGGAAACGAGCTTTTATTAGACCTCGGAAATCCCAATTTTCCCCTCTTTAATGCTTCATAATGAGCTTCCCTGTCCCACAGCCAGATCGGGATAATCCCATTATTACTGCCCTCATCGGAGGAGTGGATCTTACGGATTAATCCGAGGGGAGGTGGGTTTAGAGCCCCCCCAAACCCAAAGGTGGAAGTATCCAAGGGGGAATCAGGGCTGCAGAATTCCCACCTCCCAGCAGCCGGGATGTGCTCCTTTCCCCTTGTTTTATAGCTGGGAAAATTGGGTGTTTGTAGATGACAAATCAAAGGGAAAAGGGGAAGTATGGAAGAGGGTGATGAGGGGTTTGGGGGATGCTTGCGCAACCAGGATTGGCAGGAATCTCACCCCACTGGGAAGCAAGAAGGCCTGGGGGCAGCATCATTAGGGGTTGGGGTTATTAGGGATTATGCTTATTAGGGGTCATAGTTATTAGGGGTCAAACTCATTGGGGCTATGGCTATGGTCAGGGTTAGTAGGGATTGGGGTTATTAAAGGCCATGTCTTTGGGGAGGGCAGGGTTATTAGGGGTCAGGGTTATTGGGTTATTAGGTTATTAGGGACTATGTTTTTGGGGTCCCAGTTGTTAGGGGTCATGGCTATTAGGGACCATGGTTTTGGGGGTCCCAGTTATTAAGGGTCATGGCTACTAGGGACCATGGTTTTGGGGGTCCCAGTTATTAGGGGTCATGGCTATTAGGGACAATGATTTTGGGGGTCCCAGTTCTTAGGGGTCATGGCTATTAGGGACCATGGTTTTGGGGGTCCCAGTTATTAGGGGTCATGGCTTTTAAGGACCCTGTTTTGGGGGTCGCAGTTATTAGGGGTCATAGCTATTAGGGACCATGGTTTTGTGGGTCCCAGTTATCAGATGTCATGACTATTAGGGACAGTGGTTTTAGGGGTCGCAGTTATTAGGGGTCATGGCTATTAGGGACTATGGTTCTGGGGATCCCAGTTATTAGGGGTCATGGCTATTAGGGACTATGTTTTTGAGGTCCCAGTTATTAGAAGTCATGGGTATTATGACCATGGTTTTGGGGTCCCAGTTATTAGGGGTCATGGCTATTAGGGACCCTGTTTTGGGGGTCCCAGTTGTTAAGGGTCATGGCTATTAGGGACAATGGTTTTAGGGGTCCCAGTTATTAGGGGTCATGGCTATTAGGGACCATGGTTTTGGGGGTTCTTGTCTTTTAGGGGTCCCAGCTGTTAGTAGGGGCCATGGTTTATTCCAGGCCGCAGTTCTTAGGGCTCAGATTTATCAGCCCCTGCTCCCGTCTGCCGCAGCTGAGGATGCTCTGAAGCCAACCAGGGCTCATTTTCATTTCCCCTCCCCTATTTCTGCTGCTGCTGGGCTGGGACACAGCTCCCTCAATAGGGCTGCTCCTGGAGCCAGCCTGATCCAGGGAAAGAGGAAGCGAAAGGAGGGCCCAACGTGTCCCAGAGCTCCAGCAGCAAAGCCTCTTTCGGAGTCGCCACATCCAACCCATGCTTTGGGTATCCCGAGGATTGATGCATTTTAGGGTTTTCATCCCAATTTCCCCCTCACTATGGTCAATGGTGCTTGGGGAAGCATCCAGGCCTGAATCCCTAGAAAACAGCAGCCTGGGGATACTTTTCCCATGGGGAATGCTTCAGGCCGTGGCTGTTTCCCAGCTCATTAGGTCCAGTTATCCCTTTCATTTTCCCCGCTCCGGAACGAGATCCGGGTTTGGATCCCAAACCCCTGGCACCGGTTGCTGTCCCCGGGATGCCTCCAGGAGCTGTGCGGCTCCATCCCATTGGCTTCCCCCCATCCCACCCAACTGGCAACGCCTGTGCTCCTTTGGGATCTGACATTTGCTGGTATCACGGGACTGGAAAAATTCCCTGGTGGTTTCTGGTTACCGGAGCCAGGGAGGTCAGGGAAGAGGGATGGATCCTGGCATGGGGCTGCTGTTAACATGTGATTGAGCCCAATCTCTGCTGGCTCAGCCCCAGGCGTCTCGGATGCAGCTGGTCCCTGCCGGAGCTGCCGACCTCGTGCCGGCTCCGTGATGTGCTGCTGCCTGGATCCCGGCCATCCCTGGGGAGAGCCTTAGAAAGCCTTAGGGAGCGGTGGCTTCACCTCTGGCTGCGGCAGAGCAAGGGCAGGGGTTGCACCTCTCCCTCCTCCTCCTATTGCTGGCGTAGAATCGTGGAATCATGGAATCCATCAGGTTGGAAAAGAGCTTTAAGCTCATCAAGTCCAAGCATTCCCGAGCGCTGCCGTCACTAACCCATGGCACTGAGGGCCTCATAGACGTGGTGTGTGATAGCTTCCAGGGACAGTGATTCCACCACTATTCCAATGTCCGTTCCATTGTGTCCCAAGTCACCCTCTCTCCAAGAGGAATGCACTCAGGCATTGTTTGAGGCTGGGATTCCTCGATGGGCTGCATTGAATTAGCAGATCCCACTCTCTGGGCTCGCTGGGACCACACATCCCAATTCCAATGGGTTCCCAGCACAGGGAAATGCCATACAACCATCGGGGCCTCCTTAAGAGCTTCTATCCCACTATTAAAGCCATAAAACCACCTCTTCACCTGCCACCAGCGCTGCTGGGGATACGGGGTCTGAATGCCTTATCCCAGTACAGCATCACCGCGCTCTGGCGGGATGCAGAGCGCTCCATCTTGGATGAGTTTTCCCTCCTGTTTGAGCCAGAAATGGGAAGCTCTTGGAGAGGGAAAGTCCAGAGGCTGCTTTCACACCCAGTCATGGGGCTAACGCTATGGGAGCTGCAGCTGAGTGTGTTCCAAGGGGTATCCCATGGGGAATCACCCTCCTGCTCGCATCCCAGCCGGCTGCTCCTCCATCGCCTCTTTATAAAGCTGTGTTGGGAATGGTCCCCGGCCACCCACTGAGGTCCCTAAGGGGGGGTCCCACATTGCAAAGGGCAGGTCTTGCCCTTGCCATGTGCTGAATTATACATGAGGCAGGGGGGACAATGACGGGGTTTATCCAGTGCCTGCTGCAAGGAGGATTTGGGGAGGCTGGGAATGGCTGAGGGTGGGGATCAGCATCCCATTGACCCCGCGATGACGGGAGATGGAACAACCCTGACTTGGTTCCATGTAAATCACAGTTAAAGCCCTGATGTGGGGAGCAAATCCCTGCCAGGACACGCAGCGATGGCCCTGACCCCATCTCCCCAGCACATCTCCCATCGCCCAGCGCTTGTGGGTCCTTTTCTTCTCCCTATCCTGGAGATTCCCAGCACGGACGTGCCAGGAGAGGGATTGCAAGGCCGCCGGCGCCACGGGCTCTGTGACATTTCCTGCAGCAATAGGAGCAGGGACAGAACAAAGGTGGCTCTGTCCTTCCCGGCTTGGAGAAGCCAGCGGAGGGAGGATCCCGGCCTGGAGCGGGCAGAGCTTTCCCTGTGCAGCGAAGGGATTTGGGGAGATAAAAGGAATCTTTCTGGAGATTAAAGGGGAGGATTTGGAGAGAAAAGAAGTTTCCGTGGGCTGGAGGTGCTGCCAAGCGCGTGGTGTGAGCGGAGCAGCTCGTGGCTCGGCTCCCGTTGGAGTCTGGATAGTCCTGGGCTGTCCCTGTCAGCCATGGGGTGGGGGTGAGATGGGGACAGGGATAGGGATGGGGCTGGGAAATGGGTGGGGATGGGGTAAGGATGGGATGGGAACAGGGATGGGGTGAAGATGAGACTAGGATGAGGACCAAGACTGGGGTGGTGGCAGGGATAGGGAAGAGGAAAGGGACAAGGATTTGATGGGGATGGGGCTGGGAAATGGGTGGGGATGGGATAAGGATGGGATGGGAACAGAGACAGGATGAGGATGAGACTAGGATGGGGACCAAGATAGGGGTGGTGGCAGGGAAGGGTATGAGGAAAGGGACAAGGATTTGATGGGTATAGGAATGGGACTGGGACAAGGACCAGGATGGGGCCATGGGCGCGGTAAGGGATAGGGACAGGGAGGAGAATAGGATTGGGACAGGGATGGGGGAGGATGGGGATGGGAATGGGATTGGGACAAGGACCAGGGTGCGGACAGGGATGTGATGGGATGGGAATGAAAATAGGACTGAGACAGGGACCAGGATGAGGGTCAGGGATGGGATAGGGAGCAGGATGGGGACAGGGATGGGATGGGGCTGGGGTCAGGGATGAGATAGGGAGCAGGATGAGGACAGGGATGGAATAGGGAGCAGGATGGGGACAGGGCTGAGGCTGGGGCTCTCCCCTTGTGAAGGGAAGGTGCTGAGCCCAGAGGCCAGACTGAGATTTAGGCTGGGTTGAACCTTCAGCACATGCAGGAGGTACCCAAGCCCTGGGGGGGGGGGGGGGGGGGGGGAATGATGCTGCAGCCCCCAGACCCAATCCCTGTCCCTTCTCTCGAGCCCCATCATGGCCCAGCCACCTGCCATAGGACACCGTGGGGCTGCAGCTCTGCCCCCCTCCTTCCCCATAGCTCTCCTGCCCTGCCTGCCCCAGATAAGGGCTCCGGGGCTCCGTGCCAGCGCTCCGGCCCCGCCAGCCGGATAATCTGCCCTCGACACAAGGAATAAGTGCATCAGCCTTAAACCTCTTTGCTGGGCAGGGGGGAGAGGGCACTCGCATGCCCATGGGCACACAGGGACAAAGCCACGGGGCTCCGCGCTCCCACTGCAGCTCTTCCCCCTTGGTTTTACCCCCGTGAGGGTGTTTTGGGGTTCTAAAGGGCTCCCGAAGCTCTGCATAAGCAGAGGAGCCACCTCTGTCTAAGCAGATCCCGGTTAAGCCGGGTAAGAGCCATGAGCCTGCCTCATGGGCACACGCAACACGCACACGTGCACACGCGTGGCATCTACCCGTGTGTGGGGATGCACAAGCACAGCTCGGAGCTCCCAAACTTCCCTTTGCAAACACGTCCATCCCAGTACTGATTTCCTCATTTGATTCCCAATCCTAGGAAAAAGGGGAGAGGGTTCATCACTAAAACTGCCTGCACACTGTGGGGGTGACCCGTGGTCCGGCAGCTATTTCTTGCCATGCAAAGGGATGCTCCATGAGCGGTGATGGTGACACTGTGCAATGTGGGTACCCAACCCCATCAGCATCGCATCCCAGGCAGCTCCGTTGTGCTCATCCCACAGCTCTGGGATTACAGCAGTGCTGCTAAAATCCCATACTTATCCCCAGCGCCCAGCCAATGACAGGCAGGGACCTTCCTCCGCAGGGATCAGAGGTGATAAAACTCTCCCAGTCCCAGCAAACCATCTCGGATGCTCCAAGGATGATGCCCGAGCACGCAGCGGACGGGATGGATGGCGAGAGCTTCAGCCAGGTAAGGGGATCTTCTCCCTGGATTTGGGATTTTGGGGTGGTTTTACTCCTTGTATCTGGCTATGGAGCACAAAGGGATGTGAGGCCAATTCATCCGGCTGCCGCTCATCGAAAGGGGAGTAACTGTGGGGAGTGGGATAACAGGATGGATGCATGGAATAATCCATTGAAGGGTGCTGGAAAGCTATTTCCCAATCCTCCGGCCCTGACTGATGTCGAAGCAAGGTAGGATGTAATATCGGGGGTGGTTTCGTGCTCTGGGATGTGGTCCTCCCTGCAGGGAGGGATGCGAGATGCTGCTTGTGAGCAATGGTCCAGCGGAGAGCCCGGTTCTGCTCCTGCATCCTGGGGAGAGCTGGCCATGATCCAGGCTAGGAATTGCTCTGGGTTTGAGGGGTCAGTGGGGTGTTAATCCCTCTATTAGTGCTTAGGATGGGCTTTTGGAACGGGCAGGAGGTAGGTGCCCAAATCAACCTGGGATTCAAGAGCCGCATCCGAACACCAAGGATGAGCGGGGAGGTGCATCCTGGAGGTGCACATGGATTTGCCATGGTGACATGGACCCTGCTCCACCGGCTTCCCCTGAGCTTCCAACCTGCTCCAGGCTGCTGCTTCCACAGCCCTTCCCTGCAGCATCCCGACAGAGCCAGAGACTTCCCACATTCCCAGCTTATGCAAGCCAGGGCCTGAGGACTGACCCCTTGCCAAGCCTGGGCTGGATGCGGCCGTGGCACAGGGTCATTGTGGGGTAATGGCAGCGTTATCCCACTGCCGGCATGCTCCAGGATGGGATCCCTGAGATCCAGCTTTGGGAACCTGCTGTAGCAGCAAAACAGGGGACACTTGGAAGCATAGAATCAACTCGGTTGGAAAAGGCCTTTAAGGGCGTCCCTTTAAACACCCAAAATCCATGGATCAGAAACAGAAACAGCATCCACATGCTTAGCATGGATCCCCTGGGCTTGCTGCCACCCATTGATCCATGAGGAAGCACCAGGGATCCCATGGAGGAGGTGAAGGAAAAGCCCTCGGCACTGAGCACCTCCCCTGCCTGCTGCTGCGCGCCCTCATGCCCCAGCTCCGCGTGGGGGCCCTGGGGACGTGCACTCGCCCCACACCAGGGATGTGGCTGTGACCCAGCTCTGCCCCTTTGGGAAAGCGCCTTGGGAATGCTGGAGAAACCTCCTCCTTCCGCTGGGATTGAGAAAGTGCCACTCGCGGGACTGACTCATCCCGGGATGGATGCTGTGACTCAGGGTCCTGTGTCCTCACAGCGACTTCTGACCTCCGAGCTCTGTCAGGCTTGTGTGATGCCCAGCACAGCCCTCACCAGCACCAGGACCCGCATTGGGATGTGGGGTGGTCCCCAGCTCTCCCTCACTTTGCCTATGATAGCTTTAGGGGACAGCATCCTTCCTCCCCGTCCCCTTCCAGGGTGTAGGGACCCGGCTGGGATGCTGGGGATGGTGCGGCTCATGATGAGCGCAGGGCTCAGATGTCTTCTGTCCCTGTTGCCTCGCAGCGCTGATCCAAGGCTGGTCCCATGAGGAATCAGATGTCACCTTGGATCAGGAGACATTTGATGGAGCTGGCAGCAGGACAAGACAAGGGCTTAGGGCTGGCATGAGGGAGGTCAGGGCAGGCAGTGGACAGCAAATGTCCCTGTCACGTTGCAGGAGTTCAGCAGGAGGTGGAGGGAAAAGCAGCAGCAGGAGCTCAGCATGAATGGGGCAGGCTGGATGGGTAGGGAGGCATTCCCTGGGCTTGGAATGGTGATGCTCCCAAGGCTGAGGATGGCCACCACCGGTGCAGGGTGACCATCACCACCTCCAGTGCACATCACACCACTGGGTACCACTTCCCAGCCAAAGCCAGTCTGGTTTCCTCCTGTCCTGGGTGGTGGCCCCATGGCTTTGAGAGGAGCAAGGGAAGAGCAGGACCAGCATGCCTGAAGCATGTGAGGGAGCTAAAATTAGGCAGGTACATCTGATCTAATTAAATCTGCCCTTTTCTGGCCGTATGACAGAGATTACCCTGGTTGTGTGCGGTGCGAGGCCCAGGGGCATCTGGTTTGCTGGTCCCTGCTTGGTCCGTAAGGAATTCCTCTGGCTGTTTTAGAGAGCACGGGATGCTCAGGGAAGGATGGACTTGGGATGCAGATGGATGTTGTAGGATGGATGGCTTGGGAGTCAACTCCAAGGTTATGAGCATCATAGAATCATGGAACCCCAGCCTGGTTTGGGTTGGAGGGGACCTTAAAGTTCCTCCAGCTCCAGCCCCTGCCACGGGCAGGGACCCCTTCCACTGGAGCAGCTTGCTCCAAGCCCCTGTGTCCAACCTGGCTGCCAGGGATGGGGCAGCCACAGCTTCTCTGGGCACCCTGTGCCAGTGCCTCAGCACCCTCACAGGGAAGAGCTTCTGCCTTATCTCCAACCTGAACTCCCCCTGTTTCAGTCTGAACCCATCACCCCTTGTCCCATCCCTACAGTCCCTGATGCAGAGCCCCTCTCCAGCATCCTTGCAGCCCCCTTCAGACCCTGGAAGCTGCTCTGAGGTCTCCACGCAGCTTCTCTTCTCCAGCCCCAATGCTCTCAGCCTGGCTCCATACGGGAGCTGCTCCAGCCCTTGAGCATCCTCGTGGCCTCCTCTGGACCTGCTCCACCAGCTCCATGTCCTTATGCTGGGCATCGTGCACACAGCGGGGGTCTCATGAGAGCAGAGGGGCAGGATCCCCTCCCTGAGCTGCTGCTCACACTCTGGGGTGCAGCCCAGCACACGGGGTGGGGGGGTCTGTGCTGGGTCATGGGCAGCTTCTCCTGCCATCCGCATAGGAGCAGCAGTCGGATGCACAGACACCCCCCCCCCCCCCCAGCACACACAGGGCACATTCCTCCCTTTTCCTTCCACCTTTGCGGATCCCTTTGGAGTGGGCACCGCTCATTCCCTGCCGAGGAGCCGGGGGAAGGCTGTTTCACCCAGCTCAGCCCCAAGGTCACGCGCTCCGTCCCACGGCTGCCGGGGAAGGGAAAAGCTCTCCGACCGGTTTTCCATTCCCAACCTTGTGCCAGGGCTGGGTCCGGCCCAGTTCAAGGTTTCCGGTGCGTTGGGTGAGCAGGCAAGGTAAATAACATGGTCACCGGTGTCACCCTGCTGCCCATGGGATCGGTTGGGATGTGTGTGTGTGTGTGTGTCAAATGAAACGTTGATGGAAACTATGTGGAGCACCGATGGAGCCGTGAGTCACGGGGCAGGTGATCCCAGATGAATTAATGCCTCTCCCGGAGCAGCTCCAGCTCCGACGGTCCCTGCGCCGGGGCTGCTTCCCAATCCCACCATCCCCATCCCATGGTTGCCTCCTTTAACAGGGGGGATATTAACTCCTTGTGCACCCTTAATGGCGCTTTGCCTATGGATCCTTGACTGTGCTGCTTGTATGTGATGGCATCCGTAGCCGATCCCGGGGCTCCGGGATGCTCCATCCCTGCTCTCCGGCCGCTGGGCACGGCCCTTCCTTTCAAGCTCCGGCTTCGTCATTACCGCAGTCATTCACCTTGAAAGGATCCCATTAGAGAAATGAGAGCCGGTTGTAACTTCAATGCCTGCAATCAGCCCATTTCCTTCTGCTAAGGAACGCAAATGCCGATAGATTCGGACAAGTCCATACAAAAGCCAGGAAGCAGCTGGGAGGGATGGCCTGGAAACATTCAGATGTTGAGGTTTCTTGCTCGAAAGGCGTTAGGAAACAGGTTATAAAAGCTCATTTTGCAGTCAAAAAGCACCTTAAGCCCAAGCTGGTTCAATGCCCTGAGACCTGCTCCTTGACTAAGGGGTTATCCAGCAAACACACTGAATCTTAAGGAATGTCCCTCCCTAAATAACCTGATGTGAACCGGGCTCCCAAACGGGACAGAAGGACGAGACAGACCCCTCATTCTGCTCATACAATCCCTTCCTTCATCCAAGCAGATGGGGAAGGTGGGCAGATGTGCCCGGATATTTTTAGGCTAAATCCTGCTTTGATTTCATCTTAACCCATGGGAATTTGGGTATTTAACAAGGGAAAAAAAAAAAAGGCAGGAGGAGAGGGTGAGTGAAAGAGCATCCGAAACGGGGCTCGCACCAAAACCTGGGACAAACCGGGGCTGGATGGGCCGGGTCCTGCAGGACTGGGTCACCCAAGGGAAAAGGAGCCTGGGAATGGGGTTGTCTCGTCTCCGCTTCTCTTCCTCTCTTTTTGGTTGTTTTCCCCCCCTTCCTTCTCTTTGAAATGGAGTTTTAATTCCTTGGAAAGAGAATGATGTAAATGACCGCTTAGAATAGGAACATTGCGAGGTGAAGAGCTGGAGCTGCTCAGAACTGGTTGGGAAAGCGGGGCAGGGAGCAGGCAGACGGGTTGGGTAAGTCCTGCCCCAGGGCTGCTGGGACCGGCTCTTCTGGGAGCCAGGATCCGGGCAGCAGGAACTCTTTGGGAGGACCAGGCGGGATTAGGACGTGCCACGGCCCTCGTAGGGCTCCTCCGCTTTGACCCTTCCATTCCCACATGGAGCGGGGATGGAGGGAGGAAGGATCCATCCTTCCCATCCCGGTTTATTCTTCCCCGGGATAACGCAGGGAGATGATTCCCGAAGCATCGCGGATGCGGAGGTCACGCGTGCGGGCGCAGGGACCGCCAGGGGCTGTGCGCTGATGGATGCGCGCTGACGGGTGCGCACGGATGCGCACGTTAAGGCGCAATGTGACGGGCCCCGCGTGCACGCAGGCGAGCAGGGCAATGGCGGGGACACGCTACCGACACACGGCAACACGCGTGCACACGCGCTCACACGCATGATGCTCTGTGCCCCCCCCTTCAGGGTGTATATCCCCCCCCCCCAAACCCCAGGCCATGCAACCACCACCGCCTGCGCACCCCCCAATGCATCACCGCTCCGCACCCCACTGCAGGACACCCCCCCCCCAGTGCACCCCCAATGCAACCCCCAGTGCACCTGCAGCCGTCCCCACTGCAGAACCCCCAGTGCAGCCCCAATACACGACCCCCCCCCTGCACCCCCAATGCACAGCCTCCCCATGCAACCTAATGCAATCCCCAGTAGTTCCTCCAGTGCACCTATAGCCCCCCCCCCCAGTGCACCCTCAAATGACCCTGCAGTGCACCCCAATGCACACCGCCCCCCCAGAGCACTCTAACCCCCCCTCCCGGAGCACACCTTCAGTGCACCCCCTATGCACACACCCTTCCAGCCCCACAATGCACCCCCAAAGCACCTCCAGCCTCCCCGTGCATCCCAATGCACCCCCAGTGCACTCCCAATGCATACCCTCCTTGTGCATCCCAATGAAGCCCCCCAGTGCACCCAATGCAACCCCAATGTGCCCCCCAGTGTACCTATAGCACCCCAGTGCGCTCAATGCAACCCCAATGTGCCCCCCAATGTACCTACAGCCCCCCAATGCACACACCCAGTACAACCCCAAATGCCCCCCTGTTCACTCCAATGCACCCCCAGTGCACCCACCATGAACACCCTCCCTTTTGCACCCCAACGCACCCCCAGCCCCCCAGAGCACCCAATGCATCCCAGTGTACCTACAGCCCCCCAATGCACCCCCAATGCACCCCCAGTGTGCCTACAGCTCCCTAATGCATATCCCCCTTATGCTCCCCAATGCACCCCCCAGTGCACCCAATACACCCCCAGTGTACCTACAGCCCCCCAATGCACCCCCCCAGTGCACCCCCAGTCCCCCAGTTCACCCAATGCACGCCCAATGCACCCCCACTGTACCCACAGGCCCCCAATGTGTACCTCTCTTGTGCACCCCAATGCACCCCCCGAGTGCACACCGAGCCCCCCAACGCACCCCCAATGCACCCCCAGTGTACTCCCAGTATACTCACACCCCCCAGTGCATAACCCCCTTGTGTACCCCAATGCACCCCCCCAGTGTACTCAGTGCACCCCCAAGTGTACCTACAGCCCCCCAATGCACCCCCCAGTGCACCCCCAGTCCCCCAGTTCACCCAATGCACTCCCACTGTATCCACAGCCCCCCAATGCGTACCCCCCTTGTGCACCCCAATGCACCCCCAGCCCCCCAAAGTACTCACAACCCCTCAATGCGTCCCCCCCTTGTGTACCCCAATGCACCCCCCCCGGTGCACTCAACGCACCCCAATGTGCCCCCCACTGTACCCACAGCCCCCAATGCCCACCCCCCACCACACCCCCAAATACCCCCCCTTCACCCCAATGCTCCCCCCAATGCCCAACCCGACCCCCCCCCTCCGCTCTCCCATTCACCCCCAACCCCCCCCCTCACCCCCCTTCCTGTAGCGCCCCCTAGCGGCGCGCACCCACCCCTTTCCCCCCCCCCGCCTCTCTCACACACTTCCACACACCCTCGCGGCTCAGCCAATCAGCAGCCGCCGCGGCGTCGCGTCACTCGTGGGCCGGGGGGAACCTCCTCAATGAGCCACATTGTCGCGGGAGCCCCGCGGCGCGCGCTGCCCCGCACCGCTCCGCACCCGCGCCATGATCGCCTCCCACCTCCTCGCGTACTTCTTCACCGAGCTCAACCATGACCAGGCGCAGAAGGTGAGGGGGCAGCGGGGGCAAGGGGGGCAATGGGGAGAGGGGGGAGGTAAAGGGGGAAAAAGGAAGGGGGAAATGGGGGGGAAAGGGGGGAGGGGGAAGGAAAGGGGAGAAAAAGGGAAAGGGGGAAAGGAAACCGAAAAAAGGAGGAAAAGGGGGAAAAAAGGAAAAAGGGGGGAAAGGGAAAAGAAGAGGAAAAAGGGAAAAAAGGAAAAGGAAAAAGGAGAGAAAAAGAAAAGGGAAAAGGGAAAAAAGAAAAGGAAAAAGGAGAAAAAAAGAAAAGGAAAAAGGGATAAAAGGAAAAGGAAAAAGGGATAAAAGGAAAAGGAAAAAGGAGAAAAAAGAAAAGGAAAAAGGGAAAAAAGGAAAAGGAAAAAGGAGAAAAAAGAAAAGGAAAAAGGGAAAAAAGGAAAAGGAAAAAGGAGAAAAAAAGAAAAGGAAAAAGGGAAAAAAAGAAAAATAAAAAGGAAGAAGGGGAAAAAGAAAAAGGAAAAAGGAGAAAAAAGGAAAGGAAAAGTGGAAAAAAGAAAATAAAAGGGAAAAGTGGGGGGAAAAAAGGAAAAAGGGGGAAAAAGGGAAAAAAAGAAAAATAAAAAGGACGAAGGGGCAAAAGAAAAAGGAAAAAGGAGAAAAAAAGGAAAAAAGGAAAAGTGGAAAAAAGAAAATAAAAGGAAAAAGGGAAAAAAAGGAAAAACGGGGGAAAAAGGGGGAAAAAGGTAACCCCCGACCCCCCCCCCCCCCCCAAATAAAAGGAAAACTAAGAACGGGAAAAGAGTTTAAAAAACGAGGAAAAGAGGGAAAACGGGGTTGGGGGGGAGGGGGGAGCAGCGGGCGGGGGCAGGGGCGTGCGGGAGGCTCCGCTGTGGCCCCCCCGGCCCCGGTGCAGCCCCGCCGGGGCCGCCGTGCGGTACGTGCCGGGGCGGGCGGCGGCGGGACCCCGCGTGGCCGGGCGCCCCCCGCGGGCCGGCGGTGCCGAGCAGGGGAGGAGGAGGAGAAGGAGGAAGAGGATGGGGGGGGGGGGGGGGGGGGGAAGGGTCCGTGTCCCCCCTCCCTCCCCCCCCCCCCCCCCCATTCCCTCGGGATTCGGGACCCCCGCGCAGCACGTGCTGCCGGCGCGGTGCGGAGCCAGCCCGGCACCGGGACCCCCCCCCCCCCCGTTCCCCCCATCCCATGTCCCCTATGGGGCACCCCATGCTCTGTGCGTGTGGGTCCCCCCATCCCCTGCACTGGTGGAGCTGGAAAACATCCCCTTGTCCTTAATGTACGGGTCCTGAACGCCCAGAGCCTGTCCGTGGACCGCAAACGCAAGTCCGAGCGTCCCGTTGGGATGCACGGAGCTTTGGTCGCCAATAATTCCAGAGTTCAGGCACTTGGGAAAGGCAAGTTCCTGCGCTCCTCTGGTTGCTGGGATGTGGCTGGGCTGCGTTCGACCAGGAACATTCCTGGAAAAGGAAATAATGCTGGAGTGTGGAAGCTCAGGCTCCTCCCGGCAGCGTTTGGGGCATCTAAGGATATGTCAGAGGCTGTGCAGTGATTCCTGTTCCCGTGGTTGCAGAGGCCGGGTGTGAGACGGTTGGGATTTGCAAATACTCCCTTTAAAAGTACCCCGAATCCAAACCCCAAACGCATGGAGAGCCCCGGCTTGCTCCATCGGATCAGGCCGCTGGAGAAACGCAACTCCGCACGCTGGCCCTTCGCCTGCGTTAAATAGGAAGTAAAACAGGAGAGGGCATAGAGAGGGGAAAAAAAACCCCAAACGAAGTGCATAGAAATAACTTCCCAATGCAAAGCAATCCGTAAGGAAATACGGGCTCGGCTTCTCCCTCCGCTCGCGAGTGTCCCGGGATTGTGCAACAGCCTCGGGAAGGGGTTGTGTAACCTGGTGGCAGAAATAGGCCAGCGGCCGGGCTCGGGCTCGGGGCAGCTGACGAGTTCCTTATCGGGAGCTGGAAATAAGGGCGAGGGAAGGCTTTGGTTTAGGATCTTCGCCTTCGTTATCCATTGGGATAAGGGCGTGCGAAGCCTCGGGAGCTGGCTCCAAAGCCCAAACCGAAAGGGTTGCTGAGATTGTGCGTGCGGGGAGGGAAAAGCTGTGGGAGACGGCTCTGCCCTCCCGGCTTCCACCGCTGGATTTCACTGGGTTATTTATAACCAGATGCCTCTGAATCCTCCTGCTAAGGCAAAGCTGGGGCTGGCCTCCAGCGAGAGCTCGGCTTCGCTCCCGGGAGCTGGGGAGAAGGGGGGAAGCAGACGGGTTTCCGAGCTGGATGCTTCCATAAACGATTCCTGGCTTATAAATCTCCCGAGGCCCCAGCACAGGGAGCGGTGGAATCCCTGGCAAGCAGTGGTTTCGGGTTGTATCGACCCCAAAGCTTTCACCCCCAGTTTGAGGCCGTTTGGGAAGGGATTTTTGGGCGATGTGTGCTTGAACCGTGCATCATTTTGCTGTAGATCGAGCAGAAAAGGAGCTCGGCCATGGGGAGAAAGTGCCCTTTCTAGGAGCTGTGATTCGTGTCCGTTCAAAATAGCCCCAAAATGGGATTTCCTTCCCTATTAACACGGAGCGGCTTTACCTGCTCCGCTGCCCACACCGGGGGATGTCACCCGCATCCCCAACCTCGCTTTGCCCAGTGGGTTGCAGGCGTCCCTTATCTACCCCCATGGGATTGTGCCGACTTTAACGGACCTCAGCAGCATCCTCCTGAGATCCCGGGATGGCAGTTCGCCGCGGATGAACCGTGTTCCATCGGGATGTGCCGGCTCACGCCGGCTTTCCCGGTCCCCAAATCTCAGCCTCGCCGTGCGAGGCCAGCGAGCTCAGTAACCGGGCTGGCAGCAATTCCTCCTTCAAACGGAGGAGGAATGGGCGATGGGGTTGATTTTCCTGCGTTTGTGGCTGTTCCCAGGCAGGTTTTCCTCTCTTTTTTATCCCATTCCTTTGCTGGGGGGGTTGGTTTTGTCTCGCTGATTCCTCCCCGGCTCCTCTGCGGCTGTGGGAGTGACGCCTGCTTGCTAATTCCTGGAAACCAACTTAACAGCTTCTCTAGGGCCTGCCAAGGTCAGTGGCAGGACGGCCTTTCCCATCCGGAGCACCTATGGGGAGCATTCCCCATTCCCATCTCCTCGCACAGCTGAGCTGCTGCAAGGACCCGGGTTTCCCCAACCACGGTGGGATGCTGCCGGTGTTGAGGTCTTGGTGCCAGTGCTTGTGATCAAACAGCGCCCAAAGGGGAGATGCTGCCTCGCATCTGCTCCGGAGACCTGGCTTTAGAGCAGTGCCCCAAAGCCTGCTCGGGGCTGTCGGGAGCAGTTCGATGTCTCCAGCTCCTGAGCTGGACACCGGAACGTTTCCCTGGTGAAGCCGGGATGATCAGTGTGCTGCGGGCTCGGCCCGGGATGGGTTCCTGGGTGACTTCTTCACTATGGGTGCTGGGCTCCACCTCCAGCGTGGGGTTCATGTGCTGTGAGGACGGGGAGGAACCGGCTGAGCAGGAAACCATCTGACTCACTTGGGTTCGAGATGACTCCGGGCCTGTGTCATCAGAGGCTTGGCTGCGGCGGGGAGGGCACGTGGGGCTTCATTGCCTGCAGAGCCCTCAAGAGCAGCCAAGGACGTGGGGTGGGAGCTGCCGTGGGCTCAGGGATGCGGCCCAGCATCAGTCCTGTGTCACCGGAGGTGCGGAAGGGGACGAGCCGGTTGCCAGCACTGAGTCAGCCCGGGCTGGGTAACGGCGACACGGGGAGCGCAGGGGCTGCGGCCGTGGCCCAGGTTCCATCCCGTGCTGCCCGGCCCCGCTCCGGCAATAAAGCTGCAGGGTGCTGGGTTACAGTCCCGAGCCAGGAAATGAAACACTCCGTGTGCTGGATGCGTTCCCGGATTCACCTCGGTGGCCCTGAATCCATCGTATCCCGGGCGGGATGGGAGCGCGGCTGCTGGCTGGTGGTGCTCGCAAAGCCATCCCCCTGTGAGGGAAGCAGGGAGAGAGCTGGAGTTCAGGGAAAACGGCGCGGTTTTCAGGAAAGCACCTTGGTTCAGGTGGAAAACTGGGATAGGGAGGGAAGGAATTTAAAGGGAAAATGATTTCAGGCAGAGATTGCCCTGGAGAAGGGTTCGATCGTGCACGTGGTGGGTTAGGAGTGTTTGAGCCCCCCCCACACTCGAACATCTCCCTGTTGTTCTTATACACAACAAATACTTGACTTCGTTCCCAGAAAGGAAAAGAATCCGGCCCAGGACACAGCCAGCCCCTCCCAGCCTTACGCTTTTCCCCCAGATGCTGCTGAAATCGGGCGCATTCAGCCCAAAACTGCAGCGGGGAGATAAGAGGGGACCGGAAACGTTTGCTCCGGGTCTGCTCCTCAGCAGACACGTGGGTTTGGAGGGGTCCAAAGCAAAACTAAAGCTCAAGATGAGCCCCTTCCCGTTTCCAGAGCCTGGGGTCGTCGATGGGGAAGATGCAGCCAAAACCTTAGTGCGTGAGGATGAACCACCCCGAGTCCTTCCCCCAGCCCCGCTGCCATTTGCTGGGCAGGAAACGGTTGTGCTTTGCCGGAAGCCGCTGTCACGCTGCCATTTCCATCACTAAGAGCAATCCTGCCCCGCATCCCCACTTAGCGGTGGGGCAAAGGGTCCCAGCTACCCCTGCAAGGGGAAGAGCATCCTTCATCCTCCCTGCTTCTGAGCTCTCGAGCCATTCCGCTGCCTGTGCGTGATGCAGGGGGGCAGCAATACAGGACAGATCTGTTGGGGTGGGTTTATCCAGCCTTGCAAGCAGCTGCATTGATGGGACCGTCTGCAGACATACGATGAGGGTTAACTCTTTCCTCCATAGAGAGTGGCATTGAGTTGGGATGAAGTTACTCCCAAGTCAATGCTTTTGCAGCACCGGCCCCTTAGGGTCTAGTCCTGATAAAGGGGAGGCTTCAGGCAAAAGAGCATCCTCCAGCTGCAGTGCTGGTGCTGGAGCTGGAAGTTACCGTCAATGCGAAAGCAAAGCTGGCTTTTGGGTTACTTTAAGCTCTTTTTGGGTTACTCAGCTCTTCCCTCTTCCAGCTGATGGCAGAAATTGGGCAACTTGAGGTTTCTTCAGCCTTGGGGCAGACGGAGCTTGCCCAACAGTGGCCTTGCAGCTGGGAAGGGCAATACCAGGCACTTCTCCAGCAGCGGATGCTGGGCACAGGAATTATCCGAGCCTTTGGAGACAGCCCTGAGCCAGGAATTGCTTGGGTCGAGTTCCAAAATCCCTTCAAACTCATTGCACCTACGAGCACGCTCCAATGATCCAGTTCTTTAACGAACTGTGGTGCCCTGTGTGCCCTGGCCTGGGCTCTGAGCGCGCCCAGACTCAAATCCCTGCCTCTTCCATTCAGTTTATTTAGATTTCCTCAGGGAAACGCTATTATTTAGGGTGGAAGCTTTCCAGAAATCCCAGTTCCAGCTCTTAACCCAGTGTGTGTATTTGTTTGGGACTGTCAATGATCTTAAATAGAGGTCAAACAACAGAGAAGGATGAAGGATGCTCGTGCTCCGGTGATACAGACTGAATTCCCTTGTCTTACTCAATCTTTGCTGCAGGTTGAGGTGTGCTTGGGTGCAGTGCTGGGGGGGCGGACCTGGAGTAATGAACCAGGCCATGGGGTTGGGAAGCCTCGGGCATGAAGGTGGCCGTGGCTCTTCCTCGGTGAGGGTCAAGGTGGTCTCGCATAGGAAGGAGCTGAGCTGCTCCTGCAGGATGCCCTGAGCTGCCTTAGCTGCTGAGTGGGACGACGTCTGTGTTTGCAGGAGATGATCCAGGTTTTAAAGGGGCTTTGGGGATTAGAAGAAGGTCACCCTGTTTCTTATGGCGCTGGTTATTCCTGGCATGGGGAACGTGCTGAGCAGGGCCTGCGCCGGAGAAAGGAAGTGAAACCTCTGCCTTGTTCCCCCCTGCTGTGGTTTCGGCAGCACCCTCACTGCCCTTTGCCTTGGGCAGGAATGGAGGAGCAAACAGCAATGGTTTCTTGTGCTTCTGAGCTTCTGGGATGAGATCCTCATGGGATGGGGCAGCACCTTGTGAGTCCAGGAGGAAAAGCAAGCAAAGGGCGGCAGACAGGAGAGGAACAGCACCGGCGCGTGTTTGGTGCAAGGGGAAGCTCTGCTGAGCCCTGCTGCTGCGGTACCCAGGGGACGGAAAGGGGAGCACCTCACTGGGACCCCATCCCCACGTGTGATGGTCCCACCAGGACCCCCCTCATCACCAAAGGAGGAAGATCTCATAGGGGCAGGATGCTGCAGGGAGGCAAAGCACCCGGTGCCAATGGGTTTGCCTGTGACCAGCAGCCAGCTCAGGTGCTGGTGCAGGGCAGGGGGAGCCTGGCTGAGATCCGATCTGTGCCAAAGGGGCGCGATGGTGGCTTGAGAAGAGGTTGTGAAAGGTCCTTGCAAGCAGAGATAGCGCTGTCTCTGTCTCACAGCTTGGAAATGGGGCTGGGCCGTCTGTCCTGGGTCGATGCCATTGACTGATAACTGTCGGGGCGGCTCAATGGGAGATTTCCTAACCTTGGGGCTGGGATGGAGCTGGGCTCCAGACCTGGGAAGCTGCGGCAGCAGCCGCCTTTCCCGCACCGATAGCCAGAACCTTGGAACACGGGTGGCAATGTTCAGCAGGCGAAAGCAAATAGAAGGAGAAGGAGGGGAGTGTTTGACTTCCTGCTGCTGCGGTGGATAAGGAGAGGCTGGTAAACAGCCTGCACCGGGAAACATCCAGAGTTCCTGGTTCTGATCCGTTCCCTCTCGCCTTCCTGCTCTGCCACTTGCTTGCTTTCCATCCCCAACTAATGGGAAGGAGGAGGCTGCCCCCATCGCACTGACCAGGGTGCAGCTCCCCAGGGGACAAAGCAAACCCATCCTCTGAGCTCGCTGCAGCACACGGGGCAAAGAGGGACAGAGCTGGGGATAAGGTGGGGGGTTAAAAGGACACCGGGAGCATCCCAAGCCTGACCCACAGCAGAGCTGGGTCCGAGCGGCTGCATCCGTGAGCGAGGTCACGCTATTACTCGCCCACAAAATGCCCATTTCCTATAGCGTAGCCCTATAAAAGAGCCCCAATCACGCTGGGTTTCTGATGACCCGCTCTTACGTGCCTGCAGACAGGTGAGCTTGCCTGGGTGGAGTTTTCCTCTCCACTTTGCAGCTGCCCTTTAATTAACGTTGAGTGAAGTTAATGGCAACGGGGGCATAGTTGGGAGCTGGTGCCTGTCCTGCATGCATCCCCGCTCCCCTTCCCTGCTCCGGCCACGCACGGTGCTAAGGGATGGGGTTTTTCCGTGCCTTTCCTTGGGAGGACACGATGCTTTGATGCCATTTATAGAAGGGGGTGGGCATCCTCATAGCCTCAGCATCGGGGTGTAAGCGATGGCCAGGAGCAGGGGGTGGATTTCTTCCCTTTCCAGCCACAGCACCCACTTGTGTCACCCCAGCGTTGTTTGCTCAAGGGGGTTGAGTGGCACCGTAACCCTTTGTAGGGGTGATCTCAGCAGCAAAGACATGAATGGGCAGTGGATTGCTGCCCAGCATCCTTCACGTAGGAAGAGGCCCCGGGGGTCAAGGTCGAGGCGCGCTGCCACCGTGGCGTAGGAAGAGCTCCGAAGCTGGAAAAGCTCCACCACAACCTCCTGACTCACAGCCTGGGCTGGGCTCAGTTTGGGTCCTTCCGTCACAACCTGTTTGGGTGCCCGTAGGTGAATGAGAGGGGAAGAGCATCCGGAGCTCCTCGGGGTTCACTGTTCCCAAGCTGGTACCCAAGGGGATGCTGGTGAGGGGGATGCGGGGTGGCACTCGGTGAGCTCTGGGGATGCTCAGGTGCAGGAGCAGCAGCGGGTGTCACTGATGCGCCTGTAGATAAGCTGTCATCCTTTGGGATGGGGCATGACGTGCTTCTTGCATCACCCCCCGCAGACGTGAAGGGTGCTGGATGCGTCACAGGGGCTCTGCCCATGTCTCCAGCCCTCCAGGTGACTTTGCTCCTTTATCCCGTCCTTTCAGATTGACAAGTACCTGTACCACATGCGGCTCTCCGAGGAGACCCTCCAGGAGGTGTCCCAGCGCTTCGGGAAGGAGATGGAGAAGGGGCTGGGAGCAGACACCAACCCCACTGCCTCGGTGAAGATGCTGCCAACCTTTGTGAGATCCACCCCGGATGGGACAGGTACCGAGAGGGCATGGAACGGGTTGGGTTGAAGGGACCTTAAAGCTCCTCCAGCTCCAACCCCTGCCATGGGCAGGGACCCCTTCCACTGGAGCAGCTTGCTCCAAGCCCCTGTGTCCAACCTGGCCTTGAGCACTGCCAGGGATGGGGCAGCCGCAGCTTCTCTGGGCACCCTGTGCCAGCGCCTCAGCACCCTCACAGGGAAGAGCTTCTGCCTTATCTCCAACCTGAACTCCCCCTGTTTCAGTCTGAACCCATCACCCCTTGTCCCATCCCTGCAGTCCTAATGCAGAGCTCCTCTCCAGCATCCTTGTAGCCCCCTTCAGACACTGGAAGCTGCTCTGAGGTCTCCACGCAGCTTCTCTGCTCCAGGCTGAACAGCCCCAGTGTTCTCAGCCTGGCTCCATACGGGAGCTGCCCCAGCCCCTGAGCATCCTCGTGGCCTTGCTCCATCACGATGGGAGATGCTCCCTCCTGGCACAGCAGAGGGAGGTCTCGGTTGGTACCAGCACGTGCCAGGAGCGAGGTCTGCAGCCGCCCATCCTCACGGCGGTGCCCAGGCAGGGCTGGCACCAGGGCTGCCTTCACTGCTCATCCCTGGGGCTTCGCCCTGCTTGTGCTCAGCGCGGGGCCAGCCCCCATGTGCTGGGAATGGCGAGGCTCCCAGCTCCCAGTGGTGGGAGGGAGCGGGGCAGATCCTGCCGTGCCCTCCCTGGCAGGACAGCGACAGTCACGGGTCCAGCTCATCCGATTGCGCTGGCAGCGAAGGGGGGAGCAGTGCCAGCTGCTGCCTGAATGGCACCAGGGCCACGGGAGGAGAAGGGGCTCTGCACGCTCGGCTCCGCACAATGCGGCCTTTCTGCCCGCTCCTCCTGCCTGCAGCACGCTCCCTGCAGGCACATCCCTGCTCCAGGCTCCTCTCAGCACCAAATGCCAAGCATCCCTATGGGAAATCCGGTGTCTGCCTCTCGGTGCTTTGGGAAGGGGCTTTGAAGGGGGGGGTGCTCTGCAGCATCGCCTCTTTCCCACTGCAGGGAATGGGACGTGGGTGCGCCCAGGACCTGCTGAGTCAGGGACACAGCGCCCTGAGCAGCCAACATTGCCCCTGGCTCCACAGCTGGGCTGGCAGCAGCCCCTGCAAAGCCCCCAGGTCCCATTGGCTGCAGTTGCTCCAGTGCTGGCACCTCCAAGGGGTTCCTTGCGGAACCTCGGTGCTGATGGCAGCGGAAAGGATGGGAAAAGAGGAAGGGCACTGATGGACAGACCCCGCCGCCCTCCCCATCCCCATCGCCAGCTCTCATCGACCCCATCCAGTGCCTCAGCACCCTCGTGGCTTCCTTTATATCCTATAGGAAGTCTACTCCTCACCTCTTCCAGTTTAAACCCATCACCCCTTGTCCTATAGCTACAGGCCCTTCTAAAGCCTCCATCCCCATCTTTCTTATGTGTATTGGAGCATCCCTTCACCCAGAGCCATCCTGCTGCTGTATCCCTCGTGCTCAGCCCCTCTGCTGCACAGACTCCCAAAAGCTGGCCCCGGCTCCCTGCCCCGGGATCGAGATTTCCATCTATTTAAATGGTGGAGAATATTCGTAATTACGGGGATAGCCGGAATGCCGCCCCTGGGCATGGCAACTATTGCAGCCAAAGGTGCTGGAGCGTGTGTCACAGCTCTCCGGAGGCAGGAGGTGGTAGGGAGAAGGTGCAGGCGCTCTCCCTGCCTTCCCAAGACAATCCTCGGCTTCCCTCATCGTGTTTGCAGCTTCTCCGGTGTCCCGGCTGGCATTTCCCACCGGAATCGAGCATGGAAACCAGGAAGCAAAGGGGATGGTGGGGCAGCCACCAGGCTGGGAAGCAGGAGGTTTCCAAGCAAGTCCTGGGGATAAAGACCTGGGATTCCCGATGGGCTCCAGCTGGATCCAGGATGCGCGCAGCATCAGCATCTCTGCTGTTGGGTTTGGAGGCGAAGGGACTGGAAGGGGGCACTTGGATGCTCACTGCTTTGTAACAACAGCATGGGAAGAGCTCAATGTCCAGCTCAGTGTCCTTCCTGCTTATGCTTCTTATATGAAGCAGCCCTTGGCTGCTTTGGGCATCATTCCATTTGGATGGGCACCGTTCC
Organism: Lathamus discolor; assembly: GCF_037157495.1. Lineage (NCBI taxonomy): Eukaryota > Metazoa > Chordata > Aves > Psittaciformes > Psittacidae > Lathamus > Lathamus discolor. The sequence goes on from NC_088905.1 coordinate 1,552,226, forward strand.
CACCCAAAAGATGGGTTATTCCTCTGCTCTTGCTTGTGGCCACATCCAACACGATGCTACCCCAGCTGCAGGGGCTCCTGCAGAGCATCCCTGCCCTTCTTCCTCTCATTGCCATAGCAGGAGTTGTCTCTGCTTTGGGATTATTGGGATTTGGGATCTCATACAGAGCCGGCAGCTCCCTGGGATCCAGGCGGATGGGGGGAGCTCATGGAGACCCAAGGTCACGTCTGCAGCGTGGAGTCACATCACATCCCCTGCTCCCGAGTGCTCTTCCCCTCCTTGGCTCCTCCTTGGGTTCACTCTTGGTGCCTTCACTGCTCCTGGTGGGGGAAAACAGGCCCCAAACAAGCTTTTCCTTGGGAAGGGGGTGATCCTGAGCAAGGGCTCTCCGTGCTTCCCTCCTGGTTTTCCTGGGCTTTGCCGGAGTCACCACGGTTCCTCCTCTACGCTGAAGCTGACACAAGGATCTGCTGGCGCATCCTCTGCTGAGCCCCAGCAGCTGGTATCCATGGCTCAGCTTTCAGGATGCTGCTGCAGCGCTTTGGTGGTCAGATCCCTGCGAATTCCAAGGATGGTTCTTTGGAACACCCTTCCCTTGGGCTATGGGCTCCGTTCCTGCCCATAACCAGCTGCTTCTATAAGAAAACATGACCCATGGTCCTTAAAGCCTTAAGGAAAGCACCTTTTTCACACCCAGAGCCCCTCTCCTGGTTATTTATCACATTCCCCAGCAAGGAATCACATTGGGAATCGCTACTGGGTGACTCTCGCTGCGGTCAGTGTGAGCTGCTCTTTGCTGGACCTTATTCTACCCAAAACCAAGCTGCCAAGTTAATCCTGACTCTTTTGCTGCTGCCATCCCATAATTTCATACCCAATCCATCATAAACCCCTTTGCTGCACTGATTTAGTGGAGGTGCTGATGCATCGGGGCTCTTAGGGTCCTTCTGCTCAACTTGCTGCAAGGAGGCAGTGGGAAACACGGGGGGCTCTGCCTCCATCCCCTGCATCCCAAAGGGCTGCTCCTGCTTTTCCTTCTCCTCTCCTTAGTTATTAAGCCAATTTGAGTGAGGATCCTTCCAAACCAGGGCTGCAGCCAGTTGGGAGCATGAGGTTTGGGCTGGTTGGTCCAGGCTGAGCAGCCCTAAGGTGCTGGAGCATGATCCTACACGTGATGCTCTGGTCCCCTGGCCCTGCTTGTGTTTAGATCTTAGGCAGGGGTTGGAACTGGCTGGGATTTAAGGTCCCTTCCAACACAACCCAGGGGTTATTCTGTTCTATCCCCGTGCTTTCTCCCACTTCTAAAGGCACCAAACGCACCCCCTGGGTGGTTTTCTAAGAGCAAACACACCTCGAATCCGAGCTCCGTGTTTACCCTCGCTGTTTGGTTTGGGAGCTCAGCATCACCGCCTCTGTGTTATCACACAGCGAGGGAGCTCTAATCAGAGCCCAGCCAATGGAGCCCATCACAACCACATCCCTTCCACCCGGGGGTTTTCCAAGGGAGATTTTGCTGCCTTTTTTCCTCCTGCAAATCCCGGGAATCCACACCTTGGCATCAGCAGGTGCCACTCAGACCGCTTGTACCTCTCCCGTGGCTGTTGAGCCGCTTCCAAGGGGGGTTTGGGTGTTATTCTGGATCCCCATCCATGGCTCCTTGGCCTTTTTGGGTGGTTATCCCTGGATTCCCTGAGTTATCCCCAAGGAGCCGAGCAGCCCCTGAGGCTCTTGGCTCCAGCCCTAATGCATTTATCAGCGCTCTGAGGTGTTCTTCATGCTCTGCTAGCAAGCAGAACAGCATCGCTGCCAGCAGCAAAGGGAAGCAGGAGCACGGCTTGACCCGTGTTAGGGGCAGAGCATGAAGCCAGTGGTACCCAGCCGAGCATCCCATCCAGCTCTGCCCACCCGCGGCCAAGGTTAAATCCCTGCTGTGGGCACACCAGGGATACGAGGACAACAGGAGCTTCACGGAGGTGTTTTCAGCCTCTATGTGCAGAGACGTGGCCAGGACATGCCCTGTGGCTGGCAGGCACAGGGAGCTGCCAAACGGGTTTAAACCTCATCCCTGCAAAGGGTCAGCGTGGGCTGGAGGCGAGGAGGAGAAGTGGATGTGCAGGGCTCGGCTGCCCCAGTGCTGGAGCTCTCATGCTTGGGGCATCGGTGCCGTTCTCCAGCCCTGCGAGCACTGATTCGCACATCTCTTGGCCTTGCTGCCTTGCTTGGGGCGATGCTGAGGGTGTTATTGAGGAGGGGTGAGCTGCGAAGCTTTGACGGGGGCCGGGTTTGGGGTGATCTGTGGCTCTGGGTGATGGGGGGGGGTGTTACCCATAGATTCAATGGGGCTGGAAAAGACCTTTAAGCTCACTGAGTCCAACTGTTACCCCCAGCACTGCCAAGCCCATCACTACCCCATGGCCAGAGATGAAGTGAGGGTCAGCCAGAGCTGTGTGGGGACATGGGGCTGGTTGATCTCATGGTGTAACCCTAACCATGGGACTGAAGCCAGAGCATGAGTTGGGGACTGGTACCACTGGGAGCTGGCACCCACCCTGCCCTGCATCCCCCCTGGGGTGATGCGCTGACCCCGCAGCCCTCCATCCAAGCTGTTAACCCTGCTCTAGCCCCTCTTGTTCCCCATCTTCTCCTTTCCTTGGAGCACCAGAGCTGCTTCTAATGGAGCTTTCCAGCTGCAGAGGGATGGCTCCGGGTCCGTCCCTGTCCCAGTTCCCTCGCCCCGGGACAGCCGGACACCCCCTTGGGCCGTGCCGGCTCAATCCCTGGGGATGCTGCCCTGGTGCCATTGGAATACCAATAAACCACCGGTTTTGTTCCAACCGGAGCCCCTTTGTGCAAGCATCGGCGGGCACAAAGCGGCCCCCGGGGGCTGTGATCGGCCCCGGGGCAGCCAGCACAGCACATTCAGTGCATTCAGCAATGCAACAGTGCTGAGAGAGGGCTTTCCCCCGGGCCTCTCCCCACGCTGCGCCCTGTTTAGAGCAGGCAGCTTGGCTCTGTTCCCACATCCTGGCTTTGGAACCCGGCCTTGGTGAAACAGCAACAAACAGGAGACGGGCCCGGCCCTTGGGTCTTGGAGGCAGCGGATCCCAGGGTTTCATCATGGAATGGGTTGGGATGAAGGGGCCTTAAAGCCCCTGTGTCCAACCTGGCCTTGAGCACTGCCAGGGATGGGGCAGCCACAGCTTCTCTGGGCACCCTGTGCCAGCGCCTCAGCACCCTCACAGGGAAGAATTCCTTCCTTACACCCAATCTGGATCCCCCCTGTTTCAGTCTGAACCCATCACCCCTTGTCCCATCCCTACAGTCCCTGATGCAGAGCCCCTCTCCAGCATCCTTGTAGCCCCCTTCAGACCCTGGAAGCTGCTCTGAGGTCTCCACGCAGCTTCTCTTCTCCAGGCTGAGCAGCCCCAGTGTTCTCAGCCTGGCTCCATACGGGAGCTGCTCCAGCCCCTGAGCATCCCCGTGGCCTCCTCTGCACTCGCTCCAGCAGCTCCATGTCCTCACGCTGGGGACCGTTCACTTGGGAGATGTGGGAGCTTCCACAAGCATCGATAGGGTCAGGAGCGGTCTCTGCTGCCTCCTTCCTTGTGAAGCTTGAGGTTGGAGCTCCTCTCGCTTGGATTTGGGCACGGGCTCGTGCGGATGTGGCTGGCGGGGTCTGTCCTACAGCAGATCCATCACATTGAACGGCTCCTCTTGTCCCGCAGAGGATGGGGACTTCCTGGCGCTGGATCTCGGAGGCACCAATTTCCGTGTGCTGAGGGTGAAGGTGTCGGACAACGGCCTGCAGAAGGTGGAGATGGAGAATCAGATCTACGCCATTCCCGAGGAGCTCATGCGAGGCAGTGGGGTGCAGGTGGGTTCACCCCTTCCCTTCCATCCCCGTTCTCCTGGGCATCCCTCCCTAGACCCCGAGCTGTGCAATGGGGCTGGAGCCGGGCTGTGCATCCTATTGCTGCAGCATCCCAGGGAATCCTTCCCTTCCTTTTGGAGCTGTCAGTTCCCAGTGAGGACCACAGAGGTGTGATGGGGGTGGCAGACACTGGTCCCAGGATGCAGGCACTGCTCTGGTGCATCACCTCGGTCAGGGTCACTGCACAAGGGCTCACTCTTTGCCCTCTTGTCCGCAGCTCTTTGACCACATTGCCGAGTGCTTGGCCAACTTCATGGATAAGCTGAAAATCAAAGACAAGAAACTCCCCCTTGGCTTCACCTTCTCCTTCCCGTGCCACCAGACCAAGCTGGATGAGGTGAGCGAAGGTCTCACCTCCTCGTGGCCGAGCCTGGGATGCAATGGGATGGGTGGGATGGAGGTGCCCCATGGCTGATGGGGTTTGGGTAGCACACAAGGGCTCCGATGGGAGCAAAGGACGAGCGCTGGGGCTCAGGGGGGTATGGGAGGAGCTCCCTGCCCTGCTCTGTATGGACACCTCCATAGGGAGCAGCAGCTCAAGGAGAGCAGCTCCAGCAGCCAGAGGCAGCCAGGACGTGCCGAGCATCACATCCCGCATGGAGCAGCAGGGAGCCGGGGCCGTCAGCTCCGCTCAGCGCGCCGGGATGCAGCATCCCACGTGGCCCCGCTCCTACTCCCGGTTGGGGGCTGCAGCGGGGCGCGGGGGGGTTGGGGTTGGTGCTTTCCTTGCCCTTATCCCACGCGGCTCCCGGGATCGGGCAGGAGAGCGGCTCCATGGAGCGTTGGCAGCGCTCAGGAGAGCGGGGATGGTGGCGTTTGTGAGCAGGGATGGGGCCGGTGGTGCTCAAGTGATGCAGGAGGAGGTTGAAGAGTGAGGAAGGAGGTTGAAGAGGGAGGAAGGAGGTTGAAGAGGGAGGAAGGAGGTTGAAGAGAGGAAGGAGGTTGAAGCTTTGCTCGTAGTGGCTGCGGGGCTGTAAAAGTGAAACCATAAAGAAAGAAGCCGGGAGAGGAAGCGTCTGTCCCCGGTGACCTTGCCCGGCTTCTCCCCGTGCCTTGGTTCCCCCATGTGTAAAGCAGGGAGGCGTTTGCCTTGCTAAAGGCTCCCAGATGCGGGATTTCGGATGCGATGGAGCCCGTTCCCTGCACCCAGCCGCGGGCCGGGCTGTGCTGAGTGGGTGCCTCCAGGACCCCCATCCGCAGGGATGGGTCAAGGAGCATTCTGTAGTCTTGGGAACAGGTTTTGCTCCGGGGCTCCATAAAACCCAGTCACAGGAATCAGGTTCCATGCTGCTGGCAGGAGCAACGAGCTGCACCCAGGCTGTTGCACAGCCATAAACGTTATCTGCACAGAGAGGCGGAAATCACTGCTGATAGCGCAGCTGGGAGCAGGGAGGGACTCAGCCCCGCGGCTTCGTCTCCATCCATCCAAGCCCTCAAGACACAGCTCTCGGTGGGCCTCTCCTCTGAGCCTTCCTCCTTGCTGTTCCTCCACAGAGCATCCTCGTTACGTGGACGAAGGGGTTCAAGTGCAGCAGCGTGGAGGGGAAGGACGTGGTGTCGATGCTGCGCAAGTCCATCAAGAAGAGAGGGGTGAGAGGCTGGGCAGCTCCATCAGCCCCGGGGCGGTGGGGTGGGCATTGAGGCCCTGCAGCTTGGCTCTGTGGGGCAGCAGAGGTGCTTTGGTGACGCAGTTTCTTCCGTCAGGACTTTGACATTGACATCGTGGCCGTGGTGAACGACACCGTGGGGACCATGATGACCTGTGGCTATGATGATCATAACTGTGAAGTTGGCCTCATTGTTGGTGAGCAAAGGGGGAGCATTGGGGTCCGTCTGCCTATGAACTGCACGAGGAGGGGATGCTTCTTGCAGGTTTCAGGGGCTTCTGTGGGGATGAAGGAAGGGGAGAGGGGTAAAACCCAGCAGTGCCCAGTGGCTGTTTTCTCCCATCTTTGCTTTCTGTGGTGTGTTTGGATGGATGGAGCCAGGCTGGGGGAGCTGGGCTGGGGCAGCCTGGAGAAGAGAAGGCTCCTGAAGGGGAGACCTGAGAGCAGCTCCAGTGCCTAAAGGGGCTGCAGGAAACCTGGAGAGGGGCTTGGGACAAGGGCCTGTAGGGACAGGCCAAGGGGAATGGCTTGAACCTGCCCGAGGGGAGACTGAGATGAGCTCTTAGGCAGAAGCTCTTCCCTGTGAGGGTGCTGAGGCGCTGGCACAGGGTGCCCAGAGAAGCTGTGGCTGCCCCATCCCTGGCAGTGCTCAAGGCCAGGTTGGACACAGGGGCTTGGAGCAAGCTGCTCCAGTGGAAGGGGTCCCTGCCCGTGGCAGGGGTTGGAGCTGGAGGAGCTTTAAGCTCCTTTCCAGCACAAACCAGTCTGGGGTTGTATCACTATGGGGAGTAAGGGAAAGGCAGCCTCCCCTCTCACTGCATCCCTGTGCTCGGTCCAGGTACCGGGACCAACGCCTGTTACATGGAGGAGATGAGGCACATCGACCTGGTGGAAGGCGACGAAGGCCGGATGTGCATCAACATGGAATGGGGAGCGTTCGGTGACGATGGAGTCCTCAAAGACATCCGGACCGAGTTCGACCACGAGATCGACATGGGCTCGCTCAACCCCGGCAAGCAACTGTGAGCAGCGCCTTGGCTGAGCTCGGGGTTTGCCCTGCATCCTCCATCCTCTATCCTGCATTCTCCATCCTCCATCCTCTCTCTCCTCCATCCTCCATCCTCTCTCTCCTCCATCCTCCATTCTCCATCCTCCATCCTCCATCCTCCATCCTCTATCCTCCATCCTCCATTCTCCATCCTCCATCCTCCATCCTCCGTCCTCTATCCTCCATCTTCCATCCTCCATCTTCTCTCTCCTCCATCCTCCATTCTCCATCTTCCATCCTCCATCCTCCATCCCCCATCCTCTCTATCCTCCACCCTCCGTCCTCCATCCTCCCGTCGCGCTGCCGTCAGCAGCACACAGGGGCTGTCCTAGCTAACTGGGTCACCGCATCCCGTGCCAGCTGCACCGATGCAAACAGGGGCCGTGCCACACACTTGGGTTGGTTCTCCCAGCCGAACCACTCGGCACGTGCTTCCCTCGTGAGCTGAATGCCTTCATTCCTGTCCCTTTCCCCCTGCCAGTGAGGGGTTCTGCCAGGCACGGCAAACACCACCACCTAATGTCCACATCCAGGTCCTACCGAGCTCCCGTTCTCCTGATGGATTCTGGCAGCACGGGTGGGATTTGGGGGGTATCTCAGCAAACTGACCCCTTCAGGTAGCCGTAAGTTGTCCTTGCAGGATGAAGGCCACGTCAACATGGCTTCATCTTCTCAGGGATGGGATAAAGAGCTAGGGAAAGACATTACCTGATGGCGTTTGGGTTTGGAGGGCTGGCAAATGGTATTGACTATGGCCACCTCGTGGCACACACAGCCAAGCAAACACACCTTGGGCTTCCCCCATCGCCAGGTTTGAGAAGATGATCAGTGGGATGTACATGGGAGAGCTGGTGAGGCTCATCCTGGTGAAGATGGCCAAGGAAGGGCTTCTGTTTGGAGGAAGGCTCACACCGGATCTGCTCACTACCGGCCACTTTGAGACCAGATACATCTCTGCTATTGAGAAGTGAGTAGGATCCAGAGGGTTTCCTGGGATCCCAGCCCATATCCCGACACCTGTGCCGAGGGAATCATAGAATCCCAGACTGGGTTGGGTTGGAAGGGACCGTAAAGCTCATCCGGTTCCAACCCAGGGACCCCTTCCACTGGAGCAGCTTGCTCCAAGCCCCTGTGTCCAACCTGGCCTTGAGCACTGCCAGGGATGGGGCAGCCACAGCTCCTCTGCCCTTCGCTGCGCAGGGAGAAGGAAGGGCTGCAGAAAGCCCACGAGATCCTGAGCAAGCTGGGCCTGGAGCCGTCGCACGAGGACTGCGTGGCCACGCTCCGCATCTGCCAGATCGTGTCCACGCGCTCGGCCAACCTGTGCGGGGCCACGCTGGCGGCCGTGCTGCGGCGCATCAAGGACAACAAGGGCGTGGAGCGGCTGCGGTCCACGGTCGGCGTGGATGGGTCTGTCTACAAGAAGCATCCTCAGTAAGTCCATGGGGAGGGGGTGAGAGCACCACAGAGCCAATGGGGTTGGGAGAGAGCTTTAAGAGCATCAGATCCAGCAGTTAACCCAGCACTGCCAAGGCCACCACTGCCCCATGGCACTGAGGGTGTGTGAGCACTCGCAGGGCCGGTGCCTGCAGCCCTGCCCTGGGCAGCCTGTTCCAGTGCCTGAGCACCCTCTGGGGCAGGAATTGTTCCTCAGCTCCATCTAAACCTGCCCTGGTGCAGCTTGAGGCCGGTTCCTCTTGTCCCATCCCTTGTTCCTTGGGAGCAGAGCCCAGCCCCTCCTGGCTCCATCCTCCTGGCAGGCACTTGTAGGGAGCCACCAGGTCCCCCCCAGTCTATTCCTGCCAGCAGTGGGTCAAGCTCGGCACAAGCAGAGCATCTCCAACTATTCCCCTGGACCCCTCTGATGCCAAAGGGGCCGCAGTCGGTTACAACCCCAAAGGGTCCGGTTGTAATCCGCATCCTCCCTCATCCTCCATAGCTTTGCCCGGCGCCTCCATAAGACGGTGCGGAAGCTGCTGCCCGATTGCGAGATCCGCTTCGTGCGGTCCGAGGATGGCAGCGGCAAAGGGGCCGCCATGGTGACGGCCGTGGCCTACAGACTGGCTGCCCAGCACAAGGCACGGCAGAAGATCCTGGAGGCGCTCAAGCTGAGCCACGAGCAGCTCCTGGAGGTGAAGCAGAGGATGAGGATGGAGATGGAGAAGGGGCTGGGCAAGGAGACACACGCAGAGGCGGCGGTGAAGATGCTGCCCACCTACGTGTGCTCGACCCCAGATGGCACAGGTAACACCTCGTGTGTTATAAACCCATCCTTGCATAGGGCAAAGAGGTGGCATCGCTGCTCCCAGCATCCGATCCGTGTAGGGAAGGGTTGGGAGCTTTGCCATGGCCGGTTCCCTCTGTGCTGGGAGTGGCACAAAGCTTTGTAGCCTCCAGTATGATACTGGGAAAGGCAGCTGAGCCTCCAGGACGTTCTGCACTTGCCTTAACACAAAGCCTGGCTTTCACTGTGGTCTCACCACCACCGCAGGTTCCTCACCACCATTGTCCTGGGTTGTGCTCCCTGTTCCGTCAGTGGCTTGGGTGTGCTCCTGCCTCTTGGCCTGGAGCCCTGGGATCTGCCTGGGTCCGGAGCAAACCTCTCCATCACCTTCCTGCCTGCACCCGACGTTCTCCATTCCCAGCCACGTCGTGGTTTCTGGTCCTTTCCCAGGAATAGGGAAGAATCGGATCAGCTTTGGGCCATGCTCAGGATGGGATCATTGGGATCGTTGTCGGGATCTCTCCTAATGGCTCCCCCTTGGCTTTCAGAGAAAGGAGATTTCCTTGCCCTGGACCTGGGAGGTACCAACTTCCGCGTGCTGCTGGTGCGCGTGAGGAACGGGATGAGGCGCGGCGTGGAGATGCACAACAAGATCTACTCCATCCCGGTGGAGATCATGCAGGGGACGGGAGAGGAGGTGAGCACGGGCAGCTCGAGGTGGACAACTGGATGGGGAAGGCTTTTGCTCTCCTGCCTTTAGAGCAGCGAGTTTTGCCCAAGGCTCTGCAGTCTGAGATGAGCTTTAGGGAGCCTGAGGCTGGTTTCCAGGTTAGAAATCGTTATTCCCAGCTGGTCACCTCCATCCCTTCGGGGTGCAGGATGGGACCTGCAGGGAGGTATCACAGGGATACAACCATGGTGCTGGGGAAGGGGATGAAAAGGAGCTGGTTTGGGCTTGCTCCCCTCACACGGCAGCATCCTGCTCTGTTGAAAGCCCTGTTGGGAATGGATCAGGCAGGCCGCATCCTGCTGAGTTTCTTGCTGTGACGGTAACTTCTCCTTTCGGCTCTGCACTCCCAGCTCTTTGACCACATTGTCCACTGCATCTCCGACTTCCTGGAATACATGGGAATGAAGGGCGTATCGCTCCCGCTTGGATTCACGTTCTCCTTCCCTTGCCAGCAGACCAGCCTGGATGAGGTAACCCCAACCTACCTGGGTAGGACACGTGTCTGGTACCCAGGGCTGGCTGGCACTGGTTGCTCTGGGCACGGGGCTGCTGTTCCAATCAGCTGGGATGATTGACTTACCACGGGGCATTCCCACCGCAGGGAATTCTCCTCAAGTGGACAAAGGGTTTCAAGGCGACCGGGTGTGAAGGAGAGGACGTGGTGAACCTGCTGAAGGAGGCGATCCACAGGAGGGAGGTGAGCATCCCCATCGCTGCGAGGAGGCTGCTGCTCGCTCCCACACCCCGGTGATGTCTTTGGCATCTTTAATTGGCCTGTAAAGCTAATTAATGGGCTGAGCACAGGCCTAATGAGTGTCTGAGCTTCAACAGACAACCTTAGTCATCACTAGAGCTTGGATTTCCAGACCCCGGAGCTAAGAGGTGGCTCCCGGCCAAGGCTGGAGCAGACTTGTCTCTATGTGACTCAGGGAGACACCAAAGCTCATTTCCTCAGTGCAGACCACCCAAAGCGCATGCCCTGGGGGCTGTTCCTGGTGTAATGCACTATATCCTTCGGGAATAACCCCATTCAATCCCACCCCTCCGCAGGAATTTGACCTGGATGTGGTGGCGGTGGTAAATGACACAGTCGGCACCATGATGACCTGTGGATATGAAGATCCGTATTGTGAAGTTGGGCTGATTGTTGGTGAGGAATGAAACGTTCTCATGGAGTTCCTTTGTTGCGGTCCCAAACCTGCTCCCATGGGGTGTTCCTGGATGCAGGAAGTCTCTGAGGGCTTTTTCCTCGCTTCAGTAGCCCCATTGAAAGCTGCTGCTCTCTCTGCAGGCACAGGCAGCAACGCCTGTTACATGGAGGAGATGAGGAACGTGGAGCTGGTGGAAGGGGAGGAGGGCAGGATGTGCATCAACATGGAGTGGGGAGCGTTCGGAGACAATGGGTGCTTGGATGACATCCGGACCGAGTTCGACCTGGCGGTGGATGAGCTCTCTCTCAACCCTGGGAAGCAAAGGTGCGTGGTGGCTTTGTAGGGCTGGGTGTCCAGGCCGGTTCCTCTTGTCCCATCCCTTGTTCCTTGGGGAGCAGAGCCCAGCCCCTCCTGGCTCCATCCTCCTGGCAGGCACTTGTAGGGAGCGATCAGGTCCCCCCCCGAGCCTTCTCTTCTCCATCTGAACCCCCCCAGGTCCCTCAGCCGGTCCCCATCTTTCTGATGCCCAGCCTTGCCCTCTCCTCCGCAGGTTTGAGAAGATGATCAGTGGGATGTACCTGGGGGAGATCGTCCGGAACATCCTGATGGATTTCACCAAGCGAGGGCTGCTCTTCCGGGGACGGATCTCAGAGAGGCTCAAGACCAGAGGGATCTTTGAGACCAAGTTCCTGTCCCAGATTGAAAGGTGAGGACCGAGAGGCAGGGGGATCCAGCTGCGCATCAGAGATGGAGTTGGGGGAAAGCACTCCCAGGGCTCACGGCACAAGTCCCAAGCGCTCAACCCGGAGCCAGGATGGCAGAGGGGGGTGCAATGCAGCAGCAAAACCCACGTGGTTCTGACAGCACCGGTGTTGAGAGACGAGGAAGTGCCTGGGGTTGGCAACACAGAGGCCTCTTTATCCTCTGCCCTGGAATAGCCCCACAGATTAGGACGTGACATCAGATCCGCATCCAGCTCTGAAAGCCGAGTTAAAGGGGAGCGGTTAGAGCCACACAAGATGTAGATAAGAGGAGGTGAAGCCACACGTCCACGTTGCTCCATCTCCTCACACTGCCCATCCCTTTGCATCCTCTATAGCGACTGCTTAGCCCTGCTCCAGGTCCGCTCCATCCTGCAGCACCTCGGCCTGGAGAGCACGTGCGACGACAGCATCATCGTGAAGGAGGTGTGCGCGGTGGTGGCGCGGCGCGCGGCGCAGCTCTGCGGCGCTGGCATGGCTGCCGTGGTGGACAAGATCCGCGAGAACCGCGGCCTCGACTTCCTCAAGGTCACCGTCGGCGTGGACGGGACCCTCTACAAGCTGCACCCGCAGTGAGTTGAGCAATAGGGTCCTGCAAGGGGGTTTAATGCGGGGCTATGTGCTCAGCCTGATGGGCCTAAAGGATGGGGCACTCAGGTAACACCGCACCAGGCAGGACCCAGCCCCACCATACCTAAGGCTGGGTTGGCCCAATGATGGTGACCAGGTTCAACCAGATCTAACCCGAGAAGTCAACCCATGATCTGGATCAGGAAGGTTCATGGCCAAGCAATACTAGAACCATGCCTGAGCTGAAGGGTGGTACTTGTAGGACAGTGGCGGTCAGCAGGGATTAAGGGCACAGACTGACCCTAAATAGGGCTCAGGGCCCAAGGGTAGAAGGAGGGCTCTGGAGATCCCCCAGGTGAGGCTGGTCAGGGCTATTAAGGTTTATTAGGGCTTGGTGGGACTAGAGAAGGGGCTGGTTTAGTCCTGAGGGGGAGCACGATTGTATCGTGCTAACTGTGGGCTTGGCCTGCAGCATGGAGACTTCGGCTTTATAATGCCTCATATCTGGCAGCTCTTTCTCTATCCATCTCCTCTGTGTATGCAGAATCCTGGAATGGTTTGGGATGAAGGGACCTTAAAGCTCATCCAGTTCCAACCCCTGCCACAGGCAGGGACCCCTTCCACTGGAGCAGCTTGCTCCAAGCCCCTGTGTCCAACCTGGCCTTGAGCACTGCCAGGGATGGGGCAGCCACAGCTTCTCTGGGCACCCTGTGCCAGCGCCTCAGCACCCTCACAGGGAAGAGCTTCTGCCTTATCTCCAACCTGATTAAGTTTAAAACCATTCCCCCTTGTCCTACCCCATAGTCCCTGCAGCTCTGAGACTGAACAACACGATGGGGGTGGGTGATGTGCTTTGCTCCTTATGGAGCAAGCACCTTTACCGGAGGCGGGTTGAGTCACCAGCTCTCCCTTTGCAGCTTCTCCACGGTCATGCACGAGACAGTGAAGCAGTTGTCCCCCAAGTGCGAAGTGACCTTCCTGCAGTCGGAGGACGGCAGCGGCAAGGGCGCAGCGCTCATCACGGCCGTGG